>NC_046159.1:103014264-103325934 GCF_011064425.1 Rattus rattus | reverse complement strand
CCGACCGTCTGAGACACCGCACCTGAAGGGACCGACCGGATAAACAGCTCTCTGCACCCAAATCCCGTGGGAGGGAGAGCTAAACCTTCAGAGAGGCGGACACGCCTGGGAAACCAGAAGAGACTGCACGCTGCACACAGTACTGACCCCAGAGGAAAACAAAAGCTATCTGGAACCCTGGTGCACGGAACCTCCCGGAAGGGGCGGCGCAGATCTTCCTGGCTGCTGAGGCCGTGGAGAGCTCATAGGCAACACCCCGCGAGCAAACTTGAGCCTGGGGACCACAGGTAAGACAAACTTTTCTGCTACAAACAACTTGCCTGGTGAACTCAAGACACAGGCTCACAGGAACAGCTGAAGACCTGTAGAGAAGAAAAACTACGCGCCCGAAAGCAGAACACTCTGTCCCCATAACTGGCTGAAAGACAACAGGAAAACAGATCTACAGCACTCCTGAGACACAGGCTTATAAGACAGTCTAGCCACTGTCAGAAATAGCAGAACAAAGTAACACTAGAGATAATCTGATGGCGAGAGGCAAGCGCAGGAACCCAAGCAACAGAAACCAAGACTACATGGCATCATCGGAGCCCAATTCTCCCACCAAAGCAAACACGGAATATCCAAACACACCAGAAAAGCAAGATCTAGATTCAAAATCATATTTAACCATGATGCTGGAGAACTTCAAGAAAGACATGATGAACTTCCTTAGAGAACAAGTAGAAGCCTACAGAGAGGAATCGCAAAAATGCATGAAAGAATTCCAGGAAAACATAAATAAACAAGTAGAAGCCCAAAGAGAGGAGACACAAAAATCCCT
Source organism: Rattus rattus (assembly GCF_011064425.1). Classification (NCBI taxonomy): domain Eukaryota; kingdom Metazoa; phylum Chordata; class Mammalia; order Rodentia; family Muridae; genus Rattus; species Rattus rattus. The sequence goes on along the minus strand of NC_046159.1, from coordinate 103,325,111 downwards.
GAAAGAATTACAGGAAAACACAAACAAACAGTGGAAGGAATTAAAATGGAAATAGAAGCAATCAAGAAAGAACACATGGAAACAACCCTGATATAGAAAACCAAAAGAAGAGACAAGGAGCTGTAGATACAAGCTTCACCAACAGAATACAAGAGATGGAAGAGAGAATCTCAGGAGCAGAAGATTCCATAGAAATCATTGACTCAACTGTCAAAGATAATGTAAAGCGAAAAGCTACTGGTCCAAAACATACAGGAAATCCAGGACTCAATGAGAAGATCAAACCTAAGGATAATAGGTATAGAAGAGAGTGAAGACTCCCAGCTCAAAGGACCAGTACATATCTTCAACAAAATCATAGAAGAAAACTTCCTAACCTAAAAAAAAGAGATACCCATAGGCATACAAGAAGCCTACAGAACTCCAAATAGATTGGACCAGAAAAGAAACACCTCCCGTCACATAATAGTCAAAACACCAAACGACAAAATAAAGAAAGAATATTAAAAGCAGTAAGGGAAAAGGTCAAGTAACATATAAAGGCAGACCTATCAGAATCACACCAGACTTTTCGCCTGAAACTATGAAGGCCAGAAGATCCTGGACTGATGTCATACAGACCCTAAGAGAACACAAATGCCAGCCCAGGTTACTGTATCCTGCAAAACTCTCAATCAGCATAGATGGAGAAACCAAGATATTCCATGACAAAACCAAATTTACACAATATCTTTCTACAAATCCAGCACTACAAAGGATAATAAATGGTAAAGCCCAACATAAGGAGGCCAGCTATACCCTAGAAGAAGCAAGAAACTAATCGTCTTGGCAACAAAACAAAGAGAAGAAAAGCACACAAACATAACCTCACTTCCAAATATGAATACACCCGGAAGCAATAATCACTATTCCTTAATATCTCTCAACATCAATGGTCTCAACTCCCCAATAAAAAGACATAGATTAACAAACTGGATACGCAACGAGGACCCTGCATTCTGCTGCCTACAGGAAACTCACCTCAGAGACAAAGACAGACACTACCTCAGAGTGAAAGGCTGGAAAACAACTTTCCAAGCAAATGGTCAGAAGAAGCAAGCTGGAGTAGCCATTCTAATATCAGATAAAATCAATTTTCAACTAAAAGTCATCAAAAAAGATAAGGAAGGACACTTCATATTCATCAAAGGAAAAATCCACCAAGATGAACTCTCAATCCTAAATATCTATGCCCCAAATACAAGGGCACCTACATACGTAAAAGAAACCTTACTAAAGCTCAAAACACACATTGCACCCCACACAATAATAGTAGGAGATTTCAACACCCCACTCTCATCAATGGACAGATCATGGAAACAGAAACTAAACAGAGACGTAGACAGACTAAGAGAAGTCATGAGCCAAATGGACTTAACGGATATTTATAGAACGTTTCTACCCTAAAGCAAAAGGATATACCTTCTTCTCAGCTCCTCATGGTACTTTCTCCAAAATTGACCATATAATTGGTCAAAAACGGGCCTCAACAGGTACAGAAAGATAGAAATAATCCCATGCGTGCTATCGGACCACCACGGCCTAAAGCTGGTCTTCAATAACCATAAGGGAAGAATGCCCACATATACGTGGAAATTGAACAATGCTCTACTCAATGATAACCTGGTCAAGGAAGAAATAAAGAAAGAAATTAAAGACTTTTTAGAATTTAATGAAAATGAAGATACAACATACCCAAACTTATGGGACACAATGAAAGCTGCGATAAGAGGAAAACTCATAGCGCTGAGTGCCTGCAGAAAGAAACAGGAAAGAGCATATGTCAGCAGCTTGACAGCACACCTAAAAGCTCTAGAACAAAAAGAAGCAAATACACCCAGGAGGAGTAGAAGGCAGGAAATAATCAAACTCAGAGCTGAAATCAACCAAGTAGAAACAAAAAGGACCATAGAAAGAATCAACAGAACCAAAAGTTGGTTCTTTTGAGAAAATCAACAAGATAGATAAACCCTTGGCCAGATTTTAACGAGAGGACACAGAGAGTGTGTCCAAATTAACAAAATCAGAAATGAAAAGGGAGACATAACTACAGATTCAGAGGAAATTCAAAAATCATCAGATCTTACTATAAAAGCCTATATTCAACAAAACTTGAAAATCTGCAGGAAATGGACAATTTCCTAGACAGATACCAGGTACCGGTTAAATCAGAACAGATAAACCAGTTAAACAACCCCATAACTCCTAAGGAAATAGAAGCAGTCATTAAAGGTCTCCCAACCAAAAAAGAGCCCAGGTCCAGACGGGTTTAGTGCAGAATTCTATCAGACCTTCATAGAAGACCTCGTACCAATATTATCCAAACTATTCCACAAAATTGAAACAGATGGAGCACTACCAAATTCCTTCTATGAAGCCACAATTACTCTTATACCTAAACCACACAAAGACCCAACAAAGAAAGAGAACTTCAGACCAATTTCCCTTATGAATATCGATGCAAAAATACTCAATAAAATTCTGGCAAACCGAATCCAAGAGCACATCAAAACAATCATTCACCATGATCAAGTAGGCTTCATCCCAGGCATGCAGGGATGGTTCAATATAATGAAAACCATCAACGTGATCCATTATATAAACAAACTGAAAGAACAAAACCACATGATCATTTCATTAGATGCTGAGAAAGCATTTGACAAAATTCAACACCCCTTCATGATAAAAGTCCTGGAAAGAATAGGAATTCAAGGCCCATACCTAAACATAGTAAAAGCCATATACAGCAAACCAGTTGCTAACATTAAACTAAATGGAGAGAAACTTGAAGCAATCCCACTAAAATCAGGGACTAGACAAGGCTGCCCACTCTCTCCCTACTTATTCAATATAGTTCTTGAAGTTCTAGCCAGAGCAATCAGACAACAAAAGGAGGTCAAGGGGATACAGATCGGAAAAGAAGAAGTCAAAATATCACTATTTGCAGATGATATGATAGTATATTTAAGAGATCACAAAAGTTCCACCAGAGAACTACTAAACCTCATAAACACCTTCAGCAAAGTGACTGGATATAAAATTAACTCAAATAAATCAGTAGCCTTCCTCTACACAAAAGAGAAACAAGCCGAGAAAGAAATTAGGGAAACGACACCCTTCATAATAGATCCAAATAATATAAAGTACCTCGGTGTGACTTTAACAAAGCAAGGGAAAGATCTGTACAATAAGAACTTCAAGACTCTGAAGAAAGAAATTGAAGAAGATCTCAGAAGATGGAAAGATCTCCCATGCTCATGGATTGGCAGGATTAATATAGTAAAAATGGCCATTCTACCAAAAGCGATCTACAGATTCAATGCAATCCCCATCAAAATACCAATCCAATTCTTCAAAGAGTTAGACAGAACAATTTGCAAATTCATCTGGAATAACAAAAAACCCAGGATAGCTAAAACTATCCTCAACAATAAAAGGACTTCAGGGGGAATCACTGTCCCAGATCTCAAGCAGTATTACAGAGCAATAGTGATAAAAACTGCATGGTATTGGTACAGAGACAGACAGATAGCCCAATGGAACAGAATTGAAGACCCAGAAATGAACCCACACACCTATGGGCACTTGATTTTTGACAAAGGAGCCAAACCATCCAATGGAAAAAAAGATAGCATTTTCAGCAAATGGTGCTGGTTCAACTGGAGGTCAACATGTAGAAGAATGCAGATCGATCCATGCTTATCACCCTGTACAAAGCTTAAGTCCAAGTGGATCAAGGACCTCCACATCAAACCAGATACACTCAAACTAATAGAAGAAAAAACTAGGAAGCATTTGGAACACATGGGCACTGGAAAAAATTTCCTGAACAAAACACCCATGGCTTATGCTCTAAGATCAAGAATCGACAAATGGGATCTCATAAAACTGCAAAGCTTCTGTAAGGCAAAGGACACTGTGGTTAGGACAAAACGGCAACCAACAGATTGGGAAAAGATCTTTACCAATCCTACAACAGATAGAGGGCTTATATCCAAAATATACAAAGAACTGAAGAAGTTAGACAGCAGGGAGGCAAATAACCCTATTAAAAAATGGGGTTCAGAGCTAAACAGAGAATTCACAGCTGAGGAATGCCGAATGGCTGAGAAACACCTAAAGAAATGTTCAACATCGTTAGTCATAAGGGAAATGCAAATCAAAACAACCCTGAGATTTCACCTCACACCAGTGAGAATGGCTAAGATCAAAAACTCAGGTGACAGCAAATGCTGGCGAGGATGTGGAGAAAGAGGAACACTCCTCCATTGTTGGTGGGATTGCAGACTGGTACAACCATTCTGGAAATCAGTCTGGAGGTTCCTCAGAAAATTGGACATTGAACTGCCTGAGGATCCAGCTATACCTCTCCTGGGCATATACCCAAAAGATGCCCCAACCTATAAAAAAGACACGTGCTCCACTATGTTCATCGCAGCCTTATTTATAATAGCCAGAAGCTGGAAAGAACCCAGATGCCCTTCAACAGAGGAATGGATACAGAAAATGTGGTACATCTACACAATGGAATATTACTCAGCTATCAAAAACAATGGCTTTGTGAAATTCGTAGGCAAATGGGTGGAACTGGAAACTATCATCCTGAGTGAGCTAACCCAATCACAGAAAGACATACATGGTATGTACTCATTGATAAGTGGCTATTAGCCCAAATGCTTGAATTACCCTAGATGCCTAGAACAAATGAAACTCAAGACGGATGATCAAAATGTGAATGCAGATCGCCATGAGAGAGACACAGCCAGAATACAGCAAATACAGAGGCGTATGCCAGCAGGAAACCACTGAACTGAGAACAGGACCCCTGTTGAAGGAATCAGAGAAAGAACTGGAAGAGCTTGAAGGAGCTCGAGACCCCATATATACAGCAATGCCAACCAACCAGAGCTTCCAGGGACTAAGCCACTACCCAAAGACTATACATGGACTGACCCTGGACTCTGACCTCGTAGGTTGCAATGAATATCCTAGTAAGAGCACCAGTGGAAGGGGAAGCCATGGGTCCTGCTAAGACTGAACCCCTAGTGAACTAGACTGTTGGGGAGAGGGCAGCAATGGGGGAGGGGGGAGGAACACCCACAAGGAAGGGAGGGGAGGGGATGTTTGCCCGAAACCGGAAAGGGAATAACATTTGAAATGTATATAAGAAATACTCAAGTTAATAAAAAAAAAAAAAAAAAAAAAAAGCCTTATCAACCAGCCCCATCTAAGTAACATTTATAGAACCCTTACTCCTCTGGTATGCATGCATCTTTGAAATAATAAAGGGTTTAAATCAAAAAAAAAAAAAAAAAAAAAAAAAAAAAAAAAAAAAACAATAGCTTTCATTTGTTAATATGCTGAAAACCTTCAGTGTTTACGTAAAATGACTAATTCTATTTTATTGAGGTGGGATCTGTAGTCCTTATGAATATGTATATATGCACATAGCATCTTGAAACAGTGACAAGATTCAGCTTATTATATAACTAAAACTAAGGGCAATCTCAGCAAGATAAAAACAAATACAAATGTACAGACAAATCAGTAAAAATTCATATATATAAATTATGTATATAAAGTTTATACATAATATATACACATATGCTATATATTTAGTATAACATATAATACATTTACTTTATAAATTTATTTTATATTAAATATTTACATATTTTATATATTTATATAATGTATTTTAATATAAATACATAATATACTCCAATATAAACATGTAATTACATATTACATATTTATAATATATACATACATATATAAAATAAATAGCACAAAACACTAGAGAGAAATGCTGTATGAGTGAAGAACATTGGTTAACATGAATGGGTAAAGCTATGATGATTACCAATTGAAATAAAGCAGTTCAATAGAAACTCATAAGGATAAATACTTAGAATTTGTGGTAAAGTTTATATAAAACTAAAGAGCAAATATAATAAAAATAATAGCACAGAGAGCACCAAAGCATAAAACTTAATGAGTAGATCATTTAACATATGTTAACATTACAGTAGAAAAATAGTGTTATTGATGCACAAATAAAGCAACAGACTACGATGGAAAGTCTAGTTAGGGCTCCATATACGGAAATATTTAGTGGATGACCAGAAAGGCTTAGAAACTTTTGAAGAAAGTGTGAATTACTCAATAAATACTTCTAGAGAAAGTTTTAAACTATTTGGAAAATCACAATTGGAGATTTCATACTTTATTCTATGTAGTCCATATAAATTAGTTTTGAATATGGAGTAAAAATCAATTACTATTAAATAGTTAATGTTTTGGCACACAGAAAGTCTTTATGAAGATATGGCAAAGTTAAATAGAAACATATATAATATGAATCATTGTCCAAAAAAGGCAGACTTTTAATGTATCAATACATGAAAATAATGAAACTTGGAAAGTTAATAACAAGCAATTAAAATGTCAAACATGTAGAATGTTAGAATGTTTTATGCATGATTTGTAGAGTAGCTTCATATGATGATTTTATGTTTTGTTTCCCAGCTATGAACTAAGAATTTGTCAGCAAGTACCTTTACAAAGTGGCCAATAACTTCACTTACAGAAATTTATATTTACAATCAGAGATCTATGAGATTAACATCCGGTACAGCAATGTTACTTGCACCACCCATTGCTATGTGAGTTAAAAAATAATCATCAAAATATTGCAAGTAGATTATTTAATGGAATTGTACTATGAGCATTAGTACAATTCTATGTTATCCACTAGAATGACATAGTAGCAAACTATGACCTAGAAAAATATATTTTCGGGGTTGGGGATTTAGCTCAGTGGTAGAGCGCTTGCCTAGGAAGCGCAAGGCCCTGGGTTCGATCCCCAGTTCAAAAAAAAAAAAAAAAAAAAAAAAAAAAAAAAAAAAAGAAAATATATTTTCTGATCCAATTGACAAGATATAATTGCCCACCTAAGCATACAAGGCCCTGTACACATCTATCCCTTAAGAATATTCATAATAATCTGTAAATATGCAGAGAGGAATCTTAACATCCGCCTCCATGTTCTCTCAGCTGCTTCTCTTCCTCTTCCTTGTCCAGTTCCTCCTCTCCCCTCAGTTAAACGGAACATTTAGCTATCCATTCCAGCTTAAGAAAGGCTTAAAATCTATGTTATATTCTGGCTAGCTTGTATACTCTCTGATAACTATCTAATAAAATATGTATTTTCAAAGTTAAACAGCCTGATAAGCTATGAGACTATAATCAGTCTTCAATTCCATCAGAAATCTGAGAATGACAAATTATCTATAAACATGGAAAGCCTAACATGGGTTCCAGAACTGAGAGGTTGTTGAGACAAATCTCCACTAGCATAGTCCTCTGTCTGTAATATGTGAGTGCAAGTCTTCAACCTTCTGGCACAAAATCAATGGACAGACTCTTGAAATGCAGAAACCTCAAAGGACTGATAATTCTGGCTCAGTAGAGATTATCAGTTAACAACTATTCTGCATAAAGTGTCCCTTTTATTATTATTATTAGTCTGTGGATGAAATGGGCAGTTTCTGCCCAGTGGCTGCCGAGTCACAAAGTATTACCTCACCTGGAGGTAGAGATAGCCAATTTCTTCACTAGATCTGCCGAAGGGGAACTATTAGGAGCAGATATGTCTCAATCAAAGATAAATAACTTTACATCTCATACTTTGTGGATTTCTGATGTTTTTGAAAACCATCTATCTATATAAAGTAATCTGGACTGTTGTCTGTTAACTATCTTATTATCTTGAAAGTACTCTACAAGCTTAGAGTCATGAATTTGCTATTTGGCCCTTAGCTCACATGCGTAATCAACTCAGAAGTTTGTAATGGCATCAATAGAAGGACTGGCTCTAAAATTTGTACTTTAAAAAATTTTTAGCAAATGAATTCTACACCAAAATAAAGATAGGATTTTTAGCTTAGTTACCAAATGAGATTATGGCTCTATAACTCAATCTAGCTAATTTCTCCCTATTAAATTATGACCATTTCTAAATTCCTCATAGAAACAACCTTATAATAACGACTTTCAGCCCACCCCCACCCCAAAGTCTAGGGAATTAGTGACGAATTAGTGATGACACCTGCATCATCACGACACTGAGAATGGGCATAGGCCTGAGAGATTTAAGAAGAAACACATACTTGGGTCATTCGTGTTAAAAGAATGCCGTCCGGGCTTTACGAGATCTCCTTATATACAAGAGGCAAAAGCAGTGGAAAAGTAATAGAGCAGGTGGAAAATCCCCAACCAGGAAATCAGGAAAAATCTGCGTTGTGGAAAGTCCTGGCCACAAAACAGGGGCCGAGAACAGCTGCCAAAGGGGTAAACAACTTCTTACTACAACCAGCTAAAAGGCTCAACAAGGGGGAAGGGCATCATGGAAAGTCCCGGCCCCAAATCAGGGGCTGAGAGCAGCTGTCAAGAGTATAAACAACTTCTGGCCACAGCAAGCTAAAAGGCTCAGTGAGGGGGAAGGGAAACACCCTAAGGTAGGGCCCAACAATTGGGGTCAGAACTCTTCAAGAACTTCTTCAAGGGGGTTGGGGATTTAGCTCAGTGGTAGAGCGCTTGCCTAGCAAGCGCAAGGCCCTGGGTTCGGTCCTGAGCTCCAAAAAAAAAAAAAACTTCTTCAAGCTGTACTACGTGGGCGCTGAGATATCCTTGGGGATAGGAGGTAGGGAAAATGGAGCAAATGTTGTAGCCTGTAGTCCTGTCTTGACTGGACCCAGCTGAAAGTCCTTGAGATCAGGAATCTAAGCAGGTACATTCTGGAAAATATAATTCTCAAGACAAAAGTTTAGAATTGAGATATTTTTTTGTTTGATTCTCTTGAATTTAGTTCTTCAGGTGGTATCCCTCTATCAGATCTAATCAGTATGATTCTGTGAGGTTTCCAGAACCTAGTCACACTTTTTAAAAGCACAAAGACAAAACTTTTCTCCCCAAAATACTATTTTCCTTAGTCTGTAACCAGAAAAGCTTGTATCTTGCTCTCTCTCCCAGAGTAATAATATAACCATAAAACTCAAAGTCACACCCATTATGAAGATTAAGCAATCTTAAAAAAGGAAGTATGCTAAACAGTAGTGTTAAACAATGAGCCTGTTAGGCTTTTCTAATCTGTCATATCAGGAAATTAACCCAAAATTCCTGTGGAGCCCACGTTAAGAGAATCTGAGCTTCCTGTTGTGGTTAATATCAAAAATAACCACAAACCCTCGCTAGCTGGCATCAACGAGCCATATGGTCTTTAGCAGGGCAATTCATAAAACAAATTAAATACCTCCAATCAATTCTAATATCAATAAATAAGAAACTTATTAAAGCAGGACTTTAGCCCAAAATATATCGATCTGTTAAGCTCTCTACCCGGAGCCTCAGATATTTATTATTAATAACTTCTATAATATACATCTGCATTCACTCTGCCTGGTGTTACAGACTTTTATCACAACTCTCTACTTGGAGTCAGTGACTAATTTTCCCTACGTTCCGAATCATGGGTGAAAATCCCCACGTGATTTGGGTAATCTCTGTACTCTCTTCGTCTTAAAAACAAACTTAATCACATTCTAATAATACTTGTCATTAAGAAGTAGCTTGTCTAACTATGATTTTAACCCAAAATTCCTGTGGAGCCCATGTTAGAAGGAATATGGGTAGTCTGAAAGACTTTCTAAACAACCTTCTTTAAAAAGCAGCTTTAATCTCTAATTCTCTCAGCTGCCACTACTTATCACAGCAGGGGGCCTACTAGGCTGTTTCTTTGTTTAAGGTTCCTGCACTTGTGTCATTATGTGATTTAACATGGCGCTGGGCCCTCTTAGAAAATAAAACTTTCTCTCAACTCTTAGAATTACTAGTGGATTCTTGAACACCATGTTGAGTTGCCACCTGCTGCTGTATTTTTATAAAAAAAATGCTTTTACCCCACCCTAGGTCCAGCACCGTAGTGCCCCAGGATATCTGGTAGATATCTTCATCTCAGTAAGCAAAACCTCTCACCCACTTTATTCTATCCTATATCACATTACCGATGGTTTCTCTCTAAGCCTGGCAACAATTTGTCTACTCATCTAGTTCCCAAGGCAGGTTGCCACCATGCCAGAAATATACATCCGGATTCCATGGTGGCCTAGTGTCTCCAGCCACCACATGCTCTCTTGAACTTAAATTGCCCCATGAAAGAGCACACAACACAATAATCTCTGATTCAATTGATAAAATATAATTGCCCACCCAGACATACAAAGCTCTGTACACATCCATCCCTTAATAATATTCATAATAACCTGTAAATGTGCAGAGAGGAATCCTAACATCCACCTCCATGTTCTCTCAGCTGCTTCTCTTCCTCTTCCCCTTTGAAAAATATTTTAAAATTTTACAAATCAATAAAAGCCAAAGCTCCTGAAATTCAGAACTCCAGGCTAAGTTAGACTGGAAACATGTTTTTCTCTCGTGTTCATGTCTTCTAACAATGGGCCACTATGAAAAACTGAGAGCAATGTGAAAATGCAGAATTTTATAATTCTAATTAGCTAAGAATTCTGTCTCCAGAAATGACAACTTCTGTTTTTTAACTGTGCAAGCCCTAACCAGTCACTCATTACATCCCTGCCCCCGGGCTCCTGACTGGATATTTCAATTGCTAGCTTTGTACCAATGAAACAGTACATTGATGTGTTCCTCAAGTTATAGCTTCCACATATTACATATGCATGTGAGTAAGCACATTACACACTGACATATGTGTAGGAAGATAAAGACTCCAACACGACTCAAAATTCACCATTGCTTTCGGCTGTACTTCAACTGTCAACAACAAATGAACTAGCACAGTTTGTGAGTGTTATCCTGAACTTAACCAGAAGCAAATGATCTATTAAGTACTTGTGCTAAGTGGGTAGCGCTTGTGGGCAGATATCAATGATTCTAAATGTTTTCTTTTTCCTTTTGGTTTGTTTCTCCAATCTTTTAATCAGAAAATCAGAAAATGGAATTCACAGTCATTATTAGTGCCCAAAAGCAAAGGGAATTCATAAGCAAAAGTTCTATCATAAACAAATCTCCATGTTTTGTTTTGTTAATTAAAAAAAAAACACATGCCTATTTTTGTTTCTTTGTTTACTTGCTTGCCTTGAGTTGAGACTGAATTCAAATGAACTTTGGCACTGAATTCTGCTCTGCAACCCAGAAGAGAATGCACATTCCAACATTCGTTGGGATTTTGTTTAGGTTTCAGACTTCCACTGAATTGTCCAGACAGCCCTGTCTACATTTTGCAAGTGCTGCTATCCCTCTGCTCATTCTCTCCAGGAGATTTCCCTCTATTCCACTCTCTACTTGCAGAGCTGCTCCGGCCATGATTATCACAATTCCGTAATAGAGGCTGTAATTCATTGGATGTCTATTTTGAGCCTGTCCACTAAATAAGTTCAGGATGAAGTCATTGGTGCAGAGGTGTCAGTTAATTGCAGCAGCAGACAGCAGAGAGAGCAGGCTGAGTGAGAGGACACCCTTACCCCAAGGACAAGTGACATTCCAGAGAGTACACAAATGAGCTTGCCAACTAAATTGCCTTTCTTCTCAAATATATGATCCCCTTCTCCTGCGCTGAAGCCACATTCTAATGAGTTGGTAGGTAAATAAACAGCACAGTGGGTAGAATTAGTTCATGCTTATACGTTTTCAATATTGAGGGTGAAATGAAGACACAGATAGCAATTTGAATCTAATTTTCAAGCTTGCATGGATGAAGGGTCACAGAAGGAAGCTGAGAGGTACCAGGCTATTGAGGGGTGCAAGGCACCAGGACAAAGAAAACTTACTGGAAGAGAATGAGGGCCCTCTTCAGGGCAGGCACCAAAGCCCGAATGACTTAGATTGAAGATGCAGAGAGGTTTGCTCATTGTGGGCAACCAGGTTATAGGTTATGCTATTTGGGAAATGTAAAGGATGCGACAATTACCATCTTTCGGCACCAGATAGAGCCTAGAACTGAGCTAAAGTGTAGCCTAAGAAAGTTCAGAACCTAAAGCTGTGCTGGAGTCGGAAGTTCTCACTGCTATGGAGAACAGAAAACAAAGGCCGGGAGGCTAAATCACATCTGGGACACAAGGATGCTGGCAGTTAACCATACCAGACACCTGTGCTTTTCTCGAATTTTAAACCAACACTAGTGTTTAAGAACAAATAGATCTGGGTGAGAAATGAAGAGGCAGTGTGTGTGGACAGTGTATCTACTATCAATCTCCCTGGATTCTTGAAGAAGACACCATCTTGCGCAACTGAGCATTTTAATTATTTTTATTTTTTTTAAAATAAAAACCTTTCCTAGATCATTGTCTCCAGAGTCTTAAATTAAAAGAAGAAAACATACCTACACATAAATACACATACACACACACACACACACACACACACACACACACACACACACACACACAGCATTGCAGGAGGAGAACCAAAAAGGACCTAACTACAGGTTAGTTAAGACAGGCAAGTGAATGGTTCACACACAATGGATGGCAGCAGGGAGGTGCCCAGATCCCTTCCTGCTGCTTTATCCAGCAGTAACAAGTCCTGAAATCAAAAGAAAATCATCAAGTCAATAATCTGGTCATTTGAGACTGAGTCTTATTTTACACCATATGTTTATTTAATCCAAGTCGTTAAATTGGCCTCTGAACCCTATTGATTACCTATATTCTCCCCCTTTGTGTGTTTATTTCCTTTTCTTTGTATAGCCTGAACATGGAAATTATTTACCATCCTTAATAACGTTGTGTAGGGCCCACCGTCCTTCAGGAATTGGTGGTCAAGCAGAAGCAATTAGTTGGTCTTATGTAGGATACACAACCAACAGAAAGTGTTTGCTGACACCCAATACAGGCTTTGCTGTGATCAGGCAAGAAGAGATCCATTTATTGGTAATAGAGGAAGCAATAACTAGCCAAAGATATGCTCGCACAGACTTGGGTAGTAAATGGGGATTACCTCAATTTGAGAGATTGTGACTTAGTTAAACCTTTCATTAAATGGAATGAATAGACCTGAGCTATGAAATTTGCCAGAGCTTAAGAAAATCGATAATAAACTATCTAAACAAGTAAAACTATGAAAACATCTCAGATAGACCCACAACATAGCTGCAATGCTGAAAACTGAGAAATAATTCTCTTCATACTTATATAGCCAATGTCTAAGCATCTTGGAATCCTTAAATGGCTAATGACTTTAAACAATGAGAAGACTTAGCTAAAACAGAAGTTCAGAAAGTTATACTTTCTGAGTGGGCCCAGGTAACCTTACTACGATGTGGGGTTATAGAAGTATTACTGCAGCTTTTCACCCAAGTCAGAGTTAGTAGGGTCAGGTTAGGCCACAGCTTGAACCAGAGAAGCAATGGGCTCTGCAAGGAAGATACGTTACTAAGAATTAAAATCCACACAAGACCCTGCTGATGAGATAACCCTTGTTACCAGTTGTGTAAATGGTGCACCTTATTACAGTGTCTGACTTTAAGTAGCCTTCCCTACCATGGAGAACCCAAGTTCCCTTTTTTTCTTAGTTCTCTGCCTACTCTGTTTCTCATCCTAATAACAGCCCATGGGGGTGGGGGTGGTTCTTCTTACACCTCCTGTTCCTAGAGACCTAAGCCCCATGGCATCCATTTTTATCCTGGTCCCTTCCCTTCCATTGTGAGTTTAATTCCAGGCTACCTGCAAATTCCATTCTCCTTGGTTCCTGTAAGCTCTGGGCCAACCAGTGTTACAAGTGTTATTAACTCTACAGTTTCACTCCAGATGTTCAGATTTTTCAAAATCTATCTCTACGTTATAGAAAGCAACTAAACCAAATTTTATGTGACTTAATACATTTACTTATTCAATTAATTTGTACTGTTCCCAGGCCTAGAAAAATCTAGACAAATAGTGTACCACCCCATCTATACCCCCATCCCTAAATCAAAGATTTCTAAAGGTTTCACTTTACCTACTTCTAATTCTTTTTGCTGCTTTGCTTTACGTTCGAAAACAAAGCAGTAGTATTTTGGGTCATTTTACATCTTTTTTATTCATTCCAATCTCATATGCCATAATCTAAATAATCAGAGACACATTTGATGATTTGTTTTTTTTTATTCTCAGACATACATATCTGTACTTTACTGAGAACAATCCATAATTTTCCACATCATTTAACCTCAGCATATAAAAATATTGTTTGGGTTCTATAAATCTATCGAGCTTATAAAGTAACCGCTTCAGGGTTTGTTTGTCAGAAGGTGTATGCGGTTCATAGAATGAATAAAAGGGCCAGCTCCTTCAATGACTCTCAAATCTTTATTTTCATATATGGCTTGGGAAATTTAGGGTGTACTGAATACTGTGACAAGCACTGGGACAGATCTCGCTGTCCTTGCTTCACATGGTGCCTGTTAGGGGTTATCTCTATAATCTAACTAGATTCTATTCAGCTAGGGACCACTCACTGCAACGTACTAGTTTAGATCTTGTTTAAAGAGGTCAGCCTAGTGTGCATTTTTTGACTTAACTGATGACACCTAAAAGAATAAAAGGAGAAATACCAGTAAAGCAGGTCAAATTGTCAGCTCTCAGCTTTACAGCAGGCTTTGAAAGCAAACAAACAAGGGGAAAGCTGGAGGCAAACGGCTCATGAGTTATTTTCCTAAATGCAGAACAGAGCCAGGGAGGTTTCAACATAAAGAACAGTAGCTAAGGCATGGCCTACCCTTGCAAAAAACCAAGACAACCCCAATTCAGCAAAGCAAGGGAAGAACTCAGAAGCTAGGAAGGGGTAGAAATGATTCTTCTCATGGGCTATGGTCCACTGGTAGGTTTCCCAAGCTTCCCCTGATGGCCCCACACCCTTGCACAAATGGGCAGCATTAAAGAATCTAGTGGTTTCTAAATAAATAAGGGGATAAAAAAGAAAGGAAAGGAAAAAAGCAAGGAAGCAAGGAAGGGAGGAAGGAAGGAAGGAAGGAAGGAAGGAAGGAAGGAAGGAAGGAAGGAAGGAAGGAAGGAAGGAAAATATATGTGTGCAATAAGACTGGGAGGAGTAAGAAAAATAGCTATCAGAGCTGGATCTGTATCCCTTCTCTTGCTATTGGAACTCAGCTGCAATCTCGCTACAATTTCTAGGTCTTAGGATCAATAGGCTATGTTGCCATTTAATGCTTTGAAAGCATTATGTCATAAACAAAGCTAAGTTTCTTATAATGGTGGAGGAAGAATAACCCGGGCAAAGGTGTCTGTGGAGTGGCTTTGAGCAGTCAATGGCCCTTCACACAAGCCATATAAACTATAGATAGGGCAGACAGTGGATGGATGTTGAAGACAAAGACTTGTGTCTTCATCCAATTGGACTGTCTACAGAAATGTGAGAAAGAGAAGTCCTAAGGTTATCCTCCCCTCCAAATCCACAATCACTGGAGTGGATGTTCTTTATTTCTTTTGATGCAAAGTATTTTCTTTCAGTTAGTAAAACTGCTAAGTGAAATGAGTTTTGAAAAGTTCTTTCATGGAAAGTAGCACCTCTGATGACTGTTAAGTGTGATTTCTGAATTAATTTATTCTTATTCATAAATCATGCTCTGAGCATCATAATTTTAATATTTTCTTAATTAGTAGTTGATAACTGTTGGGGCTGATAGAACCATTCTGCATTGGTGAGGTGGCCAAAGCAAGCTTTTATTATTGGGTTCAACTGAAATCTACAAGGGGCTAAATTATATTTCTTATTCCATCAGAAAGAAAAACTTCTCTAGAGAACACTGTTTTGAAATAAGTTTAAGATCATGAGATAATCTTTCTTGGATCTACAGGTATAATTATAAAGAGAGGTTCACTGTCATAACCTCCCGACATCTGGCTTAAGAAGATATTAGTTACCAAATATTCACATTTTTAGGTTGACGATACCAGCATAGGAACTTGATGCTTGACCTGAAAGTGGGATTTGTTTTTTAATCCAATGTTGAATGGAAGCATATGAGAAAATAAGAAATTGATTTTACTCATGAAAAAAATTCAAATTGTTTTACGTTTGAGGAATAATACAAAATGCGTTCTTCATTCTTTTATGTTACTTCTTTTTGTTGTGATATATTTGTTTACTAGAACCACCTGTTAAATTATAATCAGTTCAACCATAGTGGCACTTAATGAGTACGTGCATGGAACCTACTGCTTTATGCTCTGTGAAAATTTGTGAATGGTACATTTATTTTCTATACATCTATTAGATCAACTAGATGAGAAAAAAGGTTTCAACAGATCACATGCCCAGCAAAGGAAAGAGATAGGCTTCTGTTTTAGGTTTTGCTAAGCTAAAGCTTTAAGTTCCATAGCCACAGTCATATGACAGCTGTCCATAAATAGAAGTTACAGGAAGAAGAGTTGTGTCACCCTAACAGAGTGAGAAGCTAATCTTTTCTGGCACCACCCATAGCTAAATAACCACGACCTTTGCTATTGTCTCTCTCAAAAGTGAAGGTACACTAAATCCATGGTGTTCTTCCTGTTTGGGCATTGCTTACAGAAGGCCAGCGGTGTGGCCTGAAACTTCCCTTTCTGTAACATGCTGCCATGTACCAATCCTTTCTGGGAGGATTTCCTAGCCTACAGCCTTTATAAGAACAGAAAACCTGCCTTCCTTTCCTCTCATAAGAGTCAGGATCCTTTCCCACTCAGAGAATGCTCAACATGTGAGCATATCATGCATGCATATACACAATGGGTGGGTGAAGATCCAGGGGCAAAATCTCCTAGCTTATTTCCTACCATCTTGAGATGTGTCACAGATTAATTCATTATAAAATTATACTCTATTTTTTTTAAATCAAGCTAAGCATATTCCTATCTCATCTCAGTAAACGACTCATACTAAACCTGGTCTGCCAATACGCAGTGAAGAACTTGCTTTCTGTCAGTCTGGAACAATAGTTCCCACCCATTTGCCATCCTATATTGGATGATCTTTCCTCGTCATGCATCATTTATGAATGAGTGGAAATTGTACTTCAGTGCCTATATGTGAATTGCTCAGAGTTTGGTTTTTCTGTTTGTTTGCTTGTTTTATTTCACTGTAACTTTGGATGGCCAGTGACTCCTTATGTTAATGAGGCTGGTTTTAAAATCACGGTGAACTGCCTGCCTTTGCCTCCTGTATAGTGAAACTAAAGGCATGGACAATTATTCCTTTCATAATCTGCTCGAATTTTAGCAAGCATTTACTACGTGGCATGGAGAAGGTGATGGCGAATCAGTTGTGTCTGGCCTACTTCCAAGCCCACATGGTGCAGTTCATGAAGACAAGTGTCATTTCGGTCATATTTTCCACATTGGGCTCAGCTAACACCAAACTTGACCCCGGGGAAAGGTGTAGGTTACAACTCTGTGTTGATTAGTAGAACTCTTGGGTTTTCAGAAAGAGGTGATATCAAAGAGTGTTTGGGAAGAATGGAGGTAAAAGGGCTGGGGGTTCAGCTCAATGGGAGACCTCTTGCTTAGCAAGCACAGGGCCCTGGCTTCAATCCTCACCACTGCAAAAATAAATAAAACAAAACCAACAGCGTCTGTAGGCAAAAGGGGGTGAGGGACACTGAACACATTACATGGTTTCTTAACTAATGTAGAAGGAAAGGAAAAGGAATCAGAGAAGAAAGGCAGAGAGCACCACAGGGTGACATACTATATTACACACTTTTAATGTTGCTGTGGTTGCCCAAGGTTTTAAACAAGAAATGGTTTTATTTCAAGCAGTTGGGAGAGTGCTCTGGTTTCCGACATTCAAAACTTTATTCTTTCTTTCCAACTTGCTTTCTGGTGGGACTCTAAATTAGTGTTTTAGAGGCACAAATCTTTGCCAACTTGATGTGGCTTTTCGTGTCCCCTCATCTAAATTGCCATTCCATCATTTAGTGAAGATTTTAATCTTCTCAATGCTCTTGGACTTCATGTTTTAGTGAGATAACGCTGTGGTCATTTCTCCGAGTTCTGGAAATAGGCTGCAATCAGGCTCTGGGGAAACAATCATTTTGTGTTTGGATTAGAAACAATAAAAATAGTTGCTGCCCATCACTTTGTATACTTCCTTACTATTTTATTTTTATAGCCCCATTGACTCTGGTATGAATCATAAGGCTTCGAGGCAGGTGCGATTTGTGTCATTGAAGAGTGGGAAGTCTCCAAAGTTGACTCTTTTGGAGGTGAATCCATTTCTCTGGGCTCCACATAGCCCAGACGTTCTAGAAACATCAGCCAGAAGAAAGGTGATGCCCATTCGCTGTACATTTCTGTGTCTCAAACTATAGTAACCATTAAAGCCATATCTGTAAAACAAAATCTACTCATTTGCATAGAAATGCATACCTTTTCTTTGTAGAAAGAGCAAAGCATTACATTGAAGGGTAAGGTTTCCTTTCCCTTCATGGGTCATGGGACCCTGAGACAAACACATAATAACTATATTCCTAAGTAAACTGAGTGTCTTAATCTCTACCCTGTTATGTTCAAACGGTGCTGCCCGAATCTTCCATTTTACCCAGAAGGAATCTCAGTTGTGTGTGAATTGCTTACTCCGTGTACAACTTCTGATACCATTTACTCTCATTCTCCTTGCTATGGTCCATGAGGGCAACATAAACACTTCACACTACTCGTAAATGGAGTTCCCTCTTGCCTCCCATCAGGTTCGTCCTTGAGCTACAACCCAAAGTGGCATGTTGCTGACACGTGCTCTATCTCACCTCCCAGTGGAAGGCACATAAACCCTGGAAATTCTCCCTACAGGGGACACTGTTTGCTTTTGCTCAGCTTCTTGAGAGCCACGGCTTTCATTCCGGAATTTTCTATCAGGGTTATAACAAGACTCAATTCCTCTGCAAATTTGATTCCCATTTTTTTTTTTAATTCAAAGCAATGAATTAACTAATTTAGTGTTATTAAACCAGCAGCCTGCCAACTTCAGGGGTTGGGGGAAGGAACACCACAAGAATAAAATTTAAAAAGCCAGCTACACAGTTCCAGCTTCTTATAACAGAAAGAACGGCACAAACACGGCTGGGAAATCACAGGCAACTTACCACAGCTCTATGGCTATTGCGCCATTGTCTCTTCTGTTTCACAGGGTCGCCTCTGATTGGATGTTTGATTGGGGTTCACGGTGTAGAACATGTTTCATGCTGTAGCTCTAGGCCTGTGCATTTTACTATAAAGTGCTTGTACTTTCTTGAAAGGAAGAAAAATACAGGAAAAAAAACGTAAGTCAACAGCTCTCACTTGCCTCAGAGTGCTGTTGAACTCAGTTCAGAAGCTAATGAAAGCCCATGTGCTTACCCACATGAGATGTGCTTTTTAAAGCTTAAAAGCCAAGCTGAGCATGGTGGTGCATGCCTTTAATCACAGCTCTTGGGAGGCAGAGGTGGATGAATCTCTGTGAGTTCAAGGCTAGCCTGGTCTACAAAGCAAGTCCAGGACATCCAGGGCTCTGTTAACACAGAGAAACCCTGTCTCGCAAAACCAAACCAAGCAAACCACAATAGCGACAAGGACAACGACGAGGACACGTAAAAGCCTGAGCATTCCCTGCTTTCCTTGTGCTTATGCATGTTCCGACCCCTTTTCCACTGTGACAAGGAGGAACACGGTGTGAATAATAACCAGAACGTGAGCTGCATGAGGTGGGACAGCTCAGATCCTAGTGAGATCACGGCTACCACTCTTTGCCTGTTAGTCATGGCACTTTGCTAGGGTAAGTGGTGTTTACATTGTGGTTTGAAGAAGGAAACGGTAGTGTGGCTGACATGGACGGGAAGCTTGTCCCAGAATCTCTAAGAATAGTATAACGTTTGACAGGCAGCCAAACACTGTCAGCATATTTACCCTGCAGTAAGCTTGTGCATAATCCTGATGTTTTTCACATTGAAAGAACTCATGAAGTCTATGTGTACTGACGGGAGGATCAGAGTGCTGTTTCAGCTGCCTTCACTCTCCTGCCATTCGCTGTTTGGTTGTTGGTGAAGGTGGTGGTGTTTGTTTGTTTATTTGTTTGTTTTACAGGTAACACCCGTGGATCTTAAAGGTACAGCTTGAAACCATACTGTGTTTTCAGCATGGAATTTTTTTTAATTCAAAATTTTGTGTGCTACCATTGTGTGCTACCATTCCCTAAATGAGAAAAACTCAACATTTCTTCGAGAGTAATTTTTGGCACATTTTATTTTAAATACCACGTCCAGTCTCTGTGGGTAAATAAGAAGCTGCCTTCTTTGGGGTTTCTGGACCTTCAGCTACTCAAGTTCAAAGTCCTAGGGCAGTGGCTTAACCCCACTGAAGCATCCTTCACTGAGGAAAAAGTGATGGCACTTAGTCTAGAGTCCTGTGCGGATGTGTCGGGCTCCGTGAATGAGGAGGAAATGCTAGGAAAGGGATGGGCAGTGGGTATTTAGGGAAGCAGTCCCAAGGGAGCCTTCTGTGTTTATTTTTGCTCCATTTTGGCCAACCTTCCTCCTAAAGCCTCAGCCCTGGCACTTGGCCCACATCTGTCCAACTTTGTAGGAAAGCAGGTGAGTCTCGTCGGCATCCTGTCTCTCCTAGATTAGAAATCCCCCATGGAAGAGAACATGCCCTATTTTCTTTGGGTTCCCATTCGTTCTTCGCTTCCACCCCCACAGCCTGTGACACCATTTGAGGAGCTGCTCATTTCAGGGCTTCAGAAGATATTTTGGAGGAAAAAGAAGCAGGGCCTTCACTCCTCCCGGTGGCCGTCCCCACTGCAGCTGCAGTGAGGTGCAGGAGCTGGTGAGAAAGGATAGATGGACGGGTACCCACTCTAACTCACAAAGTCTTGGCTCAAAGGGAAATCAGCCTGAAGCAGGGATAAGCTGAAATGGGTTCCATGTCTGTGTGACCAAAACTTAACAACATACAAGAGAGAAACAAATCATGACACTTTCAATTGAATCAACATGAAACTGTAAAACGGAATGTTTCTCACTGAACATGGACTTTGCTCCCTAACACTTCTTGGAATAAATGTCTCCTTCCTTAGCTCTCCTTGGCCTTTTTTTTTTTTTTAATATTTATTTGGTCTCTAACAGTGTTAGTGGGAGAAAGTATACTTAACATCAGTACTGACGCTACTCATGTATTAGTGGGATTAAATAAGTATTGCAAAGACCTAAAGGAGATTTTGGGTTATCTAGTACAATTCATGTCATGAAGTAAAAATTGCATTTTAATAGCGGTTAGCAGATTAACATACAGCATATTTGTTGATAAAGATACAAAGCATCAAAAATGAATAAGCTTCATTTGCATTTTAATCAATAATAACACAGGTAAAATACTGCATCTCATTTTTAAAACAGAAAATTAGCTTTCCCATATTATCACCTGGGTGGAAACTTGTCTCCATGACATTCTAATGCTTTTTCTATTTCCCTGTCAAGTCAACCTTATATTTTTCATATTTTCAACAATAGAATATTGCATTGAAAATCTTATGCATTCTGTAACATTAAGACAAACTTTAAGACAGAACATATGATGTTTATCCCTCATATATACTAAATTCTTCTCTCCTACCCTGCTTTCAAACCCAAGAGCTCTTCTTCTGTAATTATTACTGTTTATCTCTCTCCTGAATTCCATTAGTGTTGTTTATATGTGCATGTGTTTAGGGCTGAAACACTGGGGACTGAATAATTCATCAGGGTTCAGAAAACTAATCCTCCCTCTATCAGCAGCCCATAGATTAAGTTTTCCCGACTTCCTTTTCATTCTTCTAAAATGCTTGCTAGTGTGCAGTGTCCACGTCAAGGTGGGACACCACAGAAATAATGAAATAACAGATGTCAGATAGCCCTGAAAACAATACAGTGCGACTTCTCCAAGCCACTGACCATTGTCAACTTTACAAATTGAAAGTCGAGGATAACACTTTTTTTTTTTTTTGATCTGCATCTTTTTTTCTCCATCTTTGTTAACATGGGTATTTATTTACGTTTCAATTGTTATTACCTTTCCCGGCTTCCAGGCAAACATCCCCCTAATCCCTCCCCCTCCCCTTCTATATGGCTGTTCCCCTCCCCATCCTCCCGCCATTGCCACCCTCCCCCCAACAATCATGTTCACTGGGGGTTCAGTCTTGGCAGGACCCAGGGCTTCCCCTTCCGCTGGTGCTCTTACTAGGATATTCATTGCTACCTATGAGGTCAGAGTCCAGGGTCAGTCCATGTATAGTCTTTGGGTAGTGGCTTAGTCCCTGGAAGCTCTGGTTGGTTGACATTGTTGTTTATATCATCAGAATCATATGAAATAGCATGTAAAAACTTGCAATGCTTAGACTGCTCACACACTGATTGATTCATGTAGCACATTCTGCCTTGGACACAGTTTTGAAAGTGCTTCCACACAGACCTCTGGTGTTCTGCCCCACCCAGGCATAAGTCCATCTATATTATCTAATTAACCATTTCTGTCTTGTACATACCAGAAGTTTAATTTTCTCCATAACAATTCAAAGACTTGGTGTCAATATTTTGAACCATAGTCCCACTGCGTGAATGCCGTTGGTGATACACTGGCTGTTCATGTGTGTGTTTTAGGTGTGTGCATTTATATGTCCGTGTTCCTGTGTATGTACATGTGTATATGGGCACATGTCAGTATGCATGTGTGTGCATGAACCTCTGTGTATTGGCGTGTGTGTGTGTGTGTGTGTGTGTGTGTGTGTGTGTGTGTTTCTTTGTGGTGAACACCTGAGTCTTTCACATGCTAAGGCACTCTTGATGTTCCTCTGCCTTCCTCTATAGCCCTCCCACACACATTTGGAAATGATCGATTTTAGAAAAATGTTTAGACCTATAAATCCCACAATTTTTCTTTGTTAGACTCCATTTGCTGTTTTTTTTTAATTATTAGCAACTCCCCTCAAAGATACGGTTTTTGTCCATACATGATGTGCATACTTTTGTATTAATCGAGGACCAAACTTGATATATGAATGCCAGGTTTACTCTTACATGTCATTGGCGTTAATACATGGCTCCAGCTAATGGGGGTATTTTTTAGATAAAAGATGATTATTCATTTGTAAAAGACTCTGCATAGAGTGCCACTGATCTGAATCTCAAGTAATTTTACTCTTTGATCCTTTGATCAATGTGAGTCATAAAGCGGCAGCCACTCCAGGACTTGCTCTGAAGAGTAATTATGCTCAGAACATGCTGACTGTCCTTGTGATGATTTTCTTGATAACACTATTGTTGACAATTTGCTCTCATTGATAATGAGAATTTATTACTTTTACTACTTTATGCATTCCACATCTTCCCACTTATACATAGCTCAGATGCACATTGACATATTCTTTTCTGTTAGCTATTATGAAAGGTTAAGAGAGGTGATCAATTTACATCTGCTTTGGGGATTTAAGTATTAATAGCACGTGTTTCATGCTTAACATTTATAGACTATCATTCAGGGACATAATATTGCTTTACCCTGTGCTATAACTCTAAAAGAAAAAAAGAGTTTGAGAAAAAAGGGAAATACATTTCATCGAATTTTAGGAGCAAACCCAGAACTACATAGCTAATGATTTAAAAATATAACACAAGTACTCAAACTTTGTGAAGAAAACGATGCACGTTCCTTTCTGCTGTGTGTACAAAGAAACTAGGTGGAAGACAAGTTTTGTTCTCATGCTTCCAAAATACACCAGGATCTTGTTACAAAATAAATTGTAGAATATCACATAACACATTTACCAAATGAAAGGCTTTGAAGTGCATCCCTAGTGTGAGCATCTTCTTCATTTGTGATCTAACCTTATTTCTTGAGTGGCCCCAGAACTTTGGAGAAAAGAAGTGACAAGAAGCTGGTGGAAGCCAGCTACTATCTCTATAAAAAGGAATGGCCTCCACATAATGTGTGCATCCTGTTGGAAGATGGGATGTCCCTGCTTCGAATACTTGCACTCGCTTCTAAATGGCATGTTTCCCATTGTCACACCAGTACTGCCACAGACTAGTAAGGCGTCTCTAAAGATTCTGAGCTGCAATAGTCAATATAGTTCCCGTCCCACAGAGTTTTCAGTGTTCAATATGGATAAGGATCCCAGGTGCATAAACTCTCTGTTTTGACTAGCAACCTCTGCACATAAGGCATCATTATGTTGCTCCTCGGGAATCTCTCATTAAGTGCAACCCTTCAGTGGAAAAGGGAGGCAGAGGGAAATTTTCTTAAAACAAAACAAAACAAACAAAACAAAACAAAAGGCCTGCAGTAAAATGCTGGTTTTAGTTATAAATTATTTACTCACTGTCCTAGCGATAAGTTCCTTAAACTCTTTTATTATCTCAGCTTTCTTCTTTCTGCAAGGGAGCTGATATAATATATTGCAAAGACTTTCTATCACCCTTAGTACTTACTGAGGAAAAAATGTGCATCTGAGAGACCTAAAGCTGCATATGCTTTTATGATTTTTTTATTGAAAAATAATTCATACCATTTGTAAAGAAGAAAAGGAAAGGAATGAATTGTAGCCTGCCTAGGCACTGATTTGAAGTGATGCTAGATTGTGTTCTGTAACTTTCTGGGCCAGAGCTACCTCTTCTGCAAAATGAAAGGTTTGTCAAAAAAGAGTGAAACAATAGATTTAATAGTGGCTTGAAACAAAGAAAACATTTGGAAAATTATTTCCACATAATCATATCAGTCATATCAATAGCGAATGATGGTGCTTTTATAAGGTTTGGGATTTTGGAAATGCTACTGCCAAGTGAAGATGGACTGCAATTGTAAAACAAAATTGAGAAAAACAAAATTTATTTTGGCATTGGTTAGTATATTGTCTTTTTATCACCACACTCATTGCTTTTAATAAGGGAAAGGCTCAACCTACCATAAAGGTGTTACTGACTATAAACATCACCATTCAGTTTTATGTTCTGTTCTAACATTTTTTTTTCTGCCTGGCTTGTTAATTTTTTTCAAATACAGAAGTTTAGAAAATGTTTTTACTAAATATTTGGTTTAGTCATTTCAACTCATAAAGATATAAGCAAGCAGGCAGATAGACAGACATCTCTGTATGTGGTGACACTCATTGTGTTAATAAATCATGAATTCATCATCAGCCATTAAGAAACATTTCAATCTTCCATCTAGAGTCTTTGCCTCTTGCCTGGTCAGACAGGGAACAGTATGTATTGTGGATACAGAAGAAGGACTGGGAAGTCTTTCAAAAGGAAGAAAATCTGATGTGTTTTAAGATAATATTTATACTACAGTCATTAACTTCATTCTATTTCCCTACAGGTTTAAATGTTTCTTTGGCCACTTGACTACTGAACACAAAATGAATAACTCAACAAACTCCTCGAACAATGGCTTGGCTATTACCAGTCCTTACAAGACATTTGAAGTGGTATTTATTGTCCTTGTGGCTGGATCCCTCAGTCTGGTGACCATCATTGGGAACATTCTGGTCATGGTTTCCATTAAAGTCAACCGCCACCTTCAGACTGTCAACAATTACTTCTTGTTCAGCCTGGCCTGTGCTGACCTCATCATAGGTGTTTTCTCCATGAACTTGTATACCCTCTACACTGTGATTGGCTACTGGCCTTTGGGACCTGTAGTATGTGACCTTTGGCTAGCACTGGACTATGTTGTCAGCAATGCCTCCGTTATGAATCTCCTCATCATCAGCTTTGATAGATACTTCTGTGTCACGAAACCTCTGACCTACCCAGTTAAGCGGACCACAAAAATGGCAGGCATGATGATTGCAGCTGCGTGGGTCCTTTCCTTCATCCTCTGGGCCCCAGCCATTCTCTTCTGGCAGTTCATCGTAGGAGTAAGGACTGTGAAGGATGGGGAATGCTATATTCAGTTCTTTTCCAATGCCGCCGTCACCTTCGGCACTGCCATTGCAGCTTTCTATCTGCCTGTCATCATCATGACTGTGCTCTATTGGCATATATCCCGGGCAAGCAAGAGTAGAATAAAGAAGGAAAAGAAGGAACCTGTGGCCAACCAAGACCCAGTATCTCCGAGTTTGGTGCAAGGAAGAATTGTAAAGCCAAACAATAACAATATGCCTGGTGGTGATGGCGGCCTGGAACACAACAAGATCCAGAATGGCAAGGCTCCACGGGACGGCGTGACTGAAAACTGTGTCCAGGGGGAGGAGAAAGAGAGCTCCAATGATTCGACGTCAGTCAGTGCTGTAGCCTCCAATATGAGAGATGATGAGATAACCCAGGATGAAAACACAGTTTCCACTTCGCTGGGCCACTCCAGAGATGACAACTCTAAGCAAACATGCATCAAAATTGTCACCAAGGCCCAAAAGGGTGACGCGTGCACCCCAACGAGTACCACTGTAGAACTAGTTGGGTCGTCGGGTCAGAATGGGGATGAAAAGCAGAACATTGTAGCCCGCAAAATCGTGAAGATGACCAAGCAGCCTGCCAAAAAGAAGCCTCCACCATCCCGGGAAAAGAAAGTGACCAGGACAATCTTGGCTATCCTGTTGGCTTTCATCATAACGTGGGCGCCATACAATGTCATGGTGCTCATCAATACTTTCTGTGCACCCTGCATCCCCAATACAGTGTGGACAATTGGCTACTGGCTCTGTTACATCAATAGCACCATCAATCCGGCCTGCTACGCGCTTTGTAATGCCACCTTCAAAAAGACTTTTAAGCACCTCCTCATGTGTCATTACAAGAACATAGGCGCTACACGGTAAAAAGACCATCAAAAGAAGAAATGTGGTCGAGTGTGTCTTGGGGAAGAACAGAGACAAGAAAGCTGTGTTTATAGTGACCTGCCACTTCACTTTACAGTCTTACTGCAACATGAAACTAAGGAGTTTTAGAGAGACACTGTCATTGTGCCCATGCTCCATTTTGGGAAAAATAAATTAATAAACCTTCACCTTATAAACCCTGTCAGTTTAGGAGCACCGAGAAAATGAAAGAGGCAATGCTGAAATTGCAGATCTAAGGAACAATCTCTACTGTCTCCTGCTCTCTTGAAGAAGGGCTTCAGAGTCTCCAATTTCATGTCTCTGCACAAGAAGAATAACCTAGTCTGTTTGTTGTTTCTTTCTGTTGTTCCCCTGTGTGGCGGCGAGAAAGAAATGACACATTCCATGCTAACACAGAGACCTAAATGGAAAGAAGCAGGCACTGTACAATGAGAGAGAAGAAGAAAGAAGATCAAATAGGATGCAGAGATGGTCTGCAGAGCAGCGAGCATATTCTCGGCTATGCTCTGATCTGAAGGATTTCAACAGAACCACTTATTTCTTCTCTCTTCCCCTTTCCCGTCATGAAAAGCAAGAAAGCAAAACAACAAAAGCCCAACTAGGCCATACTATTTTTTTCTACTATTTTTGTAGTTTCTGGTTTTATATTATATATGGATAGTATCTGCAGGACTTCTAAATCTGGCCAGAGACACCCATGAAAATGGACACTCTGCCACTCCCCACTGTGTTGTTGCATTCTTTGATGGTGTACAGACCTGTAAGGATTTCATTCACTTGAGTTCCTCTGTGTGGGAAATTTTTACCCACCTGATTTTCTTCTCAACAAACCCATTTTAACAATGTTGTCTGCCTAAGACATAAATACGCTTGGGAAACCAAAGTCATTTAAACTTAATTTTTAATCACATTAGAAAATGGTCAGTCTAGTTGGAGAGAGTTCACTGAGGCCAGACGAAGTTTGAGATGAGAAGACAGAAGGTCAGAAGAGCGATCTGTCTGAACTTGAACCTGCCTGACCTATGTGCACAATGTTAACGTGTACAACATGAACTCCTGACACTGTCAGCAGGAATATGATGTTGCTTTGCTCATTTGAGTCTCAATTAGTTTACTGTGTCAAGCCTAAGAGGAAAAGACCTTATATCCAATGTCTGTTAGCAGATGGTACTCAAATTATACTCAAATGAAGTTTTCTATAATCATATTAAGACACAGGGGTGGGGAAATGGGTCATGCAAAAATATTTACTAATACTACCTGTTCCATGTTCTTCCAGTTGTCTTCAAATCTCTGTAAGATTATATTGCTTCAAAATTCTTTGTGGCTTAAACATAGTGGATAACCAAAAAGAGGCAAAATATGCCCACAGAATCCTGATGGAAGAGTACATGTGATTCTCGCCATGCCATTTCCCACAGAGTAATCTAACCACGAATACCTGTCACAGAAATGATTGTTAAAGGGTAACACTAAACACAAAAGGTCAATGTAGAAAAATCCATACTGGACACTCTAAATTAATGCAGAATCATACCAATCTACATTAACTAGTTATTTTCGTCTTCATATAATTTTTTCTATTATATATTACAGTATTATGATCAGATTTTTCCAAGTGTGGGCCTAATGGATAGTAATTGAAGTTCCAAATTCTTCTATAAAGTTCAGATATTCGCTGATGCGCTTTGATTCCTTCTCTGCCATTCCACGAGTATCACAAGGCAGGTTCATCAGTGTGAAGTCCTAAGAGTTATCAGAGCCATTTTGTCTGACTGCATGGCAGTAACATCTCAGCAAGTGGACAATAAAGGATAGAACGGCAGTGACAACAACATTGTAAGCTAAAAAGAAGCAAGTTGCTAATAATAATGTATTTATCCTTTATGAACAGAACTTATTGTTTGAGCAATTTCAGTCGGTTTTAACCTCAAAAACTCCTATCTATAAGACATAGAATCGGTTCAAACAGATTAATTTAGTCTATAATTAGTTGACTGAGTTCCCTTAGTTCAGAATTACTAAAATGTAAATTTTGAATTTTACGATCACATTCACTTTATGTTGTTTCTTGGAGTAATTGAGTGGAGAAGACTTCACTCCAATGGATTTCTTGGTTTCCTGTAAGAAATGCTAACAATCTGTGTTATACACTATTGAGATGCAGACGTGGCTTCTACTGGCCCAACACTGTGGAGGCCAGGATTCATTGTCTATCTCTGTTTGCTTGAAGCCCAACCCACCACGAGCCAATCTTTGTCTTGTTCTGTGTCTCATGGTACTTTTTTCCTTGGTTCCTTCTGTGCCTGGTAATTTGCCACAGCTGCCACAACTTCATTAAGAGAGAAACTGTCAAGTCGAAGAAGGAAATGGAGGTAGTCTAACATACCACAGAAATTTTCTCAAAAGAATCAGAAAAAGGGGAAGTACATCGGCATGTTTGGAAGGAGGATACCTTCAAAGATCTTTCTTTACTGTTGCTGTCTTTGCCTTTTTTTTTTTTTTTTTTTTTTTATGACTCTAGAACAGAGGCAGTTTTTACCCTAAGGACACTTAGTGATAGGTAGGGCCATTTTGATTGTCACAACTGGGAATAGGCATTTGTATCTAATAAGAAGGAGCTTTGAAAGCACAAGTTGTGCTCCACTCCAAAATGATTTGGCTCAAAATGGCAATGACACCAGGACTGAGAGAGACCCGTTTATATTTAGGGATTTCTGTAGCTTTCCTTCTGAATCCTCCATCATTTGAACAAACAAACGAAAAAGATTAATGCAATTTGCTTTCTGGTTAGAACAAAGCAAAGCTCACTCGTCAGCCATCACAGATTCTCCCGCACTAATTAGGAGTTGAAACTCACAGAGAAGAGCACAGGCCACACCTGCGTATGGAAACCAGCAGCTTTCACACTCCTAGGGCACTGCAGCATCCCAGTGCCTGGCTATGGAAGCACAGCCCCTACTCGAGAGGCTGAAGCTTTGTCCAGGAACATCACTGCTTCTAGTCTGATCAGTTTCTACTGGAGACGTCACTTCTCCTTTTCCTTTCCAACTAATGAAGAGCCCTTTAAAGAAACGGTGTGACTCATCTCCTTTGCTTTCACTAGAAATGTCAGAAGCTGTCAAGCCTTTATTGTTTTTCTCCTCATAG
This sequence comes from Rattus rattus, assembly GCF_011064425.1. NCBI lineage: Eukaryota > Metazoa > Chordata > Mammalia > Rodentia > Muridae > Rattus > Rattus rattus. Next base: position 103,295,075 of record NC_046159.1, on the reverse strand, counting down.
CAATAATGTAAATATCCCAGAGTGGTAGGATAAAAAGAGAAGATTTATGAAAAGACGAGCCAGCTCACTTCTAAAGAAATGATTGCCTCTTGACCAAGTCATGATTACCTTAATGACATATCCCAAGTGCTGGGACAGGGTCACCAGTATAGTATGCTACAAAGGGTAAGATAAACCATCTGGCTTAATTTATGGAATCTTGAATCAATACCATGTCCTTCTGCTTTCTGCCTACTCGATGATGTTTAATCCTGAAGAGATGATGGCACGAGAGGAGATTAATGATGTCAACAGTTATTTATCAATGCAGCCGACTTTTATTTTCTTTTATTTAGTTCATCGACCATTGCCCCCATCTTCAATTTGATAATATCTCGTCAACAACCATAACACTGGCATTGCAAATAGATTAGGAGGGCACCCACAGCTGGGTAAACCTGTGAGACATGTATTCTCAGCATGTATATACAATGCCATGCCTCTCCGATAGGCTTCTCTTTAAAAGGGTGCACGCTGTAGCATGAACTCTGTGTATATTTAATATACCTTTCCATGATATGCTGTATGCTTCATATATATTATATTATATAAATAAAATAAAATGTATAATAGAAATACATATTTCTGTATGCAAATAAATATATTATACACAAAATTGTGACAGACACTCTGGCATACATGTTGTTTCATAGGAATAAGAGTAGACTTTAATGTGCTCCATTTTAAAAGAAAATCATACTTTGCATTGAAGGAAAAGATTTAAGAACAGCCGAACTCCTATTCACATTAATATTCAACTGATTTATCATCTTTGAGTGTCTGGCACTGCTTTTAGAGATCTCTTGGAGGAATAAATTAATAAATCTTGCTGGTATCAGCCCATGTGACAGCCATGATTTCTTTTCCTGTGCCTGACAGGCCTTCTCAGAGATCCTTCCCAGCTGGTGTGGGCCCTGCAGCTGTGTTGATCTCCTGTCTGATTGCCTGATGAGCCCGCAACCAACCCATTCTCACAGACTTGCACTCTCTTCCAAATTAACTGATTTTATTGAAATGAAAAAATAATCACACTGAGAGAAAAAGACGACCTTCAGAATGTTTTCCTTTCCTTTGACAAACGAGGTAAAAGAAAAAGGTTCAGGCAGTGTGCTTCATAAACCACATTCTCAGCACGGGTTCAACAATGCAGCACCCACTCCATGGCATGCCAGAAAACGTCAATGAGATACAAAATTGCAACGTTCTCAATGAAATTATAAAATAGATGGGTTTGTTTCTGATGTCTAAATTTTCTCCACAAGCAAGCTCTTTCCTTTCTTTATTGGTCATTTGACTAGTATGATCCTCAGAACATCCCTATGATCCTGTAAGAACTTGTCCATAGCTTATAAAGGGATACTGGCAGAGCAATCTCAAAAAAATACATTTGAATATATATATATATATATATATATATATATATATATATATATATATCATTCTATGATAGTATAGTCACCAAGCCATGTATTGGTTGAGATTATTTCAATGAATTTTCGATTCATTAGTCTCTTAAGCCTTCCTTTGATGTCTATCCACTGACTCAGTTTTACCCAGTAGGACACAATTAAATCACACGAACTGCTATTCTCTACACCAAAGTCAATTATAGAATAGCTAAGGGAAAAAAAAATCCAGTTCTCATTGGCACCATCTTGTTCCAGTAAAATAGTTCATTTCATAAATTTAATTTATTTTTTATGTAAGTCAGGTGTTAGATGGCTTGAAGGTTGCAAACACTGATAGAAACAGCATCTTGTTTTTCCCATTCTAACAGAAATCCAGTTGTTTTAAAGAAACAGTGTGGCGAGTGGTGGTAATTATTAGTTGGTTCCTTAGGTCTGATTATTTGTTTCTGTTTGGGTTTGGTTCCAGCAGTCCGTGCTAGCCGTGGACCTGTGATCTCCTTCCTCACACGCACACCCAAGTCAGCTGCTTATTATTTAAGCAGCACTATAGACTATCTGATCTTCGAGTTCCAGACTACACACATAAGAAACTATAATGAAAGACAAAGCTATACATGTGTCTTATATTGAGAAATTTACCAAAATTCTTCCAGTACTGAAGTCTTTGAAATGCAAATATAATTGAAGGTTTCTTGAAGGATTTAAACACGAACACTTTTTAACACATTATTGTAAAGTGCAAACACTGGGTGCCTCTGTTAAGTTATCCATTTCTACAACCCCTTGTTGTTTTGAACAGCAATCTGGATAGTGGTTTCCCCATTGCAAAAGGAGCAAAACTTAGCATGAGCCTTCTGGTTTCTCCTGCTTTGTGAATAAGAACTGTTCTCCTCATTGTCCTTACTTATAAAGCAGGTGCTTTCCCTTGTGACAGTAGCTCCATTAGCACAATGCTGTGTTGCACCAGGCATCAGTGAACCTCTGACATCACCTGGAAGTCTTACTGAGCCCTCCCCAAACTCCACCTCTACCCAAGACCAGGCCAGGGCTTTCAGAGGCCTGAGGTGAAGTCTGGGGACTTATGTATCTAACACATTCTTGGAGCATTCCCCCATACATCGCACTTTGAAAATAGCTTACTGTAGTCTAACAGCAATTTCCACGAAACATCATGAAAAATATCAAGGTTTCTTCACAATTCATACCCAATCGATATCAAGGGAAGTTCTCCTCAAATAAATTGGATGCTTGCTACAAAGGGTTTCTCATATTTCCTCTCTCGGGAGTCTGTTGGTACTGTTCACTCTACCACCAGAGATTAGAGAATAAAAAAGATAAATGCTTGAAGAACCACTGAGGTGTTGAACTTTAAATTAAATAAAGAGGACCTTGGACCCTGTGGTAGCACTGCTGAACATACACGTTAAACATATTTTATATGAACACTTAAATGATTTATTTTTTAATGTAATGTGTACGAAAACAGTATTCAGATGAGTTTTGAGAATGAAGCATTCCATGAGAATGTTGTTTAGAATTGCTGTCATAACAAAAATAATACTAAGAATTAATTTATCAAATTCTCTTTATACACACAACCAGTACACACACACACACACACACACACACACACACACACACACCACAATATATATACACCTTAGTTAGGGTTTTATTGTTGTGAAGAGACACCATGACCATGGCAACTCTTCTAAAGGCAAACGTTTAGTTGGGGCTGGCTACAGTTTCAGAGGTTCAGTCCATTATCCCATGGTGGGAAGCATGGCAGCGTGCAGGCAGACACGGAGAAGGAACTGAGAGTTTTACATCCTGATCAGCAGGCAGCAGGAAGTGAATACAGACATAGTTACTCAAAGCCACACCCACTCCAACAAGGCCACACCTTCTAATAGTGCCACTCCCTATGAGTGCATGGCCCCATTTTTCACTCAAACTACCACAATATACACTGCCTTAGATTTCTATTACAGTGATAAAATCCCACGATCAAAGGCAACTCAAAGAGGAAACTATTTATTTGGTTTACAGCTTATTCACCCTCATTGAGGGAGGACAGGGCAGGAGCTCAAGGCAGGAACATGGGGGGCAGAACTGGAGCAAGAAGCTATGCAGGAATTCTACCTGTTGTGTTGCTCAGCATGCGTTTTTATACCATGCAGGACCATCTGCCCAGGCGTGGTACTGACCACTGCGGGCTAAAAGCTTTGATTTAATCATTAATTAAGAAAATGTCCGGCAGACCTTTCTACAGACCAATCAGATGGAAGCATTTTCTCAACTAAGGTTTCTCTTCCCAGACATCTCTAGTGAGTGTCAAGTTTACAAAAGACTAACAAAAACAATAGACCTCTGTGAACTTGACCTACCAATATGTTACTATTAACACATAAAATTTCTGTCTGTGTACTCAAAATATTACGTTAATATTGATATCACAATATAAAACATAATAAGCAAGAAAAGCCCCAGTCTTGAAATAAAATCAAACACCTTAACAGTTCATTCTCTTAAAAATATTGGGTAGTTCTAAAACCCCAAAGTCTTCCTAAAAGTCCAATGACTTTCAACTGTGTGCTCCTATAAAATGTTGAATATATTTATGTGAATTACACTTACAATTAATATATCTGTGCATATATTTTCTCTTACTCCAAAAAAGAAAAGCCAGGGAGGGCACCCTTACAATCAAAGCAAAATGAAAACTCAGAGGTGCTCTTCTTTGAGGTGTTAAATCTTTCAAATGCCCACAAAACAACCCATTAAGTTTTCTCACAGGACAAGTTCCAAACTCCTTCCACAATGCGCCCCCCCAAAAACAACAACAACAACAATAACAACAACAGCAATAACAGCAACAACAGCAACAACAACATGGCCACATCTTCCACAGCAATGTCCCACTCCTTGTACCAATTTCTGTCTTAGTTTTCCATTTCTGTGAAAAAAATCACCATGGCCAAAAGCAATTTAGGAAGGAAATGGTTTATTTGGCTTACTGCTTACAGTCCATCACTGAAGGAAACCAAAGCAGGAATTCAAGGTATGAACCTGAAAGGAAGAATGCGGTTTACCAGCTTGGCCCTCCTGGCTTTGTCACTTTCTCTCTCTCCTTCCTTCCTCTCCTCTCCTTCCTTCCTTCCTTCCTTTTCCTTCCTTCCTTCCCTTCCTTTCCTTCCTTTCTTTCTTTCTCTCTCTCTCCTTCCTTCCTTTCTTTCCTTTCTTTCTTTCTTTCTTTCTTTCTTTCTCTCTTTTCCCCATATATTTTGAAGTTTTTATTTTTTCTTCTTTCATGATTTATTGTTTTATTCACATTACATCCCAATTGCAGTCCTGCCCTCTCCTCCCAGTCTCACCCTTACAAATCCCTTGCTCCATTATCCTCAGAAAAGGGGAAACTTCTTGTGGGTACCACCCCACCTTGGGACCTCTAGTCACAGCAGAACTAAACACCCCCTCTCTCACTGAAACCCAACCAGGCAGTTCAGGGGATCCAATGGCAGACATCAGAGTCAGAGACAGCCCCAACTCCACTTGTTAGGGGACTCACTTAAAGACCAAGCTGTATATCTGCTAGGAATGTGGAGGGTCTAGGTCCAGCACCTGTGTATTCTTTGATTGGTCTCTATGAACCCCCATGGGCCCAAGTTAGTTGATGAAGTAGGTCTTCTTGTGCTATCTTTGACCCCTCTGGCTTACTCAATTCTGTTCTCCACCTTTACACTAGAGTTCCTGAGCTCTACCTGATGTCTGGCTGTGGGTCTCTCCATCTGTTTTCATTTGCTGTTGGGTGAAGCCACTCAGGAGACAGTTAGGTTAGGTTCCTGTCCCCAAGCATCACAGAATGTGACTAATAGTGTCAGCAGTTGGCTCTCTCCCATAGGATGGGTCTCAAGCTGGGCCAGTCATTGGCTGGCCATTCCCTCAGTCTCTGCTCCATCTTTAACGCTGAGCATCTTGTAGACAGGACGTATTTTTGAGTTCACATTCATAAAAGAAAACACTACTAAAGCTTAAACTACACATTGAGCCACCCATATTAATAGTGGGAGACTTCAAAACCCTAGTCTCACCAATGGACAAGTTGAGGCAGAAACTAAAAAGACTAATAATGACACTAACTGTCATTATGAATCAAATGGATCTGCAGGTATCTACAGAACATTTCACCCAAACACATCCCACATCAGTTGTTTGTCAAGAGAATGCCCTATAAACGCCTACAGACAATCTAAGGGAAGCATTTTCTCAGCTGAGATTCCTCTTCCCAGTAACTCTGGCTAGTGTTGTTTATTAAAAAGAAAAACGATTCAGGTTAGCCACATATGTGCTGGGACATAAACACATGTAGATACCATGACATAAAGATACATATATCTATATCTATACCCATACTGACACCCATACCCACAAATACACCTACACCTACACCTACACATACACATATACATATACATATACAAATACATATACATATACATGCACGAGCACACCATTTTCCCTAGTGTTTTCTTAACAGTTCCCAGAGGCATAACCTTTCTACGCGTGAACTTTCAAAAGAATTTTGAATTGTACTATAAGAAGCATTGGACACCAGAGTTCAGCTGAGGAACATCAAAGAACACCTTCTATTCTTTCTTCTTTGCCATGGCTACTAATTCACTGAGTAATTATCTCCAGCTGCTGGAGTCACAGTTTCAATCATGTATCTTCCACTGAGAGTCTTCCAGACCCCTGTAAGGCTTCCACGCATCCCGTGGTTTTGCCTTGAGTCATGGTAGAAAATCGCATCCAAATCCAAGATCATTTCTCAATGCATAAATATTCAGCATTTAAAGATGTATGTCCTCGAAATGGATACCATCAACATCAGGAAACTACTGCACAGTATGCAACACTTTAATGTCGGTTCAAATATCTTGGGGGTAGAAAAGGGAAAACTAATGATTTCTTAACATACACTTTCTAAATATATTTATTCCTTTCTTTTTGACTTTGTAGCTGTAAATAATTCACAATTCAGGAATGATTTTTTTACACTAAAAAATATACAAATTGTCTAAATATACAAATCAGACATAAAACATACATCTCCCATCATACTTAGCAAGTAAAATTACAGATAATTTTTTCTTGTGATTTACTGGTTTGGGGTAATAAAGAAAGGAGTCATTTAAAGGTCAGCTATTCATTGGCTGAACAAAGCCATTTTTTCCCAACTGTATTTGGTCTAGGGATAAGACATGATGTACTTAATCTCATGTGTGAGCAGGAGAAAAAAATCACAAAAATTAAAATAAAGAATGAAATGCTAACAAAAATATGGAATGAAACAATGACGCAATAAACTGTCTCAGAATATAAAAGAAAAGCCTATTCCTAAATTCTTTCAAAGGAGTGGCTTTAACGTTTTAACAGAACATCTCTTCTTTCCCCAGTTGATTGTATTTTTTCTCATGTGCACACAGTTTCTTGATTTGGGATTTTTTTGCTAAAGCCTTTAAACTGAAGGTGTTTTGAAGGTAATCTTTGTAAATATTTTTAGAGGTAATATCAGAAGCTGATTTTCCTCATCCTAGTTACTATGTATTTATCTATTTATTTGCTTTAGATGTTAGTGTTTTGTAGCCCTGACTAGTCTGGAGCTGCCTGGTTCTGTCTCCCTAGTGCTGGGAATAAATGTGTGTGTGCCAGGATACCTGGCCATTCGTGCTTAGGTTTTGTTGTTGTTGTTGTTGTTGTTGTGGTTCTCCCTGCTTGCTATTTTCAAATGCAACAATTATTATTAGAATATTTAATAAGAAACTACATAATAACACAATATTCCTTAATGTGAAAAATAGTACAACAAGGACACAAGTAGTAAAAAAAAAAAAAGACAATTTTAAAAGGTTATTCTATTGCATGATGGTTTTCATATGTTATCATTTCCCAAACACACAAACACACAAACAAACAAACAGAAATGTGATCATTTTCTCCTGTGGTCTCATGTGCTCTTCTCAGCCTTTTCCCAGCAGAGAGGAAAATTTCCCACAGACTTTGGATGAAGAATCAGGACATACCAAGTATTCTATGAATGTGAATGCACTCAATAATGAGACAACAATTTGTCATAATTAATACTTGGTCCCAAATCAGAACGCAAAGCTTGTCATGTCCTTTGCTGCACATAGAGTATGTGAGAAACCACTGGAAACTTTGGAGAAGCAAGGAATAATCAAATTATTCAAAATTTCAGACAAGATGAGAAAGATTCTAGGTTTTATAATTAGATTACCAGTTAGGAGGCTAAATTCAACAGGCAGATATCACTTCTTGTACATATAGATGTTAAATTTTCTATATTACTGGCAACTGCCAGTTGTGATACCAGCTGCAAAGATTGCTAAATGCCTGTCGTGACAAAGGAAGGCAGTTCCTTATTTTCTTCCATTACTTCGTGTGTTAAGTATTCACTGGAGGGAAACATTCATTTAATATAGTAACTTTCATATAAATCTTATGATGAGGTAGTGCTTTTAATGATAGATACTATTACAGAAGACATGTTTTATGTTATTTGAGTTATCCGAGTGCTATTTCCATTAAGATATTTAAATGTAATCCAAATTTATATATACTTGGTGCTGAATATGTACACTACTTCTATGGTTTCTCTTTAACTCTACAAGTTCATATGAGTACCTATTAAATTTTTTATACAAGGAAAAGAACATATATAAGAGGCCAGTAAAAGGAACTGAATGGAAAATTATTCATGAAAACAAGATCCAAAGTATGTACCAGTGGAAAATTCTCAGCATACCAAAAGAATGCTGGCTGAGGTGTTGATGATGCCTGTGTGTAACAACATTCCTATCTCCAAGTTCAGTGTGGCGTTCACAGCAATGCCAAATACCAGAGAAGGCTGGAAAATAACAGTGGTCTCCTGTCCTCAGACATCATCCTGCCAAACTGTCCTTCTGAAAAAGCTTTACCCCATCAGAGACTCCAAGTGACAAAGTAAAATATCGTGGGACCCTCAGCCACACCCCACCAAATGATTCACTCTTCTAGAATCCATTTGTGGCTTCATGGAAGTCAGGCTGTAGTCGCTCTTAGCACTCTTTTGGAAAGAATGCTGTCTGCTGCAGGTAGGTCACTATTCCTGTGACAGCAATCGGGAACAGAGGCATGACCCTTGGAGACTTTCCTTTTACTTTCTCTGTCCACCAGACAAAGACTGATCCAGGCTGTTCCTACTTTCTGTTCTGGGGTTCGTATCGCTAAGATTCCTCACTCATTGGGTAGATAAACTTCAGGCTAGGACAACTCTCTAGAGCAGTGCAAGGTGGAAGATAGGTTGGGTGCAGTTTCTCTGGCTTTGTGCATTTCACAATGAATTAACATTGGGACATTGATCTGGAACCCCTCTCCTCATTCCAGGCTTGAAAGGGGAATCAGAACTCCACACAGACTAACACAAAATGTTCTGAAGAGTTTGTATCTCAGTTCACAAGATTCTGGTAGGGCCAACTCCAAACCAGGGGAAAGTTCCAATTACATTGACTCACACACTCAAGTTTAACACAAGCTTGGATGCTTTGAGTCTCCTAGGACATCAAACCTTTATTACCATTGATTTCTAGCACCGACGTGAGAAATTCTCTGTAGCGTCCCAGTTCCTAAAGTCTGAGATTCCAACACCTGAGGGAGAAAATTCAAGTTTAGCAGAACGTCACAGTCAGTGTCCTCCAGTCCCATGGCTCTCTCCTGGTGTCATCAATAATCTCAACATCCATTATCATCGTATCTGTCATATCTGTGACTAAACAAGACTGTCACCACTTTTCCACTTCTGCACTTTTGCTGTCACACACTGCAACAGGCCAGTGTGAGCTGTTGTCTACACTGTTCATACACACATACCCTCATGCTCTCTGCATCCAACATTGCATTGTTGATTTCTCACACGTGACCATTCCCTTAGTGCTGTCTTTTTACAGCTTTCACCTATTGAGTTACACAAAAGAGAGACAAAGGCTTTGTCTACACATACTTAAAAAGCCCTCTTAATCAGTCAAATCTATATTTTCCCCATTTTTACTGATAACACCACGCAGCAGACACAGCCTTCCTGAATTCCTCATGCCCAGCTGGATCCTGCCCCATCTGTCTTTTACCTACAAACCTCAGCAGTGTTTCTAGAAGGCACTAGAACACATCAGCTCCCTGATTAAAATCTACTGTTGACAACCTATAACAGCAAAGGTCATTTCTGGAGCTGCAGTTCCTGCAAGAGCTGAGCTCCTGCATCCTCCTTATGTCACCCTCTTATACTTGCACACAACTTCTTTGTCCTTGCTACCTTGCTTCAAATCATGCATGTCTGCATCATGTTCTCTACTGCCAACACCCCTGAGCATGCTCCTGACGGCACTTTGCCTAGACAATTCTCCCAACTTAATAATTCCAGGATAATGACTAATATCTATCTGCCCTGATTCCTTTACCCTATAAGAAACCCTTCACCATAGCTCCTCCTATGGCTTTCATAGCATTTTATTTATGTGAGGACTTCTTTGAATACATTCTGTCTTTGCCTATAGACGGTAAAGACTATGATGGTATTTGTCCACCTAAGACATGGTGGACACATAAATATAATCACCACGTTTTCCTCTCCAGCATTTTATTCTACTCATTTGACCTTAAGCAAGTAATTTAACTTTTATTTAGATCTAGTCCATATTTATATATGTAGCTGGCTCTCTACGTGTGTCTCTATAGATTCAGTTAAACTGCAGAAAGAAAATATTTGTAAAATATTCTGAATGTAATAGATTTGTCTAGATGTTTTATCCATCTTTTCCCTGATGATATATACCATCACTTACACAGAGTTTACATTCTATTAGGTAAGCCATCTACAAAAGAGCTGTGTTCTCAAAAGTTTGGATAGTTACATGAAAACACCAGTGTTTTTAATAGGGGGCTCTACAGCCCTTGTCATGTAGCTGTTGAAAGAAAGCAGTGCATATTGCTGCTACAAGTAGCCTTCACTTATAGGGGCAACAGTTTGAGGATTACAAGTAGCTGTCCAAGTTTGTAACGCTCTCAGCAGTGTGCCTATCTGCTAAGAACATGCTGCATAGTTGGGCATCATGAATAGGCGTGGGCTGTCATAGTGATCACTGTGTAAGTTTTTCAGGCTGCATTTTGCTGAGTCCTAAGTATCCTGTCTCTGAAGTCAGTGTTTTCTCAAAAAGAGATATCTGGGCACTTGGGACCACTGTCTCAGAAGAAAGCATTGACTCTGAAATACCCAAAATGCCATTGCCCTCTTCTTTTGAGACACGAATGTTTTACTTAGGCTGTACCTGCTTGAACAATCTCACACACCACTCGAAGAAGGTATCAACAGTTGATACCAATCCAGCTAATTTTACAAGTCAGGAACTCTAGATCTAGCAACAGTCATCTCCAATGTCATGTTAGTAATTTGATAGATGAGGAACTGGAGGTTCATCAAGGTTAACCCACTGCTCTGGACCATGCCCAGTGAGTATAATAGCTAGAACCTGAATTTAAAAGTCCTTGATTGTAAACAGGAAGTACATGTAAAAGGACTTCATTTTGCCCTCTGGGTTCAGGTTCATAGAACAGCCAGGTAAGCATTCGTGTACACACACACACACACACACACACACACACACACACACACACACACACACACACACACGAACCATGGTTTAAAGTTTCCAAGACAACTTTCTTCTTCTGTTTGGTTTTGGTTTTGTTTCCCTCCTAAGTTTCTTTCCGACTGAGACTCGTGTGACTTGCTGATTATGGGCTATTTTAACATTACATTCTTCGTCTATTGTTTTGTCTGTTTATCTTGTTTGTATAAATTGGGCCCCACTCCATAACCATAGCACTTAGACCAAGCTGGCCTTGAAAATATAGATATCACCTTTTTTTTAGCCTCCCCAGGACAGAGGTTATAGGCAAGAGCTCCTTCCTCAGATAACAGTAATCTAATTTTTCCATGGTATTTTTTTAAAGTTACCAGAGGTGTATATGTGCACCAGTGCATGAGTCTATGGATGTGTGAGCACAGGATCCTGTGGAATCAACGAAAGGGTGTCATATGCCCTGAATCTAGAGTTACAGGTGGTGGTAAATGCCAGGTGGGTGCTCAGGATTGAACCCAGGGCCTCTACATGAACAGTACATGATCTTAACCAATGGGCCATTTCTCCAGACCTGACAGTATCTTTAAATAAAGCTCTTCTTGTAAACCCAAATAAGACAATGGGTACCACTGTTAGCTGAATACAATTCCCCTCCATAAATGCCTGCCAAAGCAGTCAAGGAGATTTATCAATTTTACCGAACCTACCATCCATGTGATTTCTGAGGTAGGCTCCCTGTTTTACCTATTAAAAATGTGTGACTCAAAGTTAAACGACTTAGCCCATACTACTCCCACCTTCCATACCTAAACACGCTGCACTTTAGTATCCAAAATAACACGCTCGGCTGGAGCATTGAGGTCAGGGGGTCAAAGAGTTCATCTGTCTTCCTACTCCAGGATATTAAATTATCTAATGCCAACAAATTTGATTTTGTAAGGCAGGTTTTGTAGAAATTAGTCTACGATGACAAAGAATGCTAAGACATAGCCACCTGACACACGAACGCCACTTAGGTTTGCAGCATAGCGGACACATAGAGTTCTGGACCCAGTAGGCTCTTTGTTTAGGCCATAGGATCCAGTGATTCCACCTCTCTACTTAACTCAAAATCCCCACTCACAGTTACTCTGCTAACTTTTAAGAGTATTTATTTCTCATACAAAGAACTCACGAAGTTAGACTGCAGGGAGACAAATAACCCTATAAAAATGGGGTTCACAGCTAAACAAAGAATTCACAGCTGAGGAATGCCAAATGGCTGAGAAACACCTAAAGAAATGTTCAACATCTTTAGTCATAAGGGAAATGCAAATCAAAACAACCCTGAGATTTCACCTCACACCAGTCAGAATGGCTAAGATCAAAAACTCAGGTGACAGCAGATGCTGGCAAGGATGTGGAGAAAGAGGAACACTCCTCCATTGTTGATGGGATTGCCGACTGGTACAACCACTCTGGAAATCAGTCTGGAGGTTCCTCAGAAAATTGGACATTGCACTACCTGAGGACCCAGCTATACCTTTCTTGGGCATATACCCAAAAGATGCCCCAACATATAAAAAAGACGCGTGCTCCACTATGTTCATCTCAGCCTTCCTTATAATAGCCAGAAGCTGGAAAGAACCCAGATGCCCTTCAACAGAGGAATGGATACAGAAAATGAGGTACATCTATACAATGGAGTACTACTCAGCTATCAAAAACAATGACTTTATGAAATTCATAGGCAAATGGATGGAACTGGAAAATACCATCCTGAGTGAGGTAACCCAATCACAGAAAAACACACATGGTATGCACTCATTGATAAGTGAATATTAGTCCAAGTGCTTAAATTACCCTAAATGCACAGAACACATGAAACTCAAAAAGGATGACCAAAATGCAGATGTTTCACTCCTTCTTTAAAAAGGGAACAAGAATACCCTTGGGAGGGGATAGGGAGGCAAAGTTTAGAACAGAGGCTGAAGGAACACCCATTCAGAGCCTGCCCCACATGTGGCCCATACATATACAGCCACCCAATTAGACAAGATGGATGAAGCAAAGAAGTGCAGGCTGACAGGAACTGGATGTAGATCTCTCCTGAGAGACACAGCCAGAATATGGTAAATACATAGGCAAATGCCAACAGCAAACCACTGAACTGAGAACGGGACCCCCGTTGAAGGAATCAGAGAAAGGACTGAAAGAGCTGAAAGGGCTTGAGACCCCATATGAACAACAATGCCAACCAACCAGAACTTCCAGGAACTAAGCCACTACCCAAAGACTATACATGGACTGACCCTGGTACCAACCTAATAGGTAGCAATGAATAGCCTAGTAAGAGCACCAGTGCAAGGGGAAGCCCTTGGTCCTGCCAAGACTGAACCCCCAGTGAACGTGATTGTTGGGCAGAGGGCGCTAATGGGGGGAGGATGGGGAGGGGAACACCCATAGAGAAGGGAAAGGGGAGGGGTTAGGGGGATGTTGGCCCGAAACTGGGGAGGGAATAACATTTGAAATGTAAATAAGAAATACTCAGTTTAATAAAGATGGGGGAATCAGTGAACTAGACTGTCGGGGGGAGGGCGGCAATGGGGGGAGGGTGGGGAGGGGAACACCAATAAGGAAGGGGGGGAGGGAAGGGGATGTTTGCCCGGAAACCGGGAAAGGGAATAACACTCGAAATGTATATAAGAAATACTCAAGTTAATAAAAAAAAAAAAAAAAGATGGGGGAAAAAAAAAGAGAAAAACAGTGTATTTATTTCTAGCCAGCAAGTTCTGCCACGCAGTGTCCCTAACTAGAATATACCTTGCTATAATTAAATTTCCAGCTTCTTGTCGTATGTATTATGAGTTAAGGAGAAGAGAATATCAATCATCTTTAGAAATATTTTCAGATATATTCCAGGAAAACTACTTGAGGTTTCAAAATCAAACTTATTGAATATAAGAGTTGGTATTTTCTGCAGAAAACAGTTTTCAATTTTGGTTATTCATCCCCAGGAGCGCTAATCATATTTCTTATAAGAACTGCCTCAGGGATCAGAAAGATTTTTTTTTTCAATTTAAAGTAAAACCAGACCTTCAAGGCAAAGTCCGAGTGAAATAAAGTCTTAGAGCTGTGTACTGTGGGAGTGAACTGCTCTGAGAGTCCCCATCAGAGGCTGTGTTCTGTGGGCGTAAAGTGCCTCAAGTGCCCATCAGTGGGTTGGGTGGAACTGTACCAGAAAGCACTTGGGAGCAAGGCTGCTCTAGTGCCGGAAGTACAATAAGAAGAGGACCACCGATCATTAAAACCAGTCCTGACAACTTGAATGCTGTTGTCACACAGTCACACAACCCTGGTGTCTGGCTTTGGTCTCTGCTAGTCAAATATTTTTTTCCACCTTGCTGCCTGAATTCACAGTATGATGTGTGTGCATCATCTGTGTGTACTGATCTGTGAGTATTCTCTCTGTATGTTGATCTGTATGTATTTCCATGTGTGTATTGATCTGTGTGTAGTATATGCGTGTGCTTATCTGTGTGTATTTCATGTGTGTACGGATCTGTGTGTGTTATATGCATGTACTGATCTGTGCTTATTCTATGTGTGTGCTGATCTGTGTGTATTCCATGTGTGACCTGATCTGTGTGTATTATATGTGCGCCCTTATCTGTGAGTCTTATATGTGTGCACTGATCTGTGTGTGTGTTATATGTGTGCAGTGATCTGTGTGTATTAATGTGCACACTGATCTGTATTATATGTGCGCACTGATCTGTGTGTGTTATATGTGTGCACTGATCTGTGAGTTTATATGTGTGCATCTCTGTGTGTTATATTTGTGTACTCATCTGTTGGTATTATATATGTGTACTGATCTGTGTGTGTTACACATGTGCACTGATCTATGGGTATTATATGTGTGTAGTGTTTATCACTGGTGTCATTTTGGAGACTTTACTTATTAGAGGATGGCTGGAGTTTGGGGATGAGCTGTCTGTGTTTGCCACCTGGTCTGTGTTTTGATCTACCCATATCTTCTGTGACATGTCTAAGTGGAGGCCACTGTATTCAGTGACTCCATCCCTGACTCGTCCTTTAGGTTAAGCGATATCTCTTCACTGTCACCAAATCAGTCTCTTTCATAGACTGTAATCACCACGCTTCCCTGTGTACCCTAGGAGTAACAAATAATACTTGTTTGTGAAAGTATAGGACAAGAATATGTCTAAAATTTACATAAATATTTAAAAAATAATTCCATCCTCATTTATAAACAGTGAATACTCAGTGAATATTGATCAAGTAAGAACAGTATTCCTGAATCTGTTCTTAGGTTTGGAGGTCAGTTCTGTGCAGGAATAAGCCCTAGGTCTCTCTGTCAAATAGTTGGTGTGCCTGGGCCCATGGGAGGTGGGAGTCGAGAGGGAGTATCTCCTAGGTGGGACAGGCTGTGTTAGAGATTTACAGCTCACCCTAAGCTAAAGTGGAGATTTGAAGAAAAATGCAACAAGATTAGAATTGAGATTTTAATGTGTTTTTCTTATTAGACTATTTCCTAACTGTTTTTTGTTTTTGTTTTTGTTTCTGTTTTTTGAGTTGGTTGTGAAGAATGGATGGTGCTATTTACAGACAGGCCATAAGAAGATTATTGTCCTAGTTGAAATTTCAGACCTGGACGAGGGAGTGTTATACAATATTAAGGACAATGTTCTGTTGGCAATGTCCCTCTTTTAAACTGATTTTTAGAGACAAATTTAAATCTTTTTCAAGCACTGTGGCAAATTATGAAATATTTTTATTTATTTTTGAATCCACACTATTTTCTTTTTTTCTTTCATTTTTCTTTTTCTAATGGCCATTTTATTTATTTATGTCTCAAATGTTATACCCCTTCCTGGTTTCCTCTCCGCAAACCTCCTATCCAATTCCCCCTCCCACCTGCTTCTATGAGGGAGCTCCCCGACAAACCAGCCCACTCCTACTTCATTACCTTAGCATTCCTCTACTCTGGGGAAATGAATCTCTACAGGGTCAAGGGCCTCCTCTCTCATTGATGCTAGATAAAGCCATCCTTTGCTACATAAGCAGCTGGAGCCCTGGGTCCCTCCTTATGTACTCCTTGGTTGGTGGTTTAGTCCCTGAGCTCAGGGGGGGGGGGTCTGGATGGTTGATAATGTTGTTCTTTCTATGGGGTTGCAAACCCCTTCACCTTCTTCAGTCCTTTCTCTAACTCCTTTATTGGGGACCCCATGATCAGTCCAGTAGTTAACTGCAAACATCCAAATCTGTATTGGTTAGGCTCTGACAGAGCCTCTCAGGGGACAGTCATACCAGGTTCCTGTCAGCAAGCACTTCTTGGCATCAACAATAGGGTCTGAGTATGGTGTGTGCAAATGGAATTGATCCCTAGGTGGGGCAGTCTCTGGATGGCCTTTCCTTCAGTCTCTGGTCTACTTTTTGTCCGTGCATTTCCTTTAGACAGGAACAATTCTGTGTTGAAACATTGGAGATAGGTGGGTGGCCCCATCCCTCAACCATGGGTAATGCCTAACCACCAGATACAGTCTGTATGGGTTCTCTTTCCCCTTTGTGGGTATTTCAGCTAATGCCATCTCCAATATGTCCTGGGAGCCTCTTGCTTTCCTGGACTCTGGGGCTTTCAATGGCTACCCCCAGTTCCCCATCCCTGACTGATACATACCTCTCCTTCAATTTCTTCATGCTCTGTAGTTCTCTGACCCCCTGTCTCCTCCCACACCTGCCCACTTTTTCCATCTCACTCACTCTCCCTCCCAGGTCCCTCCCTCTACTAACTCCTGTGATTATTTTTCCCTTTATAAGTAGGACTGAAGTATCCACATTTTGGTCTTCCTTCTTCTTGAACTTTATATAGTCTGTGAGTTGTATGATGGGTATTCCGAGCTTTTCGGCTAATATACACTTATAAGTGAGCACAAATCATGTATGTTCTTTTCTGACTGGGTTACCTCACTCAGGATATTTTCTAGTTCAATCTATTTGCCAGCGAATTTCATGAAGTCATTTTTTAATACTTGAGTAGTACTCCATTGTGTAAGTAAACCGTATTTTCTGTATCCATTCCTCTGTTGAAGAACATCTGGGTTGTTTCCAGAGTCTAGATATTACAAATAAGGCAGCTATGAACATAGTGGAGCAGGTGTCCTTGTTATATGTTAAACCATCATTAGGGTATATGCTCAGAAGTGGTATAGCTGGGTCCTCAGGTAGTACAATGTCCAATTTTCTGAGGAACCTCTAGACTGATGCCCAGATTGGTTATACCAGCTTGAAATCCCATTAGCAATCCACACCCATGCTAGCAGCCTCCTTAGCATCACCTGAGTTTTTTATCTTAGCCATTCTGACTGGCATGAGGTGGAATCTCAGGGTCGTTTTGATTTGCATTTCCCTGATGACTAAGGATGTTGAACATTTCTTTAGGTGCTTCTCTGACATTTGAGATTTCTCAACTGAGAATTCTTAGTTTAGCTCTGTACCCCACTTTTAAATTTGGTTCTGTGGAGTATAAGTTCTTGCATTCTTTGTATATATTGGATATTAACCCTCTATCAGATGTAGGGTTGGCAATTTTTTTTTCATTCTTCGAGTTGCCATTTCGTCCTGTTGACAATGCCCTTTGCCTTGAGGAAGCTTGGCAATTTTATGAGATCCCATTTGTCTGTAGTTGATCTTAGAGCATGAGCCATTGGTGTTCTGTTCAGAAAAATTTCCTCTATGCCCATGTGTTCAAGGCTTTTTCCTATTTTTCCCTTCTATTAGATTCAGTGTATCTGGCTTTATGTGGAGGTCCTTGATCCACTTAGACTTGAGCTTTGTACAAGGAGATAAGAATGGATAAATTTGTATTCCACAAGCTGACCAACACTTGAGCCAGCACCATTTGTTGAAAATGCTGTCTTATTTTCCACTGGATGGTTTTGGCTTCTTTGCCAAAGATCAGGTGACCATAGGTATGCGGTTTTAATTCAGGGTCTTCAATTCTATTCCATTGATCTACCCATTTGTCTTTGTATAAATACCATGCTGCTTTTATCACTATTGCTCTGTAGTACAGTTTGAGGTCAGAGATGGTGATTCCCCCAGAAGTTCTCTTATTATTGAGAATGGTTGTTGCTATCCTGAGTTTTTTGCTATTCCACATGAATTTCAGAGTTGCTCTTTCTATCTCTGTGAAGAATTGAGTTGGAATTTTTATGAGACTTCATTGAATCTGTAGTGGTTTTTGTTAAGATGGCCATTTTTACTGTTAATCTTGCTGATCCATGAGCATGGGAGATCTTTATATCTTCTATGTTCTTAAGTTTTTTTTTTTTTCAGGTACTTGAAGTTCTTGTTGTACAGATCTTTCACTTGCTTGGTTAGAGTCACACTAAGATATCTTATATTACTTGTCACTATTGTGAAAGATGTGTTTCCCTAATTTCTTTCCCAGCCTGTTTGCCCTTTGAGTAGAGGAAGGCTACTGATTTGTTGGAGTTAATTTTATATCCAGCCACTTTCCTGAAGTTGTCAGCTGTAGGACTTCTCTGATGGAGTTTTTGGGATCACTTAAGTATACAATCATATCATCTGCAAATAGTGATATCTTGACTTCTTCCTTTTCAATTTGTATCCCTTTGACCTCCTTTTGTTGTCAAATTGCTCTGACTAGAAATTTGAATACTATTTTGAATAGATAGGGAGAGAGTGAGCAGCCTTGTCTAGTCCCTGATTTTAGTGAGATTGCTTCACATTTCTCTCCATTTACTTTGATGTAGGCTATTGGTTTGCTGTATATTGCTTTTATTATTTTAGGTATGGGCCTGAATTCCTGATCTTTCCAAGACTTTTACCATGAAGGGGTGTTGTATTTCATCAAATGCTTTTTCAGCATCTAATGAAATGATCACGTGGTTTTTATCTTTGAGTTTGTTTATATAGTGGATTACATTGATGGATTTCCATATATTGAACCATCCCTGCATCCCTGGGAGGAAGACTACTTGATTGTGGTGAATAATTGAATCGTTTTGATATGTTCTTGGATTTGGTTTGCAAGAATTTAGTTGAGTATTTTGCATCAGTACTTTAAGGGAAATTGGTCAGAAGTTTTCTTTGTTGGGTTTTTGCGTGGTTTAAGTATCATAGCAGTGGCTTCATAGAATGAATTAGGTAGTGTTCCTTCTGTTTCTATTTTGTGGAATAAATAGTTTGAAGAACATTGGTATTAGGTCTTTTTTGAAGGTCTGGTAGAATTCTGCACTAAAACCATCTGATGCTGGGCTGATTTTTTTTTCCTTTATTTGGGAGACTTTTAATGACTGCTTCTACTTCTGTAGGGGTTCTGGTACTATTTATATGGCTTATCTGATCCTGGTTTAACTTTGGTACCTGGTATTTGTCTAGAAAATCATCCATTTTATCTAGATTTTCCAGTTTTGTTGAGTATAGGCTTTTGTAGTAGGATTTTTTTAGTAGAAAAAATTTAAATTTCTTTAGTTTCTGTTGTTATCTCTCCCTTTTCATTTCTGATTTTGTTAATTTGGATTCTCTCTCTCTCTCTCTCTCTCTCTCTCTCTCTCTCTCTGTACCCTCTGTTAGTCTGGCTAAGGGCTTATCTATCTTGTTGATTTTCTCAAAGAACCAGCTCCTGGTTTTGTTTATTCTTTATATAGTTCTTTTTGTTTCTACTTGATTGATTTCAGCCCTGAGTTGAGTATTTCCTGCATCTACTCCTATTGGGTGGATTTGCTTCTCTTTACTCTAGAGCTTCCAGGTGTGCTGTCAAGCTGCTAGTGTATGCTGTCTCCAGTTTCTATTTGGAGGCAGTCAGAGCTATGTGTTTTCCTCTTAGCACTGTTTTCATTATTCCCATAAGTTTGGGTATGCTGTCCTTTCATTTTCATTAAAGTCTAAAGTCTTTTCTTTCTTTTTTTATTTCTTCCCTGACCAAGTTATCATTGAATAGAGCAGTGTTCAGCTTCCAAATATATATGGGTTTTCTGTTGGTTTTATTGTTATTGAAGACCAGTCTTAGTTTGTCCTGATCTGATAGGATGCATAGGATTATTTCAATCTTCTTGTATCTGTTGAGGCTTGTTTTATGTCCAATTTTATGGTCAATTTTAGAGAAGGTTCCATGAGGTGCTAAGAAGAAGGTGTATTCTTTTGTTTTAGGGTAAAATGTTCAGTTATATACCTGTTAAATTCATTTGGTCCATAACTTCTGTTAGTTTCACTGATATAGTGTTTTAATTTCCATGGCTTACATTAAATATATTATTTAAAGGAAATGGCATCTTTTCGTAAATTTTGTATTTACAATGTTATTTTCTGTGAATAGTCTTTAAGGAGATACATACAACAGGAAAATTGTGAACAACATGTCATAGTTGTTAATTATCAGACTATTTTGAAATATTCACTCACTATTATAACTTAAATATCATGAAAAATTAACACAACTAAAGAGGAAAATGCTTGCTTCGTAAAAACATTAATAATAAATCAAATTAGAGAAAGAGGAACCATCTCTCAAGTACTCCTATAGTACGTCCTGATGACCTAACACCTACATCCAAAATTGATTCATTGAACAAACCAAGAAAACTATTACCTGGAATCACCAAGAACCTTGACTGGGAAATTTGGAGAGCACACTTTTACTGTCACCAGAGAGTTCATGTGCCGGGGAGGAGTGATTATTCTCTTTTATGCAGGTCTGGCAATCTCAATATGGGGAAGGGTCTCAACATTACTTAGATAAAATCTATAATAAAAGTTGGTATTTTGATTTTCATCATATCTTATTTCCTATTTCTTCTATCATTTCCAATAGCCTTGATGGAGTTTCTTTTTAACAAACATGAATTTTAACAAAATTGCTTCTGAATTGCCTATACGATACCTACTTTCTGAAAAAAAAAAGTAATCTATTATGATTTAAATTCTTAAAAGGAGAGTAAAAGCACATTACACTTCCACTAATCTCAAAGAGACAGATCATTTAAGATAGTGTAGATTGCAAAAACCTTGTGAACTGAGTGAGCTATTATCATCTGCTCCATTTTTTCATCCCAAATATTTGATACTCTTTTTCAATACAGTTACTTTAAGGAACTAAAACTTTGGTAGTCAAAGAAGAATCATAAAGGAAAAGATTTTTTTTTATATTTGCCTTTTCAAAAATTTGAAGACCTATAAAACTATTTGCATTGAAGCTGGAAGTAAAATTTGGAAACAACTGCAATACAGATGTAGTAGAAAAAAGCAATACCCTTGATATATAAATACATTTTGTAAATAGGCAAGCATCATTAGAGAGAGATTGGCCTGAAACGTTGTTCTAGTTTTATTTTGTTACTGGGGCAAACACCATGACCAAAAGCAACGCAAGAAAGGAGAAGGCTGATTTGGCTAACATTTCCAGATCACAGTCAAACAGTGAGGGAAACCAGGGCAGGAACCGAATCAGGAACCTGAGGTAAGAAGCCAGAAGGATCATGTCTGTGGACTGCATCATTCGTTGTCTCATGTTTAGCTCGCTTTCTTGGATAGCTCAGGACCACTAGGCTAGGGAAGGTGACACCCACACTGGGCTGGGTTCTCTTGCATCAATTAATAATCAAGACAAGACAACCCCCACAGACATGCCAACAAACAAATTTGATCAACGCGATTCCTAAGCTCAGGCTTTCTTCTCAGATGACTCTAGAACTGTGGTTTTCAACCTGTGGGTAGTGACCCTTTGGGGATTCATATATCAGAAATCCTGCATATCAGATATTTATATGGTGATTCATACCAGTAGCAAAATTACAGGAATGAAGTAGTAACAGCATAATCATATGGTTGGTGGTAACTACAACGTGATGGACTGTGTTAGTGGTTTGTAGCATTAGGAGGCTAATCAGGACATGAAGCAGTCCATTCCCAAATATTAATAATAAATCTTTCAATCTGTCTCATTCTTAATAAAAGTGCAAATGAAGTCAATATGGTTGCCTTTCCGTATAAAATTATCTGAATTTTATTAAAGAGGCTCTATTCTTAACTAAAGCATGCTATCTCTAGAATGCTAGTCAACACGTTGACATAATTTTGTTTGTAGAAAAAAATGACAATTTGTTCTAAAGCCCTAAATGTTACTATTATTCTCCCTCAAAAATTACTGAAACCAAATATGGCTCATTATTTGAAAATATTAACAAAAATAATGTGCATTTATGATAAGAACTCTGGGGAAATTAACAATACATGAACATATTCTCAAGCTAGTAAACATCTGCTACAAAACAACAACTGGAACATTATTCTTGATAGTGAAAGACTAAAGGAACTCTCCATGCTATAAAAGCCAACACAATTGTATTTTGAGTCCTATAAGTAAACAAAAGTCTTCTGTAAATTGTTTTAAAACAATTTACATCGTTATGTATAATCTAGGAAAGCTTTCAGAAGTGTATGCTGAGAACTCAACAATGTTGAGGAGTTGTTCTGAGGTCTAAATAAATATAAAGACATGCTGTGTTCATGTCCTGAAAGACTAAACATAGTAATGGTGTCAGCTCTCTGTAATTCATATAAAGAGTTGACGTCAATCCTGTGAATAACCCAGCAGGACATTGCTAAGGTACAAATGGGATGATCCTCAAAGGAAACGAGTACCAAAGGGAACCAAAACAGTCAGAGAATTTTGAAAATGAGTAAATGAGTGCAGAACTGATGTACAGGATTTCATGACTTCCATAGCAACAGTCATGGGAAGTGCTTGGGATACAGAGGGGAACGTATAGGTCAGTGGGCAAAAAGAGAACTCAACATAAATGCTTACACTCAGTTGAGTTCTGGAAAATATGTAGACACAATTCAGTGGTAGAAAACAGCTTTCAGCTAATCATGTGGGAACTGTGAGATACCTACAATAAAAAAATGATCCTGTGTCTATGTCACATATATTGCATAAGACGGAACTCAAGTACTTCACAAACTTAAATATAAATGCAAAATTACAAAACCTTTAGAGAAAAAAAGATAAAAATTACAGTGAAATATCAATACACACTTAAGAGGTATATAAAATTAAGATGTCTACGTTTGCATATACTTTACATACATATATGAAAATACAAATTTGTCAAGTAGTGGCTGAAAAGATGTCCCAGGGAAAAGTGCTTACCCTGTAAGTATGAGGATCTGAGTTTGGATCTCCAGAGCCAAACCAAGCACAGCTGTATCAACAGAGCCTGCGATCCCGAGAGTTGCACAGAGATGGGAGGTAGAGGCAGGAAGATTTGTGGGAGTGTGTTATTCTGATAATCTGACTTACACAGGGTAGACTAGATAAGTCAAGGAAGGAGAAGACCTATGTCTGATGTTGTCCTGAGTTCTACATGTGTGTTTTAGCAGGCACACTACATCCACATTCACACACAGATATGAACACACATGCATGCACACACGCACACACACACACACATATAAATGTTTATTTATATATATAATATTTTTAAAAGCCAAATGAGGAACTTGATTCATGGAAATAGGAAGTAATATAGACATAAATATAAATCCATAATTTCATATCTATAAAGAGATGAAACTTACCACCTCAGCAACAGGCAAATCAACATGACATACTGTGTTTAGCATTCTGGACATTGACCAAATATTTGTCTTATTTTCCTTTCCTTCTTTAATACTCTCCCATTTCCCCAAAAGACAAACAGCTTCAATGATAACAGATCGGTATGAAAACTTTGCATGGTTGGTTGTTCTTCTATCTCTGTCTGGCAATCTATGACATTAGTCACACTCCCTGCCGTCATCAAGGTTTGCTCACCCTGCCAAACACGCGAACAGGACAAGCATTGAGGACACTCTCCTTACAAATGGACATGAGGCAGAGGCAGGCTGCATCACTGATGGAGAAAGGAGTCCCTAGGTTCTATATTTTGGTGGGATCTTCAACCCTTGGCCCTGCCACATTCACCAATAACTATCCTTGCCTGAGCTCTGCTGGTCTTCGGGTACTGTGTGCTGAGGAAGCGATTTGCCCCCTTGGAGCCTGTGTACAATTTGTATGGGGAGGTTAAGTTTCTTTGCCTCTAGTTTTGTATTTTTGCTTTGAAGAGAAAAAAAATATGGCACAGACTCATGGTTTCTGTGAAAGTACAAATTTTAAACACAACAGTAGTTCTCAACCTCCTAATGCTGCAATCCATTAATTCGGTTTCTCATGTAGTGATGATGACAACCATAAAAGTATTCTATTGCTACTTCATAACTGTAATTTTGCTGCTGTTATGAATCAGAATGATAATACCTAATATTCAGGATATCTGAGATGCAACTCTTGTTGACCCTCTAAAGGTCTCGACCCACAGATTGAGAACCACTGACTGAGAAATACCTTTTCTATCAGACGGTCATTTCCATATTATAGGAACCACACCTGCCACTCTTCAGGGGGAATGACAGATGCATCTGTTTGGTTGTTGTTTTATTTATTTGCTACATGCTCTGTACTCTATTAAATTTCGACCAGCTTTAAATTATCTGATAAAAACCAGTGAGAAAGTTATATGTTATCTTTAAGCTGGTTTATATAGGTGAGACATTCTGGCAGCTCACCAGTCAAAGCTGTTAAAATTGCATTTCTTTGAGCCTGAGGCCCTTAAAGGTGATAGCTTTTTCAAACTGCAAAGATGGAGTGCCTCTTCTTTCCTTTCCCTGTTTGCTTGGGCAATGGCCTTTTAGTTTCTTGAGTAATCCTCTTTACTTTGGCTGCTGCTGCTGCGGCATGCCCTCTCCCACTTGACTTCAGGTCCCAGCTTCCTTGGCCTTCCAATATGGACTGCTACTGGTGGCTCTCAGGGAACTTCTGGGCCTTAAAGTGACATACTAGGACTACTGAGGTATCCAGTTTCATGAGCTTAGCAGCTATGGGGTTCTCTACACTCTGATGGGATATTGACACTACATAGTTCCTATCACATAAGCCTAGCACACACACACACACACACACACACACACACACACACACACACGCACACAAAACCAACAAAACGAAACAAAGGATACCATTTTCTATTGGGTAAATTTCTTGCAAAATCACCACTTAGCCTTCTCAAGCTAGCTTAAATGACAAATAATTTACCTTAAGTAACCAATGTCACAGTGTCATGCATGTGCGGAAGACAGAGGTGGGTAGAGTGTGGCTTATTGGGGATCAAAGCAGTCATTCTTTCTCTCTATCTCACAATTTATAGAAATGAGAGGTAAAAATGGAAGTAGGATGAAATAAAAGGACAGAGTCCTGTACACATTTTAATTATTATTTATTAACAGTTCATATGTTAGCCATCTTCACTGTGGGAATTTTTGACATAAGAGAGAAAGAAGGAAGTCTAAGAGAAACTAGTCAATGAAATAAAATAAAATGAAATGCTATCCTCTATGCCTTTCAGAAAACAGAACTTCTTTTCAGGAATTCCAACTCAGAGAGAAAGCAAGGGTGTTCAGGACCTAACCTCAAGCTTGTTTCTATTTCTATTATGTTAGCTTCTGCCAGTGTCCTTACAGATGCCATTGAGAATTTAAGATCTGAGCTAAGGGATAGAACCTAGCTGCCCTTGTGGTGTTCTTCTTCTGAGGCAAGTTAACGTGTGTCAGTTGGTCCCTTTTGTGTAAGAAAGAACATTCAGGAGTCACCACTAGTGTTACCCGTTCTTGTATTTCAGATCTCATAGCTCTCAGGGATGTTGTCCCATGACTTTACTTTCTTGCATGACTTCAGGTCATCAGAAGGCAGTATTTTCCATGAGATAGAAGATTTATTGATGTATCCTGTGTCGCAACCTGCTCTGTCTTTTGTTAATAAGGAGATCAATACATTAGTAGTTTTGCATGTTCAAACATTCTATTTTTACCAATATATTAGAAATGTAATCTTCTTGAAAAATAATAAAGTAATTAAACATGAAAACTTCCATTTGATCATAAAGATGTCTCCATGAGTTTATTCAACACTTTTGTTTCTGATTCCACACAAAGGAATTTACCTCAAGAAGAATGCCAGCATTATACTCTACCATGAAGAAACATCTAATAAATATCTAATCCTCCCTTCTTGCACACTCTAGAAGCATAAGTTACGTATGAGAAATTGAATTTTTACAATCTGTAAGAAAAAGATTTTCCTGTCAGTTTTAGTGCTTATCAGGTTGTAAACTCTGCTCATTTTCCAAGGATAAAGAGATGACCCTGTATTTGAAGTGTATCATGGGAAGCCTGATAGTGAAGGAGGCAACAAGTTAAAATCCCCATGCCATTTGTGATAGCTTTGCACTTGAAGGAGCAAAACTAAGACCATGAACCCATAATTCAAAATTAGCTTATGTACTTGGTTCTCTTTACCTCCTGGCCAAGAAACAAAAACATTATTGTACTTTAAGTTTGGGGCTCTGGGAAAGCTAGTCACTGAAATGGCAGCCTTTAATAACTTTGGGTCATTCTCCTTTTCTTTTAAAAAGTGTACATAATAAACTATGGATTTCAACAAAAAGGTAGCATAATTTCTGATATAAAATCTCAGAAATGAAATGTAATTCCAGTCAATCGCACAAAAAAATCTCCTCAGGCATTCATGATAATTTTTAAAATTCTCACTAAGATACTGTCAATAATGTTTATCATCCTTGGTATATGGAAGAATTTCTTAGGTGTATGGGAAACACGTCTTGAACACTCTCTACTGTTAAAAAAATACCTGACAGAAAAGACATCCATGAAAGGAAGACTGATTTTAGATGCTGATTGCAGATGTTTCAGTGCCACCACACCCAGTTCCTTTCTTCTGAGATGAGGAAGAACATTATGGAGAGAGACAGAGTAGAGACACTCACCCTAAGCCAGCCAGGAAACATGAGGAGACATAGAAGAATGGTACAAGTACAAAATGGGAGACATACTCCCAGAGACCTCCTTCCTTCTGATAAACCTGACCTCCTGAAGTTTCTACCACCTTCCAGTAGTGCAATCAAATTATGGATCCTTCAGTGGATTAATCATTGATTAGGTCAGAATCTAAAGATCTTAGGACCCTTTGGGCACATTTCATATCCAAACCATAGAACTACTGTAAAAAGATTAATATGCATTTGGAGAGTACATGCAAACATCCAAGAGAGATACTAAGACCTTTATTTTGTGTATGAGAATCCATCATATGGTTATTCATCAGTCTCTTCACATTGACTTAGCATCCTGTTAAGCTGTACAATATGCTAGACATCAGGAAATGGTGAAAAGTACAGCATGTTTCGTGTTCTCCCAGAACTACTGTTCTGTTGGTATGCACTATATAAATGACACAAATCATTTATGCACAAATAAATAAAAAGTTGTAATTAGAATATGTTTTCAAGTGATGTAGTGTTAATTGACCTAGTCCATTTTTTAAAAAATTACAGTAGTACTGGACATCTTGAATTTGAACAACTGTTTCACTCGATGGTGGCTATCAGCTGAGTTTGTAGTGATCATTACAATCAGCTGCAGTAATTTGTTCAGGAAATGGCTGAATGTTTTAAAGATCATAGCCATGGCTGGTTCTCAAATACATATTTGGTGATGTCTTGTGATGACCTGCAACTTAAGCAAATCAGAGAACACAGTGGCTCACCCATAAGCAGAAGGAATCTATTTCCTCATAGTTCTGAAGAATTTTAGAACAATATACTCATAGTGTAGTGTCTTGGGAGTGTGCAGTTCCTGCTTCTTAAACTGCTGTTTCCTCGTGTGGCAGAAATGGTGGTCAGAGAGCTTCCTAGAGTGTCTTAGAAAGAGCACTAATGTCATTCAGAAGGGCTCCATCCTCATGACCTAAGTCCCTACCAAATGCTCCAGACACACCCACTATCATCACACTGGTGGTTTGTATTTTAACATACCAGTTTCAGGATTGAGGTACAACAGATAGGTATAAAAACAAATAACATACACAAAAATACAGTATTTTTACATTACTTCCTTTAAAATCAAGTTTTCTTTAACGTTAGGATACAGAGTATTTATAAATCCCAGTTTAACAAATAAACAAACCCTGGACTATATAAAAGAACTAAAATACAGAGAGTTTCAGAGTTAAATGGCGTTGCAAGTGAGAGTTCAGCTTTGTCTTTACTCCCTCCCAACTCCAATAGAAATAGAAACCATTCTTCCTTCCCCCCTTCTGCAAGGCTCCCCAAGCTCAGCTTACTGTTTGGCTGTGGGTCTCTGCACCAGTTTCCATCAGTAGCTTGGTGAAGCCTCTCTGATGACAATTGTCTGATGACAGTTGTGCTAGACTCCTGTGTGCAAGAATAGAAGATTACCATCAACAGTGTCAGATTCCAAGCTGTTTGATAGCCATAGGAGGCCCCCCTTTTCTAAAGAGAAAGAGAGGAGGAGTGGATGGAGAAGAGGTGGGGAGGAAGGATTGGAAAGAGAGGAGGGGTCAGGGTGTAATTTAAAAAATTAATTAAAAATAAAAATTAAAAATAAAGACAATGTTAATTTTAAAGAAAAGTGCAGCAGACACTACCCACCTCTCCCTCCACCTCTCTTTTCCTCCACCTCTCCCCTCCTCCATCCCTTCCTCTCCTCTCTTACTCTTCCCTCTATGCAGGAGCACCAGGAAGTCAGCCGGAACTGCAGAACCCCTGTGAATTCTTTCTGACACAGCACCCTTCCATCACTTTTCATTAGTATGCGCAGTAGCTAATGCACTAGGAAAGTCATTTGCCAAAAACACAGTGATCTATGAATACTGATCCGAAAGCATGCCAAGCATAAAGGAAAGACAAGACAGCTCCGAGCTGAATAAATGGCGGATTGTCATCTTTACGTGTCCCTTCCATGCTCTTTACCCTTTCTTTATAGTCCACCCCATGCAGAACCAAAAAAAAAAAAAAAACCACCTTTTATGAAGACAATTCTATATCCAATGCTGATATGTTTACTGAGTACTTTATCTTCTCAACAATCATGAAATATGGATGCTTAGCCTATAATCATATCCATCGTGATGGGCTTCCACTCCTTATGGGATATCACATGGTTATTAGACATTTAAGATCATACTTAGTATCTCTCCTTTTCTTTTACGTCTTCTTTTCATCCCGGCTTCTCCATGCTATCATAGGTCAATCTACACATAAGCATCGTTTAATGACCTCTTAACATAATCCAGATGCCTTACAGATGATTTACAACGGAACCTGGTTTTCGGAGGATATATATGTAGGCTCTGTGATTTTTAAACACAGTAAGTGCTTAACACATGCTGAGAATTGGAAAATATTGACTGCTTACTTGGCTCTTAAAGACTTAACTGTACTTATGGTCTTTCCTAGAACCACGAGCATCACTATTGTTCTTGGAATCTATGCTATTTAGTCTATCATAAGAATAAAAAAATTATTGATGGAACAAATATTTTCCCACATGATAAGGTGATAAGGAAAATAGTTACTTTGATGTTAGGACCAACAGGATGAATTTTATGCAAGGATACTGCTTAGGCCGTGGCTCTGACAGTGGTGCATTTCTGTCAAGCCTGAAGACCTGATCCACATGGTCGAAGCAAAATATTAACTGCAGTACACACACTCTCTCATATAAAAATAAATTAATTGGCAGATAAATACATGTGAAAAATTTTTAGGTTTTTAAAAAATATTTTGTTATGAAATAACTTCAGATGAATAGAAATTTACAAACAAAATCTACAGTTCCTATGCATATCCCACTTTTCTTGAATGACAGCATCTTATTTAACCATACTTTATCAAAAATAAACTTTAAGAGTGTTACAACTTCGGAAACTAAAGCATAGACTTAACGGTGCTGTTTCAGGTTTACTGTTCCTAAATCTATTTTATTCTAGGGTATCAACTTCAGGACTCATTACACTCACCCACCTCAGTCTCCTGAAACCTGTCAGTCTTTCTGTCTTTCCTTATGTTGCATGACATTGGCACCTTTGAAGACTGTGCTTTCTAGAATACCTTTCATGTGGTTTGTTGGATGTTTCTTTGAGATTAAGATTAGAACAATGCTGATGCTGGGACAGGGGAATTAAGGGCTCTAAACAATAGAAACACGATGGAATTGTGTATAACAGTAGACAGGCAAAGCTCACATCAGGATGGGTTTACCCTAAGGGAAAGAGACCCAGCCCTGATGATGGATCAGACTGCTTCTGAACGAAGGAAGGGCTAGATTCTGTTGAACTGCTGGGGTGACAAAATTTGTAACTTTCCACCAGCTATGAAACGTGGTAACTTTTGATGTCTCTTCCATGTGTTAGATACCGGAGCTGTCAACTAGTCCTTAGAGACATTAAGGTGCCACCCTGGTCCTTGAACTGAACGTGGTATCTGAATCTTAGGATGACATTTTGAAAGAGGGAGCATGCAGAGGAAAGACACAGGCAATGCACGCCCAACTGTTAATGGGTAGCAGCCAATCCACCCTTTGTCTTTGCGTGAATTCTGACAATCTCAGTCCTCTGTTCCATTTGAGCAGCTACAGTGGAATTTCATGAGCTGGGAAGTTTTAAAGAACAGATTAAATTTTTTGTAAGTTTAAAAGCTACAGATTCAAAGAACAAAGAGATTCAGCATCTGGGTCTGTTCTCTGCAGCGTACAATGGGGCCTTCTTGGTGAGTTCTCACATACACCCTTTTATATGGAAAATGATGACCCCCCCAAAAAAAACCCTCAAGAGTTAATCATTGAGAAAAAAATGTGCTTTTGACATGATCACCTTGGAATGTAAAATTTTGACAGAAAAATTATAGATTACTTCACCATGATAACTAGATTATAGGTTTTGAGGAAGACAACCTCGAAGATAAGGATTCATCTTATCAAGGGTTAAAATATCAACAGGACTAACTGGGGTTCTGACTTTGAACACATGTATTCTTCGGACATTCTTCAGATAGAGTATTAATCGCTAAGCCATGTTCCCTAATACAAAAGGGAAGATAACTATTGCTTAGAACTCTTCTTTAAAGATGTTTTGCCTTTTATTCCAGGAACATTTATTTGTTCAACTATTTAGTTGTATCAGTATTCACTCAGAAACTTTAATTTTGGGATTAAATTCAATACTGTCATTACTCTTTTGTTGTTTGAGCCAATCTAGCTTTGGCTGTTGGAAGCACTTGGAAGTTGGGTGTCATTATTGTTGATTTATATCTCCTCACCTCAGGTTTGATTTTATCCTAGAAAACTCTTACTCTCCAGCAGCACAAATAGCCCCAGATAGACATGGTCTACATTTTCAGCACTCCAGCCTTAGAATCACCCATTACCCAAGGAGCCCGGCTTCTTTTATTAGAAAATATCACATAGAAATCACGATTTGGACATTAGGTGTGCTCACAGTGTCACTGCTCTATGTTTGAAATTTTATTTCCCTGCTTTCTAAGTATTTACACCAAACTCTGGCTTTTCAAAGAACTTTAAAATTCCTCAGACTCTACTCAGTGAAGGTGAAATCGATCCACTATAACTAAAACTAATGAATTCTATGTTCTATTATTGGGGCACTAAATTTTTGGACCTTTTGGAAAGTCTGACTGTTTGTCCAGATATTGTCAAACTTTGTCTAAGAGAAACTCTTGCGAAGGTACAGTTTTCTTGGTTGACACATTTTTTCAGGCACATGGTAGAGTTCCTTTTATTGCTTGTACATGATATTCAACTGTGTATAACCAAGTTTAAAAAAATTTGAAACTCAGTTCCTTCTTCAGCCTTTTCAGTGGATTCTCTTAGTCAAGCGTCTGGAACAGCAGAGGTTTGACAGGTGAGTGATTCATCCTCCTCTGGCATTGACTGTCAGGAGCAGCACGCTGCAGCGTGCAGATTAAAAGAGGTTATCTCCCTCATTTGAAAAGCTCAGAGCTGCTCGACCACAGCTATTCCTAGCTAACATTTTCCTAAGAGCCTCAGAGGGCGATGGGAATTGACTTAGTTACCTCTGCATATGGAGCTGGATCTCCAGGAATGAAGAAGACCCAACAGAAAGAATACATTCCTGGCCACTAAGTGCAGCACAGCAATAGAAGATGCTTCTTAGAAAAGAGAGAATGAACCTGGCAAAGGTCCCAGATGTGAGCATCTGTGCAGCCAGGACTCCTCATTAAATGATGGTGGAAAAGTCTAAGGTTCACATTCCCTGGGGAAAATATGAGCCCCGCTGCAGAGCCTGCGTGTCCACTTCTCTTTTTCTGACAATACTGTGGAAAGAGGATGGGCAAGACAGTGAAATGTAACTTCTGAGGAAGGAACGGTGAGCTAACGTACAACACTGTATGTCTTTGTGTAAGACAGAGTAACTGTCAAAAACAGCAGATAAGGTATTCTGTGATCTCTGCGTCAGTTGTCCCCAGTAAAGCAAATTACTACACCATGCCGGGAGATGGTCTATCAAGATCACTTATGCAGGTCTTCATATCCATATGGTAGGACGTAAAAGTCAGCCTGGAAAATTCAAAAAGAGCCTGTGAGCATCCAAGCTGTGCGTCGGTGCCAACGACAGCATCTCCTTAAACAGAGGTCTTGCCAGATCCAGGGCACGCCCAACTGAAGTGTCTGTTACTGTGGGGTACTTTGCTCCTTTCTTCTTGTGTTTTATACCTTGTAATGACATACTAACCTCTAAAATCTAGGGTTTTTTTTTAACATCTGAGTAAAACATAGAAGTTATGGGTAATCCAGGAAAGGAATCTCCCCCATTCCCAAGAAGAGTTCATTCATGAAGTAAATAAAGGTAACTGTGAAAGTGAGACATTTTTTGATAAAGTTTTTCTATACTTTTTTAAATTTTACTTTAATTCCACTTGCTCTTATGGGTTCTCTAGAAATAATTTCCCCTGGAAGGCAAATATAAGCACTCCATACATGTTTAAGGAAATTGTTTTTAATGTATGTATGGCAGGAAATTCTTTACCAAAGCTTAACAACCAGGAACATTTTAGCACTTCACACACACACACACACACACACACACACACACACACACACACACACATACACACACACATACACACACATACACACACATACACACACACACACACACAAACACACACATACATACACATACACATACATACACACACATACATACACACACATACATACACACACATACATACATAGACACATACACACACACATACACACACACATACACACACACAAACACACACACATACACACATACACATACACACACATACACACACACACACACACACACACACACACACACTGAGAAGACAACTGGTATCAGGAAAGATTTTTTGGTCTAGATCAGAACTATCTTATGAAGCATGGGAGAAGGATGAGGAGGAAGTGAAGAGCAGCAGGAAAGACAGTGGCATCTAAGTCCTATTAGGCTGTTAAAAGGAAAATCTATTTCTAGTCCTTCCATTTTCTGTTTCTTCCCCTCTACTTACAGAGAACTGATGCATTTCACTTTAACAGAAGTCCTGTTCGTACAAAGGACAAATTAAAACAGAGGGACTTTTTCCCACTGCCAAGGATTTCTGGGGAATCTCCCCAGCTAAATACAATTGCCCTCTCATCTGTACCATAAAATTTAATACTTGAAACTAATCAAAGGGAAGCATTTCAGCAACATTTCTACCTTAAAGATGATTTCCCTGGATATTCTACAAACTCACCTTGGAGTTTCCAGTGTGCGGTTCTCCTACTATTAATGGAATTTCTTATGATTTTAGATAATTTTCAGTAGCTGTCAATTAATCAACATTGCTATTAGCTTCCTGTCCTGTGCTGTGAAAGACATAAAGGCAATAGAAACTCAAGTTCTCTGATCAAGGTTTCCTCAGACTGATACTTTTACCAAGACTCACTTAGACATTATGAAAGAAAACTGGATTTCAAAAGTTATAGGTAGAAAATTCTTGAGGATAAAACAGGAAAGGTTAAGCTTCCCTGTGGTAAGAGCTCTTCTAAGGACATCTTAGAGGACATTAGAACCCACTCAGGAGAGTCAGTATCGTCTTGTTCTTAGTGAGTCACTAATGAAATGCATGGCTCCAGGATGGCCTCTGGCTTCTAGATAATACTGCGGTGTAGCCCCAACCTGTCTGAGGAAGGAAGAAGTGACATGAGAGATATCTGGACATGTTAGTTAAGGTTGGCTGCCCAATGTTAGAAATATTTAAAATGAATAGGGATTCTGAAATGAGATCGAGATATTTTAACCCACTGTGTTCCTAGGTTCCTGAAGCTCTCACCGGGAGCTCCAGTGCTGTCTGTTGCAAAGCTTCCTCGGGGATGCTGCTACTTCTGACTCATTTGTTAGCCAATTAGTATGAGGCAGGTGCTGTTAGGAGCCTGGGCAGGCTGGCTGGCACTTGACTCTTATCAACCCAACACAACCGAAGTCCATTCTAAATATTGTATCTATAAGTGAAATTGATTTCTTCCTTTCTTTTTAAAAAATCTCTCTCTCTCTCTCTCTCTCTCTCTCTCTCTCTCTCTCTCTCTCTCCCTCCCTCTCTCTCTTTTTGTGTGTGTATGTGTGTGTGTGTGTGTGAGAGCACGCACAGTGCACATGCGCACATGCGTGCATGCAAGCAATATGTTTGCTCCCTCACCAGCATGTACCCAGATGCCTTTAGAGACCAGAAGGAGACATTGTCTCTGTCTCTATTAACAAAAGAAGGTCAACTACCATGCCCAGGTCTTTGTTGTTTTATTTTGTTTTGTACACTGGTCCTAGATCTCAAATTCTGAATCCCATCTCACAAGGAAAGCCACTGACCAACTAATCCATCTCCCCAGCTCCTCCATGGGTTTCAATGGGAAAAGGATGGCTATAAAAAATCTTTGGGAAAAAGTGACATGTGATTCATGTTTATGTACTAATGGGTTTTAAAGCATGCAGAGTCTCAAGGGGGAAACAAAGAGCATTGATTAGGGAAATGGTTCTTTAAGGATTTTCTGAGCCAGTCTTCTGCATCCCACTTTCAGGGACTCAAGTCAATCTAGCAATTGCTCCAATCTAATCAGTGTGACTGTAGCAAGCACAAGGATATCTGCTGCATAATTCAGGGAATACTTTCAGAAAAATCCATTGGGTCACATACTGGAAATGTAATTCCCTTTACAAAACTGATCGATCTTATATTGCCCAAACACTGAATAAATCTACTTAGAAAATAACATTTTTACAAGCAAAATATACTAAAGTCTAAGAATTCTTAAGTTGACAGTCAGTTATGATGGCACTCACCTCTAATCACACAGCCAGATGCTCAGACAATTCAAGATTTCAAGGCCAGTGTGGGCTACATAATCAAGCCATGGCCAACATGAACTAGAAGGTAAGGCTTTGCCTCAGAACAATCAACAACAACAACAACAACAGCAGCAGCAAAATTCTTAAGTTTAGATTCTTAAAATAATAAAGAATACATTCTTAATTTCAAATGTAAAATTTGGATCCATTGAAAGATGTAAAAAGATTAGTGTCTGATAATTCAGTTTAGGCTGGAGAACCCATGGTTCCAACTGCAACCTTCCAGGCCTGCCCACTAGATAAGGACTAACCAACCATTAGCTCATGAACCTAACCTCTAGCAAGAATCTGTGTCAGTAAATAAAGGTTATGTATCAGAGACAGGGAGTGTAAGAGGTGTCTCTTTGTAGAAGTCGGAGCCAAATTGCATTGAGGAGGGGTGCCTGGCACCATTCTGCAGCCATAGCATGGACCAAAATGATGGCTCTGAGTGATGGAAAAGCAATACAAAACAAGAAACAACTTAGAGAAGTCAGAGAGCATTTAGATAACAAAGAACTTAACTATATTTAATTATTTCCTTCCACGTCATTGTAAAAGATATCACTTATTCCTTTTTCATTCTATACTAGGGGAGCAGTGACTGGTTCCAGACTTCATTTTTTGAGAGGATTAGCCTCCAGAAGTAATTCCTGTTTTCCCTACAGCAGAAACGTCCTTGTCATCCCCACCCTGGATATTTTATTTTGGTGAATTAAATTTTAAATAGTATTTCATCCTTTTATGTGTTAAAACATCCGGAATCACAGGTGTTCTATGTGCTCTGTGCCCCTGAAATTAATTCAATTATTTAGTCATACATTGGCTCCCATTTCACATTTACTTTATATTATATTTGGTTCTTAAATGTGTGGTGTGTATGCCTGTGCAAATGTGTGGTCACATGTGTGTGTGGTGGGGCGCCTTTCTGTGGTAAATGCATGTGCACACCTGTGTTTCTGGAGAAACCGTAAGCTAGGGCGGAAAAAAAAAAAGAAACCGTAAGCTATGCATACTAGTAAACTTATAAAATTTTCTTTCAGCTATAATCCCGAGAATTTTTTATGCCACTTTCTTTTATCTTTGTCTGATTTGGGCAACATGGCAAATGCCGCATGGAAGCATTCTGGGAACTCAATTTTCAGTCACCATGAGATGAATCTATAGAATTAATATGACTCATAATGCCAGAAAACATTTAAAAAGAATGTGAAAACTTCTCCTGAATTTTGCATGTAAAGTCACAAGATAACTAATAACAACAAAGTCTAAACAATAAAATAAAAGCAAAATATTAGGCTCTATGGCCAAGAAGAGAATTTAAATAAAATACCATCAATAATGCTTCCTTACATTTCTTTTAATTGACCATAAAATGCAAAATTATACATTTAAGTAGACACACGACGATGCTTCAATATATATGCAGTACTTGAAATTTAAATCTGATTGCAAACATTACCCCATGATTAACACTTTTGAGTTGGAGGAAATCTTCCAGCCTCTGTCACTAACACTAAGGTAATAATTGTATCTTCATAGCAAGAATTCGGAGCAAGGAGTGAAAGCTTTAAATGATTTTTCTTCCTGTTCAATTAGTTTCTGGGTCTCCCAATGTTTTGTTTAACTATTATGCTTTGGGATTTTCATTTCTACACCTTTTTAGAAGTCTCCAGAACTGTTTCTATTCATTAGAGGTACAGTTGCCAAGAGCTGCCATATTAAAGAATGTTGAGTCTATTAATCTATGTACAAGGAATATCTCCTTGTTTTGATCCTCACTTACAGATGATGTTGCAAGCTTAACTAGATGTTCAGCTTATAGATTTCCACTGTGCACTCCAAGAGCAGTGCAGTGAGACCAAGAAAGGCTTATTCAAGTGCTATAGAAAAGATTCATCAGGAGACACTTGCCGTAAATCTTTCTATCAACATACTTAAGGATAAAAGTAAACACGATTACATCAATAACTGCTTCACAGACGCATAATAGATGGTAAGTCGTTCTGAATAAACACTATTAAGATGACTGGGATTAAAATCTTTATGTATGCTGAAGAGTATTTATCTGATACCTAAGATAAATAACATGGGAATATGTGTTCGAATGCTTATTTGAAATGCGTTTACAAAAAGATTAGCAGCGAAGTGGGCACTCCCTGGCATGACTTCCAGTCAGTCCTATTTGGGATGTTTTAGCAAAGTTCAATGAAATGAGAAAATTCAGAAGGAGAAATGAAGGTCAGCAGAGGGACGCATCCTCTGACCACACTGAATGGAATGGAGATGCTTTGGTACAAAGCCTGTTAGAGTCATTCAGTTAAGCTCTTTAGTTCCAAAACAAGTGTGTATTAACTCAATTACTCTGTTCTTAGAAAACAGCGAGCACTAAAAACGGAAGTGGGAACAATGATTTCCTTTAGCTTTCCCTTTATCTTGTGATTTAGGAGTAAGCTGGGTAGGCAGGACAAAGAACCTAGATAAAATCAGCCAAGCCATGAATGTTCGCTCAAGAGTTGCTGGGCTGAGTTCTGACAAATGCATTTTTGGGTGAGTCCGTTGCTGTGAGACATCCTGGGGTCATGCTTAAAGAAACCTAGACGGTTCAACAATGTACTGCACCTAGGCGACATGACACTACCCATTGTGCGATACTACAGACCTGAACCATGGCAAAACTGTAACATGGTGGGCGATATTTGCATATATAATCATTTGGAGATTTCAAACTTCTCTAAGCATATAGTGTAAAAATGTAAATACGTGCAGAAATGAAAGGAGTTTGCCATCAACTGAGCTCGAAGGACTGCAGGTTGCTCAGGGTGCATGGGTGGGTACGAGATTGCTGAGGGAGTCAGGGAGGGAATGTGACAGCCACGGGTATCACTGCTTCTTTGCATACTTCATATACATTGCGCATTTAGAATATGCTATTTTTAAAAAAAAAAGATTTTGCCTTCAGCAATGTAAATGAGCCCCAGCTTAACTGTAACCTTTGTCTCTTCTTCCTAACAACAGCCTCTGGCTCTGGCTAAATGTAAACACGTATTTATAAAAAGTAATTACTTTCCACACTAATATTGTTTTTAAAACTGTACTCTTCTCTCATATGTTACACTCCTGACAGCAGTTTTTCCTCCATCCACTCCTCCCAGTCCTTCCCCTCCCCCTGGCAGTTCCCCTCTTCTCCAGATCTACTCCTCCTCTGTTTCCCTTTAAAAGCAAAGAGAGTAGAACCCCCTGGGATAGCCACTGAACACGGTCTAACAAGATGCAGTGAGATTAGGCTCAAACCCTCATTATCAAGGCTGGATAAGGCAATCTAATAGGAGACAAAATGGTACCTACCACGTGCAGGCAACAGGTCAGACACACCCCACTCTTAGCGTTGGGAGTTCCACAATAATACCAAGGTACACAACCACAACCATAGGTATTTGTAGAAGACCTACCTCACACCCATACAGTATCCATGATTATCTCTTCAGTATCTGTGAGCCCCTGTGAATCCTTAGTTGATTTTGTGGACCATGTCCTTGTTCTATCTTCTACGATTCTGGCTTCCACAATCCTTTTCTACCCGCTCTTCTTCAGGGTTCCCCTGACCCCATCTATTTTGACTGTAAGTCCATTTGCCTGCAGATTTCAGGATGTCATTGTTTTAAAGAGCTGAGCAATACTCCATTGTATAAGTATAACACATTTTCTTTATCCATTCCTCAGCTGAGGGACATCTAGGCTTTTCCCAGTTTTTAGTTATTGTGAAGTAAAGCTTCAATGTACATGATCAATCTACCTCAAGACCCAGATATACCATCTTGGGCATATACCCGAAGGACACTCCATCCTACCACGAGGATATGTCTTCACTTTTCAAATGGTTTTTTTTTTCTATTTTAAGTCCTTCAAAAACTTGTTTAGGCAGCTTAATAGTTAGATCCTTCTTTAATGTGGACAAACAGCAGAAACAAAGCAAAACCATTATAAAAATGATCAAAGAACCTTAACAATATAAGTAGTTACACTCTACTAAAAGAATAACACTAGGTCGGTGCAGAGCCACATACCCTTAATCCCAGCATCCTGGAGACAGAGGCTGGTTGGTCTCTGTGAGTTTGAGACAAATCAGAATTCCATGGTGGGATCATGTCTCAAAAGATTTCAGAATCAATAAATGAATTAATTAACAGGCTGCCATATACCCAGTTAAAATGAGAATCTGCAACCACACTGCTCACTAGTGTTTCCTTCCATGTGAAATCTGAAATCCACAGTTACCCTGCATCTCTGAACGGCTGACAAATCAATGTGTCCAGGCAGCTAGACCCTAAGGAGGCTGAAAAAAGAAATTTCAAAATCTAGGTACTCTTACAAAATTCTTGGTTTTCTGATTGCTTTTTTCTTTATTCAGACAGCAGAAGATTAAAAGCTACTAGCTCCAGATGTCTGAGCTGTAAAGACACATGGACTAACACTGGGGGGAGGGAGAGAAACTGGACTGGACTCTTCCCAGACTGAGGGTCAGAGACGTTTACTGCGGATTATCACAGCAAAAATAGAACCCTCAGGGCAAACAAGACAAATATATAGTAAGAGTAAAATACATTATACATAATCACTGCTTTCAAGTAAAACTTATCAGTCATAAAAGGAAAAAACAGAAGCAGTAGAGATTATACAAATAAAAGAAAAAATACCTCATGGCCTCATGATTTAGAAAAAAAATATAATCAAAATGAAAGAAACAAACCAAACAGCAATTTTTTAACAGATGAAATAATATCATAAGGGGAAAAAGAGGTAGAAAATTCTAGATTTTAGAGTACAATTTGCAAAATGAAAGAGACATTAAACAGACTCGGCAGATTTGAGATCCTAGTGAATGGAACCTGGGACACTGAAGAGAGCTTAGTAGCAATAACCCAAGTCCAGGGGGAAGGAGAAAGGATAATGGGGAATGCGATTATTTACTTAGGCTCTGGGGTTGTACTTACTAACCATGGCTGGACCACAACAGCAGCTTTTAAGAAAGATACCCAAGGGATGAAGCCATGGCTCAGTGGGTAAGAGTGCCCCCTACATAAGCATGAGGACCTCCTGAGTTCAGGCCCCCAGCATGCATTCAAAAAACCAGTTTTGGCTCTGTGCACCCATAAGCCCAGCATTACTTGGACAGAAACGAAAGGGAGACTGGGCCTTTCTAGTCATCAGCATAGCTGGCAATTCAGTGAGGATCCTGACATAAAGAGATATGGCAGAGAGGGATTGAGTAGGAAAAGAAGCAAACTAACAGACAAGGAAAATAAAACCCGGTGATTCAAATAACAATATACAAAGGGACCAGCATTCTAATCAAAAGATTGTTCAACTGAATTTTAAAGGCCAAAAGTTATGCTGTCCATAGTAGATGGACTTAAAATCCACTGCTCCAGAACTGCTCCTACCTGCGCTACACTCCCCACCACGCTGCCCATGGACTCATTCTCTGGAACTATAAGCAAGCTGTCAGTTACGTGCTTTTTGTTTCAAAGCTGGTTTGGCTGTGGTATCTTCTCATAGTATTAGACCAGTGACTAAAACAGAGAACCATGGGGAAAACATTTCGAGAGATTGGCATGGAGGTGAGCTGCTCACTAGGAAACGATGTTACATGAAGTGAAGAAGAACTGGACAAAATAGGCACCATTGAAATTCAAAAATTCTGCATTACAGAGGAAAGACATAGAGCAAAGAGAAAACCTATTGAGTAGAAGGAAATGTTTCTCAACTATTTATCGGGCCAGAACATTAATAGCCAGAATATATACTGCAAAACAACAAGCAATATAATTAAAATTAGATAAATAAACTGAATAAATGTGGCTGAAAAGAAATCTACAAGGTCCACAAACATATGACAGAGTGTTCCCGATCATTACCTGTCGGGGTAACACAAACAAAAAGGGCAATTAGCACCTCACCCCAAGTACCATGGCTATTATAAAGAAAATCACAAGGTTATAGAGTAATAGAATTCTTAAATGCTGCTGCTGGGGCTATCATTGATATACTCATATGGAAAACTATATGGAGATTACTCAAAACATAAAAGGCAGAAATACCACTTCCTGGTATATATACAAGAAATTGAAATCAGTATGTTGGAGAAATGGTTGTGCTCCCACACTCAGTGTACCATAGGTACACTAGCAAAGATAGGAAAGTAACCTAAGTGTTCAGTGATGCATGAATGAATAAAGAAAATGTAATCTGTAAATTAATATACATGTATGAACAATATAATATAAAAGTTATCATGTAACAAACATATATTACACTGTGCATTACATTATGTGGGTGTGCATAGACACACACACACACACATACACACACACACACACAGCATTGTGCTTCCTTATTTAGATAGAAAGACAAGTGTCAAATATCATGTGATCTCACTTGTGTATGGAATCCAAAAGCAAGATGAAACTGAGGCAAAGAAAGTAGCAATAACTAGGAGCTGGGTTTGATGGGGAAAGCTCACTAGAATCTTTAGTTGAACACCAAAGCTCATAAGCTCCAGCCTACTGTCATTTTTTTACCACTGTGTAGTCATAATGGAAGACACACTGAGTATACAGACACCGTATTTGAAAATTGCTTAGCAAGTAGATTTTAAGTATTCTTACCCAAAAGACATAAGTAAGGTGATACATGTGTCAATTAACTAGATTTACTCAACCTAGTGCATGGATAGTATGGTGTACACCATAAACGCATACAGTTTCATCTGTCAATAAAGACTTTTAGGTTAAAAAAAGATATAAAGAAAATAATTTACATTGGTTGCCACATTTACATGATTCAGTGAGCAGAGCTACGCCAAGATCCTAACTGGAGCATTACCCTTGTAGATTAACAGATGCACTGGATGGTTTTAAATCACCGAGAGCTTCACCATCGAGAAAACTAGTAGACTGGGATGGGAACTGCAGTAGAATGGAAACTCAACTATCAGCACTTTCCTGTAAAATTCGGTGTGAGATGTCACAGCCAGACTTCAGTATAATAGGACACAAGAGGGAAAATGGAAATGGTGGCCGGAGTCTTCAGATCGTCTGAGGGTGAGCAGGAGTTCTGAGTGTCTGGACAACAGCCTAAGAAGCCAGGGTGTTTTGACACAGCTCTGCAAATCTGTTTCCTGGCTTTCTGGATGTTCCTTTCCTAGCATCATTTCCTCTTGGAAATTTAAAATTCACCAAGTGTCAGGTCTCTAGTTTTAACGTGCACTCAAAATAATGAAATTCAAAGATGACTGAAACGGCGTGCCTTACCTGTCTGCCTTCGCCCAGCTTACTCTGGAAGGAAAAGGAATGACTTCAGGTGAACATGACTTTGCTCGTCCCATAGGGACTGGCTTCTTGCTGGAAGAAAATCAGGGGGTAAAACTGGGTGCCATCGAATCCTCTGCAGCCTTTAATTAAAAGTCTGACAATTCCTTCCCTCCTTCCAAGTGTGTTCCCGAACTCATTGAGAATGGAGATTTATTCAAAATCAGATTCGTTTATGTCTCATGGACTGAGGCTCGCTCTGCTCTCTTCTCTTCTACCCAGAAGCTAAAGTGTCAGGAGAGGAAAAGCTCATTTCCAATTAACAAAAAGTAGGAAGTTTGCTTTTCTAGTAAGACAACGTTTTGGGTTGATTTCTATGTAGGACGGCCAACA
The DNA here is from genome assembly GCF_011064425.1 of Rattus rattus. Lineage (NCBI taxonomy): Eukaryota > Metazoa > Chordata > Mammalia > Rodentia > Muridae > Rattus > Rattus rattus. The sequence goes on along the minus strand of NC_046159.1, from coordinate 103,251,859 downwards.
ATCCATTCTTTGGACAGAATTGTGAAGAAAAAAAACTTGTTCTCCGTTGCAACCAAACCAGGCATCTCCCAGCAGGAAGCAACTGGACACTAAAGAGCACCATGCTATCAGACAAAAGTCAGGACATTATTTGAAAACAAATAATTTTTATTTTGTTAGGTTCTGATATTTAGTTCATGTGAATCAAACAATTAAAACTTAATTTCTCCTATTTTCTCCTAGGGTAGAATTGATGATGTGATTTTTCATTTTAAAATACTAATATTTATCAGTAAAGTTCAGCCATCAAGGTCAATTAGAAAATAAAAATGCATGTGAAGTCAAGCCTATCCCCAGCCTTACTAACACAATTTGATGTCTGTTTTCAGTGCTTTCTGTGAATATGTAAATTAATCTTATGAAACTAAGATTATCGAGTGCTAGTTTTTAAAAAGTAAAAAATACTTACATAAACAGCATATTTCCACCCTTTCATATTTACTGGAAGAGTTGGTTGTTGGGGATGCTCTGTGATCCAATGTATTTCCGCTTAACTACAAACTTCTATGAAGACGAATGAAGGGTTCTGTTTTTAAGCAATCAGGGATCTACAAGAATAAAAGAATCTGGAATGGGGTGAGTGTCGCACAGATTTAGAAGAAGCAGCTGGGTTAGTGGTACCTGAATGAGCAGGCGTGAGCAGAGGGCAATGATACAGAGACAGGAAGAGGGATGGATGTCACAACTATGCCCAAACGCTGGTGAACTTGGAACGGAGGAAAGGCATGACTCAGTCTGCCCCAGCCCTTTGCTCATCATCCATACTGGGTAGACTCTGCCCTTTCTAAGGTTTTCATCCTGAAGAGGGTAACTGAGACAGTCTCTGCAACGGGGGACCCTGAGAACACAGCCACTGTTGGAGAATTGGAGTGGGTTTGTGAAACGCAATGTGGAGGCTTCTAACCTCACTTTTGTACAAAGATCATACATGCAGGAGTAACCTTTCAGATATCAGGTTTAAAATATGATTCTCTAGAAAGCTGAACAATAAGGAGAATGTAACCGTATTCATCATAACGTTCACAAAAAGGCCAGGTAGATCACACAGCTACTAAGCCAGAGCACATAAATCCCATTATACCCAAAGCCTGGGATCGGCATTTGGTCAACCCTTACAGGTGAGTGAAAACAATTGTCTGAAGAAATTACGTAATAAAGAGCAAGAGATGTGAAAGAAAAGATGATTTAGAAATAAAAATAAACATACAGTAAAGAGAAAAACAGTCTTTTTTGATCTTTCACTTTTGAAAAGTTGTTTCCCCTACGACAGGATGGATGAAAAGAAGAATGGCTACTTGATGCACAGGTTACTATACTTAGTTGACACATTCATCTTCCAATGCAGAATCCCAAACTCTCATACTAAATAATGTCACTTATATCACATAAAAATGTGGTTTTCACTACAAAGGGAAATAATTTCCCATTTATTTTTATTTATCTTTATTTATTATTTTCATTATTTTAATTTAATTGTATGAATTATTTTATATATTCATTCTAAACAATTAACTTCCTATGGTTAATAATAATAATTCTGTTACTTTTGCTTCCAATACATTAATTGTCCCATGGATGATTTTTTACTGATACTCTATCAGATTTCATTGTCTGCACTTTGCATTTATGTCCTCTTTGACTAAACGTAAAATAGCGTTTTTGTTTAATTTGTCGTCGTTATATTTAGTGTGGTAATTTGAACAGAAAATGTCTTTCATTGTTTCAGGAATTTAAACACTTGGTCCCCAGTAGTCGGCGCTGTTTGAGGAGGTTTAAGTAATGTAGCCTGACTGGAAATGGACGTTATTGGGACCAGCTTTGAGAGTACAGAGGTTCATTGGCTTTCAGTTCACTCTCCCTGCTTCCTGCTTACAGTTCCGAATGTGAGTTCTCAGCTTCCTATTGCAGCCTCAACGCCATGCCTGCCACTCCCCGTCAACACTCCTGGTTTTCCACATTGGCTCCGGGGATCAGTCACTCCTAACATCTCCATAGCAAGAACTATATCATATTTATCTATCAAGCACCTACAAAACCATCTTAAACTATAACCATTAATATTTGTTAAAACAGCTTAAGTTAATGGCATTAAATTTTCTCTTAAAAAAAAAAACCATATAAACAGACATGTGGTGTTTCCTCTAATTCCAGCACTTAAGGCAGAGTTAGGTGGATCTCTGAAAGTTCAAGGACAGCCTGGTGTACATTGCAAGTTCCATGCCTGCAAGGACTACAAAATGAAACTGAGTCAAAACAATAACAAAGGCCTGCTTATGTAACAGACCTAGGTAGTATGTAATGTGCTACCCGGAAAATTTGTATTCTTAGATTTTTAGTAAACTTGAAATAAAAAAGAAATAAAAAATTTAGAAAAAAAAAAGTTCCAAAAACCAACAAATAAACCCAAGGCCTATAAAATACCCTCAGAGAAACAGCAAATGATAATTCTCGGCAGTCCCAAACTGTAACACTCTGATATTTCTTTTACCTTAAATATATGGTTTTACAATATTTGGCTTTTTTTCTAGTTATTCTTGACAAAATTGGAAGACTAAAAGGTTCTCGCTCTTTTTTTTTTTCTTTTCTTGTATCTGGGTGATTTGCCTGTGCGTCTATCTATCCACCATGAGTGTGCCACAGAGGTCCGAAGAGGGTGCCGGACCCACTGAGAACACAGTTGCGGTTGGCTATGAGCCACTAGATGGGTACGTAATTGAACCCCCCAATCTGCAAGAGCAACAGGTACTCTTATCTGCTGGGTCAATCTCCTACCCCAGCCTCTAGTCGTCTGGGTATTTCTTTTTGTTCAAATACCCTTGTGACTAATGCATACAGAGGGACCCCAGATTTCTGAAGTCACAGACCACCCGATCCTGAGTTGTTTGGTGTGTCACACTATGCACATAATGTCTATTTTCTGGAAGACAGGCCTGGTTGGAGCTCTATTTCACAAGGCCATCATAATCACAGTCTCCTTTCCAATTGTTTGCAGGAAATTGAGCCACTTAAGCTCTCTATTCCTATCAAGATCAGTTTTGGAAAAATGCTATTCTCTCAGGAGAGTGTTCCTATCCTTCACATCTACCTATGTATGGCTGAGGAGTTCTGGGTAATATGTTCCTGTGCAGTTAAACCTGTAGTTCCTGTGTCTGTGATCGCCTCTTCTCCCCTTTTGCCAATAGTCAATAGTTTCGAAACCTTTCCTTTGTGCTCACTGCAGAGCCCGGACCATAAATAATAAGTAATGCCAGAAGGCCACTGTGTTCAGAGCTGGTCTGTAGCACCTGGAATCACAAGAAAGAAGCCATTTGCAGGATCTGAAGGATGAGGATTTCTCTATGTTACATCCTTGGGATTCCCATCGCACACTTCAGAAAGATGCTCACAGAAATTCATTTTCACACTTGTCCATGGGATTTAACAAAGAGAGGAGTAAGAGCATCACCTATTAAAGATTGAATAAAAATAAGTCATTGTGAACTGAGGGATTTACTGCTGAGACAGGCCAACTACCACATGCCAAAGTATCATTGACTCGTTTAATTGTTTCCTTGAAGAAAAAAACTCTGTGCACTTGTGTGTTTTTAAAGCCACCACAGTACATGTAACCCTGAGTAATGGTGGGCTCTCTAGACGAACTGCATATGTGTGTACCTTTGGGTCTATGCCTGAAGTCCATACATTTTAAATGTCCGTACTTTTTCCACTCAGTTCAGATGTTTCTATGGTGATCTCTGTAGCTTCCTCATAGATAAGGGCAAAGACGGAGAGCAGGGGACTCCAGCCTCTCTCAGGCTCTGCAGATACGTAAATCCCAGATACTATCTATGCCCAGAATCTTGGAATAAAAAGACAGATAATCAGGAAGTAGAGGAGGGGGAGAGAGACAGAGACAGAGACAGAGAGTCAGAGACAGAGAGACAGCCAAAGAGACAGAGACAGAGAGATACAAAGAGACAGAGATAAACAGAGACAGAGATAAATAAATTCATGATCAGGTGTGACAATCAAAGAAATTTAAATATTATAATACTTATGGAGAAATAATGTAAAAACTAATCAAAGCCAGGCATGGTGGTGCACGCCTTTAATCCCAGCACTCAGGAGGCAGAGGCAGGTGGATCTCTGTGAGTTTGAGGCTAGCCTGGCCTACAGAGCAAATTCTAGAAAAGCCAGAGCTACACAGAAAGACCCTGTATGAAAAAAAAACCCAAAAACTAAACAAGCATTATATATTGACAAAATATGTTTCTAAAACTGACTCAAAGTGAAGCAAGAGAAAAGAAGTGTATCAATATCAGAAAAGATTTATAAGTCATATACTGACGAACACCAAGAAGGAATAATCAATAAAAGACTCCACATCTGAGCCCTGGAGGAGGAGCGATAAACAGGAAACTCTCTGATGTCACAGAAACACTATGTTTTAAATTAAAATTTGCTAAAGTTGATATTCTTGATTTTTCATCAGCAAATGTATGTGATTTCATTCCAGTTAAGATGTTAGAAGAAAGAACACACAGAAAAATCAAAACGACAACCATTAGGTACTGAATGTTCTGCGAATCGGAAAAAGGCTCGGTTTCAAACAATTAAATATGGATCTCTCTCTCTCTCTCTCTCTCTCTCTCTCTCTCTCTCTCTCTCTGTGTGTGTGTGTGTGTGTGTGACATAAGGACTGGGTATCAATGGCAGAACGAGTGCTCTTATATGGAAAGGAAGATATTTATTCTCTCCTTTCCCTCTTTCTCCCCACCCCCACACTTCCTCTCCCATTCTCTTCTCTGTACTCTACTCTCTACTGCCCTTCCCCCAGTGCTATCAGAGAACATCCAGGTAGATAAGCACACAGGAAGACAACAACCATTGACAAGACCTCACTGGGATCTGAACTGGCATGTGAACCTGGGACTTCCAGCCTCTCGAACCATGAGAAAATCAACATGGATCAAGGTACCATTGATCAAGGTACCCATCACGTGCTTTTGGTTTTAGCAGTTGGTGTTACTACCATAAAGCATGTCCCCCACAATCGAACAGGACACTGTTCAGGAGATGGGATAAAATGGATATAAAATCTCCATACCCAATATCTTAATTTTTCTACTTTTGTAGCTTGTTCTCAACCACTGACTTTCTGCCAAGTCCTAGCGTAGCGATCCTGAAATAGTGCTGGCATTTCTGCATTCACTTGACCTCAGGCTGTTCTGTTTCCCCCAACATCTATGCTATGATGCCAGGCTTATGAGGAACTGTGTGTGTGTTTGAGGCAAGATAGTAGGTGGCACATCACGGAGACGCTCTTTCTCCTGGGCTGGGAGCCAGACTTCAGAACAAGCCAAGAAAAGCTGGAGTATACGTGACTCCTGCTGTCAGCGAGGTCATTAAGCTATTACTGACTTCTGTGTTTCCACAAACCCACAACCCAAATGTTTTCCTGTCCTAGTTTGTAGGATTAATATGGGGGGGGGGGTCCTGCACCTGCTCTAGCACAGGGCTCGGGCCACTTGGGGAGGAAGGCACAGGAAGTTGACGATGCTTACCCAACGTTGTAGCCGGGCGGTGTCAGACCATAGGGCACCCAAGGGACACCACTCTGGGGGTGGGGAAGCACAGTCTGAGAGCAGGACACAGCTGGAATTGACTCCGGGTTTGGGCCTGCAAGGACGCCGGGGCTGTCTCAGGCTCTCGGGCATCCAGGCGCCACTGGGATGCCACAGAAGAGCTGAGAACGGAGTGGAGGCCCACGAGCTGGAGGCCCACCAGCTGGAGGCCCACCAGCTGGATCTAGCCAGGCGACAGGGAAGAAGGTGAGCTCCAGCTGGTCCCACAAGGGAAGGGGTGGGGAGAGGTGTGGGGACAGGGGGTGGGGGGTTGGCTGGACAGTGGCAGGCTTGGTTTGGCTAGGTGGCAGCCACCACTGGGAGCGCAGTGAGGCCTCCTACTGGATATTAGACAGGTGGCTCTGTAGGTGAAAGCCCCCTTGCTTCCCATGGCGGATCCCAATGAAAAGAGGCAGTTCATAGTTTTAAGACATTTATTGTCATGGCAGAAAGTGAATGAGTAAAACCATACCCCACTTCTCAGTGTGGGCCTAAGATTAAATACCTTTTGCAGGGCGGAATGTCTGGAAAGGAAAAGTTATTGGATAGGCCTCTAGGCCGTTAGGTTCCTCATTATAATGGAGATCTGTCTTGAGCCTGTGTGACCTGTGATCGTATCCTCTACCTGTGGGGGGGCTTGGGGCGTTGCCCTTACGTGACTGATGGCCATAAATCTATGGAGGCCTGTGGGCTAGTGACCAGCCTGGTTTCCTGGGAGTCAGGCAAAACGCCTACTGTCTCTTTCAGGGTCACCGGTTTCAAGTCTCCTCAACCAGGAACCAGGGTGCTTTTTAGGGTCCCACATCATTTCAGGGAGTACAAGAGTTTCTCTGCTATGGAGGAAAATGTAAAACACCTTGTAATTTTATCTTCTTTCTAATATGGACTTCAGAAAAAAACTGTCATTAGGTTATAGACCTAGGTCTGTGTCAGGACCCATAGGTTGCAACCTCGCCCCTCCTAAATTTAGTTAAAACCCTCGGAAACTGACAGATCAACCCTGAGTTATTTCCCAACTAAGGGAGAAGAATCTTCTTGTTTCCATCTGGTACAAGAAACATTGAATGTACAAATATGTATTCTGTTTTCACCCTGTCATAATACTGACATAGTCTGTTTTCCTTATTTTTAAATGTGAGTATTCTGCTTCAGAAAGACACACTGGAGCGCCATATCATATATGTACGCAAAACACACTGCAAATAAAGTGTTTTCACGTAAAGTTCTACTTGTGATCTGTCTCCACCATATCAAATGGTGACATTAGAACTATCCTTGCCTTTAGCAAAGAGGCCCAGAGCTCCTCTTCATATTACAGCACCGCCTTCAAACTACTTTCCTTCCTATGAAAGTGGGCAATTGGATGCAACATGATAATAAAATACCAAAAAATTTTTAAAGCATTTTGGTAGGATTTTTCTTGTTCTTCATGAAAGAATAATAATCATGAGGTGTTTTGAACATTATTTTCAGATTTGTATTCAAATCCTAAAACAATTAGAAGAGTCTTTGTTTCTAGAGATAAGAAAATCACCACACTTCTGCTTTGCCTGGGGATTTTTTAAAAAGAAAAGAGAAATGTGTTGAGAATGCTCAAACCCTCTAAACCCAGATTTATTTGTCTATTTGTTTATTTGGACTCACTAAGTCCAAATTTGATATAATCAACTTTTTTATTCTAATGCAGTGTTTGGTTTCGTACCAGATGATATCTGGTAGATGAAGATTTGAGTACTAAAAGACTCCTGGGCAGATGAAGATTTGAGTACTACAAGACCCCTGAGTTCCCATTATTGGATGTCATATCACAGGTGCAGACAATGCACTCTGACCAAGTCTCTACCACCTAAACAGAAGTGTGAATAGATAGAAATATGCAAGAAGAATATTTGGTGTCACCAGGGAAGCCCATTATCCTTTCTCTTCTCTCCTACTATAAGAGTCAGAACTTTGTTTGGAATTATCAAACCAGGGTTTAGAGAAAGAGCAAGATAATTAAATTTACTGAAATTTAGACACTCAAGTTTCCTCCATGAACACTCAGGAATGTATGAGGCATGTATGGCCTCGGACTCTGAGATTACATAGGAAAAAGGAACTTCTTCAAAAATAACTCCAAGCAGGTTAGACATATATCTTAGTTACTCTTCTCTTGCTGAGAGAAGAGACCATGACCAAGGCAACTTACAAAAGAAATAGTTTACAAGGGGATTGCTTATAATCTCAAAGGAGGAGTCCATGACCGTCATGGCGAGAAGCAGACAGGCATGGCACTGGAGCAGTACCTGTGATCTCACATCTTGAGACTACAAAGAAGAGAAAGGGCTAACTGGGGATGGTGATGGTGTGGGCTTTTGAAACCTAATTCCCAAGCCCAGTGACACATCTCCTGCAGCAAAGCCAGGCCTCCTAATCCTTCCCAAACATTTTCAGCAACTGGGGACCAAGCATTCAAATATAAAATCCTATAGGAGCCATTGTCACTCAAACTTTCATTGTGCAAGAGCTTCCTTTCTCAAGGCGACACTGGTGATGATGCTAGTTAAATGAAAATATTTTATCCAATTGTATATTTCTGATAAAGAAGAAGTAAAGAATTATTGACTTGCCAATAATTCATTTGAACTTGAACCTTTCTGGAAAATTTATTATTTTTTTAATCTCTCAGTTTGTTAGAAAAATCAGTTTTCGAGCTTTGGGATGGACTGGCTTACAATTCACACATCATAGTTAGAGAAGAAAATGATTAGTTGCTTAAAGAGTTGCTAAATATTAATAGATGATAAATTTCCTATATCTATGAAATGCAGAAATATCTTTGGTTGAATTTGTCTCATTTAAGCAGTAAAATGAATAATTGGTATAAATGAATTGATACACTCAATATTTATATACTTGTATATATGTGAACATGTAATAGTCTCTCTAGTGACTTTCAACACAATAAGTTCTTGTACAATCATAATATTATCATTAGGGGCAGAACTCCTAATGTACAAAAATAGTGATAATAAAGGACAAGAGTTAAATTGAGAAAAAGTTCAACTTTATGCAGTTGTTTTGCTTCTTTAATAAAGAATACATTGGTGAAGGCTACTTATAGAGTAGATAGAGTATGTTTCATGTCGGAACCCAAGCGTGCAGAAATACTGAGCCCTGCAGTGTGTATCAACTCGTTTATGCCGAGCATAAACTATTCCTTATGTTGGGGCTTTACACTCTCAGGTTAGTGCATCTCTCAATCAGAGAGGCTTCTTTTTGTTCTAGATCGTGCTTAACACGGAGATTCAAAGCTGGTCAACACAAAGGCAGTAAAAGTCATTGGAGTGTCCAGTGCTAAATAGGCATGTTATATCTTTTCTGTTTGACTTAAAATAGTAATCGATCCAAAGGTATGACCCTAAAATCATCAAACATAACTAATTTATATCTGTAATCCAGAAAAAAATAAGTATAAAAAAGTAATAACTTTGTATTTGGACTTTTTATACCCATTCCTCACAAGGCTGGGGAATCAAGGCTGGGAAGATTCTCAGATCCATGAATATTGGACATGTGGAGCAAAACGCAGTTTTCTGGACATGTCAGGGCCTTTAAGCATGTGGGCTCACAGAAGTTGTGAGAGCATTCACAATACTGAGCCAGCACAAATGCGTAGATGAGGGAGTGCCTCACGAAGTCCCTCCTGTTGGTTGGCTGCTGAGGAGACAGAGTAAGTTTCTTCCCCTGAGAAGCTTCTCATGTTTCTTTAGATGACCCTGCACTCATGGGCATACGGAGAGCACTAAGGCTGTTCAGTGTGTTTAAAAGGAGTGAGAGAGCACATGAAGTTGTAAAGGGAAAATGGCAGGGAACAAGGGATTGAAGGCAAGGGAATGGGAGTAGATTTAACGAAAAATATATATGTATAAAATTGTCGATTAAACAGTCTTAAATTAAAATATTTAGGTTATTTTTTTAAATATAGTAAAAGGTCCAAATATAAAGCTATTACTTCTTTATGCTTAATTTTTTTTAGACTACAGATATAAATTAGTTATGTTTAATGATTTTAGGGTCACACCTTTGCACCAATGAGTACTTTAAGTCAAACAGAAAAGATATAAAATGGGTCCATGACAGAAGAGAGCACAGGATACAACTGACAAAAAAACTGTTCTACCAAAATGTCAGAGCAATTTCTGAATTGCTTCAAGCTAATTTTTACTCAAAGAGTAAATTTGCTTCAAATTTGCAGGGTTTTCTTGGCTGAAGGTAATCATTCATTCTAATGGAAAGGTACCACCTTCGTCATGGATCAGAAATTTCAGAGTCAGCATCTTGACAAGACAGCAGGTATGTGATTGTTTCCTGAGAGATAGAACATGGAGAATCTGGCCCCGTGTGCCCATCAAAGATGCTGAGCTTAGGCCGAGAGTGCAAAACTCTAAGTGCAGAAAAGGGGCTATGGAGTGTAGGTGTGGCCTCTCTTTCATACAAAGTGTTATTGTAAAATTATATTAAATGACTTTCTTTTACCTCACTAGATCTGGCACTGCAGTTCCCCAAGATATCTGCTAGATATCTTGCCAGAAATATATCCCATCTGCATGGCAACTTAGTGTCCCAGCCGCCACATACCCTTAAACTTAATTCACCACAAGAAAGAACACAACACAGTAACCTCTGATCCAATTGATAAGATATAATTGCCCACCTAAACATACAAAGTCCTATACACATCCAATCCTTAAGAACATTCATAACAACCTGTAAAGGTACAGAGTGGAATCTTAACATCAGCCTCCCTGTTCTCTTGGCGGCTTCTCCTCCAATCTCCTCCACTCTCACTTCCTTTCCGTTTCTGTCTCCTCCTCTTCCCTCAAACTTTTCTCCCATCCACCCTTCCTTCTCATCCAATGACAGGCCTCATTCTATCTTATACCTGCCTCACCTGTATGACATCATCCCACACAAAGGAATTATCCAAGGCTATTTTATATTCTGAAGAACAGTGCGACTTCTCCGGGATTCTGGTAAAGACGGCTTGGAAATGATCTCCTCCCATATGAGAATATGAATCACATAAAGAAAACTCTGCAACGTGCCTCTAATGAGGGAGGGAATTAGTCCCCACTTGACGCTAGAGTTAAGTTCCTCTCATATTTACCACCCTGTACCAGAGAGTTCTGTCACATTGGCCAATGATTCAACTTTACAACATGTATTGCTGGGGTTGGCCTTTCAGATTTCAGAAGCTCAAGCCAGGCCTGGTGGCTCACTGTCTCTTCCTGCTGCCAATTTTACCATGTGATTCTCCCATTAAGTATTAGGCAATAATTAAGTATAATGGAATAAAAATTGTCAAGTGAAATTTTTAGATAGTTGAGAAAGTTCTCATGCTTCTGGGGCTGGTGGACTGCAGCTCAATCTTGGGTCAGGCTAACAGAAATGTTGCTTAAACTCTGTACAGGAAAGGACCGTTTCGCTGCAGCCTTAACTAACCAGTTGCCATCTGCAAGCTGCATTCTAGGTAAATCGGGAACAACTTGTTTCTGAGAGGACAGTGACTAGACAGCAGAAACTCCTGGAAGACACACTGCATAGGAGCAGACAGAACATGAGTCTGACTCTGCATCACAGTAGGACGCTCGGGAAGATGTCTCTTCTGCTTGTTTTCAGGACTATGTAGTGGCAAAGGCTGTATCTGTCCTTTGATGCTCCAAAGAGCAAGGACACAAAAAAAAGAGCTTCGTAGCAATGTATGTAGGGTAAAGCACGCCTCCTCACTTGCAGGAGTGGTGGTGGTAGTGGGTATGTGCGAAGTTTCCTAGACTGGGTTTCCCAGCAGAGGCTCCATGACCATCTGTTAGAGATGCAGCCAAGAAAATCTCTACACCAGGTGGGAGAATCCAGGAATGGATCCCACATTCCTTTCCAGAGGCAAATGCTGTGTTTCTAATTGGGTCAAAGACGTATGGCTTCACTTTCACCTGCTTCCAAAAGCCTGGATGTAGCACTTTGTGGGGAAAAAAAATTAAAAAATGAACTTTGTTCTGTACCAAAATATAAGAGAAAGGAGAAGTAGGAGACAGAAGAGAAAAGGAAGAGAAGAAGAGGAGAAGAAGAAGAAAGAAGAGGAGGCAGAGGAACAAGAACAAGAAGAAGAAGAACAAAAGTAGAAGCATTCTTGAGATGAGCCCGTGTCTGAGGGAGTGTTCCTGGGCTTCTCCTCAGACTTGAGGTTGTGCTTTGTTTTCTCTTATGTTCTTTTTCGTTCTTTTTTTTTCTAATGGAAGGCATGGATCTTGTAATTCTCAAGCTTCCATAATTACAAACACAGAGGAAATCCCACTTAGATACATCCATCCCATAATAGAACCATTATTTCTCCGCATGTGAGGATTTTATACAAAATTAATAGAACAGTATGTTGGCACACTTTGGTTTTTTAGCAGTTTAGTACTTACCTGTATGTTAGTGTTTATTTCCTATTCTGGATATGTCTACACCACACCCAAAGACTCGGATGTGGGTTTTCTTGGTGCAACACACTGTGCTAAATACATTTCCAACCAGCTTTATAAACATATGTTTTCTCTTTTTAGTATGTAAAATTCTGCAGATTCCTGCAAACATTTGATTCTGCCTAAATTGGAAGGAATTTTTCCCTTCCTCTTGGCAAATTTCCTCATCACTAGGATTTGTACAGAACTAATGCCAGACTTGCTCAGTGTGGCGAACTTGTGTTTGTGCAACAAGCTTATCATCCACAATGAACACATGGCTTTTAGGCACAGAAATTAATCAGTGCTGGAGAGACATCCTGGCATAGGCTCCAGGATGCCTGCTTGCATAAGCCTGCATTTGGGTTCTATTATACAAAGCAGGAGCCAGAGCTACAGATCACAGAATCCCAAACAGTTATCTGTTAGCCTCAAGCTTTTCACAAAGTGCCTAACCACTGGCAGGAAAATAGAAATATGGGTACTTAGAGTTTGGTTAGTAATGAAACTTCTTCATGGTCTTTACATAAGAATCAAAGACGATGTTATATGTGAGCATAGATAATATATACCCTGCCTTATTTTTTTTAAAACAACTTGAAGTGGTTTTCAGTGAAATGTAAACATAGGAGGGCAGCTCTAAATGGAGTCCAGAGAAGCAAGGGTGACTAATATGGGCACTGCCATCTTTGTTGTTAGATTTTAGTAAAATTATGCATAATCATTATTTCAGTTGATACATGAAAGGACATCAAATCGTTCCAATCATACATGCTGCTCATTTGATTAAACTGCTCAAGAGACAGCCCTTAGATTAGAGTGGTAGGAGCTTTTCTGTGGATGTCTAAAGATAGAATACTCCCTGTCATGTTCAATGGGGTTGCTTTCTCAGTAACTTGCTTTAGAGTCTGACCAGGTCACGTTGGAGAGATATAGTCTACATAAATCTCAAAGGATCATCAGGGAATCTTGTTGGCTGGACTTGTACACACTGAAATGCTCCAGGATAAATGAATCGGCTCTTTGCTACCAGGGAATCACTTTGCAAATTGCAAGGCATTTTGTTAATACAAGTGACAGTAAATTTTATCACTACCATGGCTTTAGAAGCCAAGTGGCTAAGAAGGAGGCTTAATAGAATCATAAACAATAATAATAGGAGTAATAATAATAATAATAATAATAATAATAACAAGCCTAAGGAAAATATGATTTTCCTTTTGTTTTTCTTTTGTTTGGAAACAACCATTTTCCCAAACATATATCTCTCTATGTCCATATCTAAACGTGGAGAAGAAATATTGGTTTAGAAACAGCCTCTAAGAGAAGCCTGCCTGTTACTGACTGGCCAAGCCCTCACAGTAACGAGAGACCACAGATTTATTCAGCAGAACCTAAATAAAAAAATGCCAACTATTGAGCAGATTATCTATATATTTTATTGGGACTAGGTGTGATCCTTTAGAAAGTATTAGCAATTAAAATCAAATCAATATCTCATTGCAAGGGCAAAAAAAAAAAAAAAAACCCAGACCTCTGCCAACGCAGGTCTATTTCACAAACTCTTTGAAGACCTTCCTTGAGTCGAATTTAACTCAAGATGTATTTATTTAACTGGGGCATCTACCTTCTGTAAACATTTTATTACCATGTTTACTAAAAGCAGAGGGAAGGGTTTCACTTCTTGTGTTCTGTTTTCTTTTTAATTTAAAATGACTCCCTCAAAAATTAATGAAATGATCTTCACGGCTGTTGAATAAGAATAGAAAAAAAAGTTTACTTGTTAAATATTTCCGCTGGCTCTGCAATGGACCAGACAGAAAGCATCTCTGTCTTCAAGGAAAATAACAATGCTCACAACAGAAAAATCATTTACTCCTATTTACTCGGCAAAGCACCAAGTTCTTCCTCTGCATCATGAAACTATTGTGCAGGTAAAGCCACAAAGCATCCGTCATTATTTCTACCCATTAGATGAAAAAGATGAATACAGTAATATTAATAACCATCTAAATGTCAAAGATCTGCCTGCAAAGCTAATAATAAAGGATTTTGACTCCTGAGCCCAAGCTTTAAATAATATCAAACTAAATGCTTATAGCTTCCTTATAGAAGCTCATGAGTAGAGTGGTGGGACAAAAGGTAAGATATGAAAAAGGAGGAAAAAGCATACACACACATATACATACACATCCCTGAAGCATGAGAAGACTTTATGGAGATGATTTAAGCTGAGTCCTATAGATCACATGAGACTTACTCTGCTGGAATAGCAAGGAGAAAACAAAAAAGGAGAAAATATTCCAGAGAGAGCAGACAGTGTATGTCCTCCTCATCTTTGGGCTAGACATAAATTCGAGGTAAGACGCAGAATTAAATATGGTCATGAGAAAAAGATCTCACTGTGTATAAAAAGCCATGTACCACCAACGTGAACACTGGACACAAAACACATTCCATTTGTGAGAAAAACAAGATGGCACTGGATTACACTGAGGTCCGGAGGTGTAAATCCTAGTGAATTGTGGTTCTCTCCTGCAATGTGTAATAGATGTCTCTGGATTCTCTGCAGAGCTTAAAGTGCCTCCAAGGACTTTCTCACCTCCGCCAGCTTATTCTCCAGCTTTATTTAGTCATCTTACCCAGTGACACTTGAAATATTGTCCTAATTAAAGCGCTGACACTTTAGGGGTACTGTGAAAACTCTCCTGGAAGCCTGCCCTCTTGTCTTTCTCGTCATGAAACCAGGAAAGGGGTTGAGAGACTCATCATGTTTTGAATCTCTTTAAAGCCTCGGGCCATTCATAGCATCGTCTTTGCCATGAATGATTGTCAGATCCGAGGTGAGGGACCGCAGCACCGGGATACAAAGGCCAGCTTTCGTGGCATTTTTATGCCTTTCAAATTTTCCATAAGAAGATAAACGCTGAAGGATCAGTGGTCTAAACAGCTTGGACACCCACTGCTGCCTCACGGGCGTGTGAAATGCCTCCATCTGACTCACGATTAGAGATGCAAAATTGTCATCTCGCTCAGGATTAGAGCTTGACATTAAAAGTATTTATAACGTCTGTGAACAGAAACTGTGGGCTTGGCAAAGCTTTGCTGGAAACCAGAATTCTTCAGAAGAAATTCCTCAGGTTAAAAGGGTTCTGGACAAAATATCTAAATATGGAGGAAATAGTCTAACTATTGTGACCTCTTCCAATTATTTACACATATTTTTAAAGAGTAGAGAAAGCCTTATTTGTTTACACAAGGAAAGCATCCCATGCTTCTTCTCCTCCTGTCTACAGCACTGTGAAACTATTCCTATGTTTTCTCTAGCTGCTCATCTAGTTGACATGCACCGTGAACTTGCTCAAGCATTTTAGAGATATTTGTGAAAAGCTTACAGACACGCTGCTAAAATTATGCATGCAACTCTGAGAGTATATGTTTTCTATTAATATTAAAAATAATGACGACCCTGGAATTGGGAAAATACTGTTATGGCCCCAGACCTTGCAGGTAATGCCATATTCTTGTTTTATGAGTGTGTGGAAGGACGCTGGGCATGAAATAAATTCCACAGAAGCAGAGTGGAAACTTAGTCTCTGAATTGCTGTGTGGCTCCCATCTTCTGCACGTGCAATAGATGAGATGCAGCACAACCTAGCAATTAAGATAGAAACTACCAGATTTTTTTAAAAAAATAAAACAGAAAGAGAATCCCCATTAAATTCTGGTGATTTCACAGATACATTTTTTTATCCAATTAGGTTTCAGACTGTGGTTTTCACGTAAATAGAACTCAAACACTTTTAAGAAAGAAACCCAGTGAACTAGATTGTTGGGGGGAGGGCGGCAAGGGGGGGAGGATGGGGAGGGGAACACCCATAAAGAAGGGGAGGGGGGAGGGGGATGTTTGCCCGGAAACCGGAAAAGGGAATAACACTCGAAATGTATATAAGAAATACTCAAGTTAATAAAAAAAAGATTAATAATAAGAAAAAAAAAAAGAAAAAGAAAGAAACCCAGTTAAATTCCCCACGTCCTGTGCTGGGTGAGATGTGTCTGCTGATGTGACTGCTGAATGATTTTCACAAAGATTTTCAACTCAATTATTTGTTGACTGATAATGGCAGCTGATTTATTTTTCCCCTCCATCATAGGGATTTCATGTGACCAAATGAGGTCATTTCAAGAAAACAGCCCCTGCCTCTGACCACTTCATTAAATAAAAACATGACGACTCATTTAGGAAAGATGAATTCAGAATCTTTAAATTGGGCAAATTTAATTTCATGGAAAACTAATTGAATGTCCTTGCATTTATTACTCATTTTTGTTAAAACCCTCCCAATATACTCCATTGTCTAGGAGACCAGCCCTTGTATTCACTATACAAATTATCCCCGAATAATCCAGTCATCGTCTGGGACTTGTGTTATGTGCTGCAGGAGGAGGCGGAGTTTGGCTACTAGAGGTGTTTCCATGGTTCACTATTTGGATTAAGTGAATCTTTTTCTCTCTATGCATACCCCTTCCCGAGTTGTATCTTAACATAAATCACATTTGTGCCCAATTGTGCATAGACATAAGATAGTAAATTTGGTATTTTCTCAAGAGTTATTTTTTGGAACACAGCTTTGCTTTATTGAATATGCACCCCCCTAAACCAGTCCAAGTCATGTGGGAATTCACTCTTTCATACATAGAAAAACCAGGAATATGTTAAAATAAAAATGCCCTAGTTTTCTGGTAATTAAGGGAAGAGAAACTTTTTCACTATTTGGAGTGAGGTATGTTTTAGCTCCTCCTAGGTAGAATTTCTAGGTTACTAACAGGATGCTAACTGAATGGTTCATGTTATGGTGTCAAAACCAGGAGCTTACACTGAGATGTTGCAAGGTTTAAAATTTTTATTTTACTTGTGGTCTCCTAAAAACAGTTTTAAAAATAGTTAAAACTATTCAGGTTTATTTTTATAGAGCAAACAGGCAGGTTATCACAAAAGGGGGATTTTGCAGTTATTTCTATGCTCGTGAGGAAAGCTCGTGTGTGTTTATCATCAGACAGTTCCCAGAACATACCATGAAGGAATTTATAGTCAGCCAGTTCTTACCATAAAACAACAGAAACAATTCAAGACTTGTAAATGCCAAGGTTATTGAAGAAAAACAAGTCTTTTAAAAAGCTGAACTTCAACCTGGGACGTGATTAGAGAAAAACACCACAGGGAATATAGAAATAAATCAAATCCTATCATTATGTTTAACTGGGAAAGAGAAAAAAAAATTGGAGTCAGCTGTCTCTTAACAGGCCAGAGACAGGTGTGTGTGTGCACACTGTATATCCATGTTTCTAAAGAAATAGCCCAATTTGAGTGGAGTTCCAAGTTTTTGGCTGTTTTCTATGCTTGCTTGACTCCCCAGTGCTCAGGAAGCTGGGTAAAAGGATTCCATGTTTAGTCTGTACTAAACAGTAAGCCAAAGGTACTCTGAGATGCAGGGCAAAACTCTCAGACAATCAAAGCAGAATCCAGGTATGGGTTTCCAATACCAAACTCTAAAATGCAATTCTCGGTGATGAATTAAGGAGTCATTTGCTTTAATAGCGATGCTTTGAGAGTAGGGTTAGAGTGGGGGTGTGCCTCATAGGAGAGTGCCAAAGATGCAGCAGAAGGATACAAATTGGGAAGTTAACCAGGAAGACAGAAGAATGCACTCTACGAAAGCTGGGGTAAAAACAAGTTCTTCCCTTGAAATGCGTACATTCCTTATATGTCAAGAGCCCTAAGAGATGCTGGGTACACAGAGGACAGTGGCTCAGGTTCAGTGCTAAGATCCAGAGGAAGGG
The DNA here is from genome assembly GCF_011064425.1 of Rattus rattus. Classification (NCBI taxonomy): domain Eukaryota; kingdom Metazoa; phylum Chordata; class Mammalia; order Rodentia; family Muridae; genus Rattus; species Rattus rattus. Next base: position 103,233,891 of record NC_046159.1, on the reverse strand, counting down.
GTGAGATGTCTGACAGAGACCCTGCCTCCACAGTTCTGTGTCTACTGGATGCCACCCAGTGTCTATTACTAGCTGCACACGTACACTGAGGGGCACTTCAGGAGTCACAGGGCAGACACTGTTTTGTTGAGAGGGACAAATCATCCTAGCAAATACTCTTATTCTCAACTGAGAACACTGTCAGCATTTGTGTCCTCTCTGAGTCTTCTCAACTCCAGAACCCATCTGGGTGAAGGAAGGGACGTCTTGAACCCCAGTGTGCATAATGGTTCCTTCTCTCCAGAAACCAACGATTATCCCCCCTGGATTCTCTCTTCTCCTCTTCAAAATTCTATTGTTTGGATATCTTAGTTTGAGACAATCTAAAGGTCTTCTAACTATATCTTTTCTCTACTATTTTTCTTTTCTTGTCTATTCCATTTGATTGAAGGGGTTTGTTTTCCAAAGTTTTTAATATTCTAAAATTTTATTACTGGAAAATTAAAAAATTTATTTTTCAACAAAATTTTAGTCCTTCCAATTGTGCCTACAGATAGTCATCACCAGTAGGTGTTCAAAAAGTGGCTCGGGGCCAAATTTAGGTGTCCTGTGTTTTATATTTGAATTTCACTTCTCTGAATAAACTCTTTGGATTGTATGTTTTGCATCGTGTTTTATTTCATGAATCCATTTGCTGTAGTTTGTTCTGATTTGGTCTTTGCAAACCAATGATAGTTCTATACTCCCCAAAATCTAAGTGGCAGTCATGTTTTCCAAAATCCCTTCGCTCTTCTGTCCTGAGCCTGAGTGCCAGGGGCTACCCAAGCCTGCCACTGATCTCCCAGCTCCCCTCGGTAGCTGTATTCCAGCAAGTCCAGTTTCTATCAGCTATCCTTTACCCAGCGCTCTAAGAGGCACAGCCCTGTACCTGGTCAATGGGTGAGTGTTGCTGCCAGTAGTGTGTCACTGAGGGATGAAATGACATGATGCTATCCAGTTTCCTGTACGTCACACCTTTCCCTTATGACTTAGGACTGATCTTGGTTATCTTCCTCTTCCATTAGGCTTTTCCTCCCCATTGCCATGATTCACCATGACCCTTAGGTACGGAGACTGCAGTCAAAATATTGTTATGTACTCCTGCAAGTGTGTGAGTCAGAAGCCTTATAATTAATGTCTTCTTCCACAGCGATGCACCCCTTCCTTGAGGGAATTTATAGTCCCTTGGAAAGAAAGAAAGAAAGAAAGATTTCAAATGTATCAGATTGCCTAGAAATGAAATAGGTCATCAGAGATGTTAAAGCTGTATGTTACTAGATATAATACTGAGTCAATCTAAAGGTCTTCTAGCTATATTGTTCACACGAATTCTAATTTCTTTTTTAGTCATAATAGGATATTAGGAGAATAAATATATGTGGAAGTATGTACTACTAATATAAATGATAAATAATTAATGGAAATACAAGAAAAACAGTCATAAACATTTTAGAAAAGTTATAGATGCATATATACAAATGCAGACACACACAGAAACAAACACAAGAAAACCTGCCATAGCCTATAGGAAAACAATGAATAATCCAATGAACATCTAAACAAACAAATAAATATTTAGGGAATTTTACACAACTTTGATTATAGTGCTATAAATTTGGCTTGGGGGAAAGTTAGTATACATAACTTTCCATACTCCCATCCATCCCTGACCTGCTCTGTGGGTTATTTTAATGTATTAATATTGTGGTGTAAGAGTGTGGATTAATTCACTTAATTCAATCATGACCATAACTTACAGTATGGCACCCACAGGTAGAATTGTGAATTTAAGAGAGGAAATAAGACAAATAACAGGGAAGTGAGGACACTGCTGCTGTTAATAATTATAGTACAAAATGGGAATCGAAGCATATGAATTTAGTGTTTCCAGGATGCACTTGTCTCTGCTCCTCTCAGTGTCTTACATGCTCACCCAAACCAATGATGTTATCTATACGATACCTATTTCTCCCATTCTTGCATCAGCTGACATCCACACGGGAGCTGATTCCTTAATTGGAAGTTGTCAGTGTTTGCTATTTGGCAGTCCTGTAGGCTGCAGCTAATAGTCCTGCTCTAACTGGACTGTTCCTTGTAGCACAAGGAAATCCTAGAGTATACAGTTCACTAACGCTTCCTTTCATACTGGTTAAAAAGAAGTGGAAGGGTTAGAAGTAATGGTCTGTGGAGAACAGGAATTGGTGAGCAAGGGATTTTTAGAATAAAGGGAAGGGTCTTCTCTGTTATGTGCCTTCTACAGTATACATTTTGTACTTCTTTCACAGTTAGTGCCTCAACAAAAATATCCAGCTAAAATGATAATGAACATGTATTTTCAATGAAATGCTAATTGACTACACCTGGAAACCAGTAGAACTGTAGGTTAATCATACAGGAAAACCACTACTCAAACCATTGGTCAAGAGTTTAAAAAAGGGAGGGGGATATTTTTAGATGTGGAACTTTTAAGATTGAGTTTTTTCATCAACCCTTTCTTAGGAAGGTTCTAATATGCACATTTATGAAATCAGAAAAGACAAAGAAATCTTTAAAAAAAAGTCTTAAAAAGAATGAGCTGAATCCATGATGGTAGTGAAGACAGCATCTACTGAGCAGGTCAGGGATGGATGGGACTATGGAATTAGAGAAAACTAATTGAGAGTATTAACACAGCACAGCCTGTTGATGCTCCAAATTAAACACTGAATAGTCCCAATAGTAAATGTGCAACAACAGTGACACTGAGTATTAAAATCCCAGACCTGCCCTGAAACAGCTACACCAAAGGGAGGCATAAGAATTATCTATCAGCCTAAGAACATTGTCTAGATAGTAAGACAAATCTGCCTGGCTGTATGCTCACGGCACATCCCTACAATGGAGGAATAAATGGCCCTTGAAAAAAATGAGGCACATCTAGATTCCTGGTGTGAAACAATAGCCACCATAAACTAGGAATATCAGTAACAGCAGTAAAGAGCCCTGGGGAAATATAACTTGGATATAGTTTTAGTGGCCATCAATTAATAACTCCCTTCCATCACATCATCAAAGTATATTTGGGAAAAGCAGAAAGCGGGGCTGAAACCTGAACGTGCACTGAACAGAGACAACAGTAAGCCTGCCAAAGTGAGCAAGGGAACGCCTGTGAGACTCAACCTACACAAAGAGCTACAGGCAACTAAGGAATGTTAAGAAAGGAGAAATGGTGAATTACACAGGGAACGGCACGCCAATTGCTTATCCAATACTAAAGAGTTAGTCCTGGAAACATAGATACAATAATACTATGTGAACTGGGAAGTCTATATTTAGTAATGCATTTGGATATGCATATATATGTGTAACAACAATTAATGGAAAAATTGGTCACTAATTTGAAACAGAGCAAAGAGGCATATATAAAATGATATGGAAGCAGGAAAGGGAGGGGAAATGATGTAACTGAGTTATGACTCCCAAAAAGAAATAATAAATAAAATAAAAGAAATAATAAATAAATTAAAAGGAATAATTATGCAAAAAGGCTGCCGGGGCAAATGCGTAGAACAAGGAAAGTTCATGAATGCATAGGAATATTGAAATGTGCATGTTATACATATTGGTAGTTAGTTTTAAAACAATGGCACCTGGGAAGATGGTTTAATGGGTTGAGGTGATCACTGTTCAAGTGTGAGTAGCTGAGTTTTAACTCCTGGAAATCATATAAATCCAGGCACGGTAGCATGTCTGTAAATTCAGTGTACCTGTGGAAAGATGGGAAATGGTGACAGAATTCCCAGAACTTCAAAGGCTTACGAGCCTCGAATAGCCAGAGCTAAACAAGAAACTCTACTCAGACTTGGGAGAGAGCTAACAGCTAAGGCACCAGCTGGGCAAACATGAGGACATGTGATCAAGTCTCCAGCACCACATAAAAAGCATGGTGTATAATCCCAGTGCAGTGAGGGATAATCTCTGCTCTGGAAGAGTCAGGGGATACTGATGGTAACCAGGCTAGCTCTGAATTCAGTAAGAGGTCCTTTCTAAAGGATATAAGGATGACAGTGATGAAGAATGGCATCTAAGGCCTTCTGTCCTCACTTCTCCATGGGCATATATATCACAGCTGCACGTACATGTATACAAAACACATATACACACAAACTCACACATGTTGGCCTAATGTTATTATGAACCGTGTAAAGATTCTCCATGTATTATCCAAATACTTGCATGTATGTGTATGCACATGTGTGAAATTGCCAGTGGAACACATGTAGAGTATACACATGTTAGAGGACACTTCAAGTGTGGGTTTCTCTGCCTCAATATCTCCTTGCAATCTGGACACGGCATTGCTTATTCTAAGCATCTCCTGTCTCGGTGTTGTGTAAACATTGCTCCTATTTATTATCAGATTTGTCAATAAGAGCTAAGTAGCCAGGGACTGGTCAGAGAATAGAATAGGACTGGACTTCTGATTCCAGTAAGGGAGGAGTGGAGCAAGAAGAAGGAAGAATTTGGCTTTAAAGGATCCAGGAGCCACCATGAAAATCCACCTGGAACAGAGAGGGCCACATCAATATTAAAATGCAAATATCTCAGGGATTTCGACTGGGAAGTAGCCAGATTATTTTAGAGGATTAAAATAGATTAAGTACTGCTCAGTTATTGTGCCGTAAATCTTGCTAATAAATGAATAATCTGTCTCATTTATTTGAAAGCTAGTTGAGATTTAAAGAAAAAACTGTCACATTTAAAACTACACTAACACACCTGTAGTATACATACAAAAGAACCCTTTCCCAAGGACTTTGGAAAGTGAGAACCCAAACTTGAAGTGCCCTCTAACATGTATAAATTCTACTTGTGTACCACGACATATGTTCACTCACCATTTCACACATGTACATACACATATATGCATGCATAGTCATCAAACATACAGGCACATACAGAGTCATTTGAGAATTTTCTCTAATTCTACAGTATTTACATGGTATGATTATTCCATGCCTTCTCCTAATCATTTTTTAAAGATACCTCACACACAATATCTATTTGTCAAAACTTCATGTTCCTATTCTATTGTATACTTTATCAACTAATAGAACTCTTTTGAAAAACATAACGGCTCTTACCTTCCAACCGCTCAAATAGAAATCCCTACTGTTCCCTCGCCCACCATCTGTGCTTGCAAAGAAACACTGTTTGGTTTAATGCCTTCTCCAGCAGGAGGAGTACTGTAGGCCTCTTCCCTTCCTGCAAAAAAAGAAACAATAAAATAAAATAATAAAATAAATAAATAAATAAATAAATAAATAAATAAATAAATTCTTCTCTTTCCAACCATCTCTGCCCATTTATTGATCTGTTTGCCTTCGTTTTTCTGAGAGCACCCAAACTTCTTAAGTATAACTGGATTTCGTTCATTAAATGATTGAGTATCACTGAGGACACTGCTCAAAGTTCCACTGAAATACAACTGACTGAACTCCTGCCGTCATAGCCGATCGAGTCACAGACTCTAAGGTCTTAGTTATCATTTCTGAGGGACTCAGTTCTCCTGCTTCTTTCTAGGTCTAAAGGACAGCACTAAGTCAGTACTCAGTTCTAACATGCTAAACCCTTTCGTAGTTAGGTGGATTCCTGCTTACAATTTTGATTTGTGTGAAGTTGATATTTTTGTTTCCAATAATGGAAAAAGTAGTTCATCTGGGCTTTGATTCCAAAGCCTGCCTGTGTAGAGACTTCTAGCAGGTGGCAAACAGCAGGAATTTGGTCTCTACTGGGTAACAGATGTCTAGGAGTTTGAGAGGCAATATTTATGCTTACCCTGAAAATCCTATAAATGCTGATATTTTGAAGTGCAGGGGTGAAAGTCATTAATGATTCCTCACATTCATAAATGGAATGTTTGTGCTTTATTTGCATGAATTAAATTTCTATATTTTTGAAAATCAAACTTTGTTTTCTTCTCTTTAAGACTAAACATTTTCTACTCTTTTCTTATGTAAATGTCTTTTTTTTGAAAATCAAATCCTCTTTGTCCTTTCCCAGTCCATCTTTGTCTTCTAATTTTGTAATTATGACCACAACAATTGGAAAATTTTAAGCTGGATGATACTCATTTGTAATGAATGACCTCTTGGCGGAAGTTCTGATCTGGGCAAAGTACAGCATTTAAGCAGGTCTTTCCATTGTAATAGAGGAAGGCCCCTAAGGTGAAAGGCATGCTTGTCTTTAGTTGATACACAACACAGTTTTTTTACACAATCCTTAGCAATAATATATTAATGTAGTAAATATGTACTAATCATTAGGAATGATATACTCCTAAAGCCAGTAAAAAGGGGCTATATTTTCCTTATGGGATTTATTCTTTTAGATTTTACAATTTGAGTTGGATCTCATATAAAGTAAGATGTGTTATGAAGGTCATTTCTTAAGTCTGAATATCTGATTGCACTAGAAACACTGGTTTGAAAGAATATACTTTATTAAATTTTCTTGGCATCTTTATTTGTAAATCAGTTTTGCACGCATGTGTGGGTGTTTCTTGGCTTTCTGTTTTGTTCTATTTTTCTATGTTTGCAATGACACATGGTTTTGTTGTCTGTATCTTTATAATTAAGTTTTGGAAATCAGACAATGTTAATCCTTCTATTGGTTGTCATTCTTCAAAGTGCTTTGGATGCTCTGAGACCTTTGTGTTTCCATGCAATTTTTAAGATGCCTGTGTGTTGTTGCAACAACAAAATGTCTTTGGGATTTGGGGTGGCACTGTGTGGCAATAACCTCACATCACAGTTACTTTATCTCTTCATTCATGTATCGTCCCACCTTGGGCAGTGCTCATTAGCTTATCTCAGCTGTGTATGCTGTGTAGATGTCTTTTAATATTTTTCATTGGGTCGACCAGTAAGCAGGTCATATTTTTGTTGTTATTTTGAAGGTTGTTTTATTTATTCCTAAGTATTATGCGTGTACATGAGATTGCCGTATCTTGCCACCAAATTTATTGTTTCTGCCAGCAAGGTAAAATGTGAATTTCAGAGTATGAACACTGTTCCTCTTTCCAACATGATGATTCTTAATCCACTTTCTTCTAAGCCTTTCTGATTCATGGTTATTGTAAGAATGTAAAGATCTGTATATTAACTAAGAATGTTCTAAGGTATGAGCAACTACTATGCTAATAAAGTACATAAATCTTTTATTTAATGCATACAATATAAACCTCCTTTCTTAATGCTTTATAGACTAAAGTTCAGGCAGATAATATCACTATGTACAATTATTACCTTTGCAGTATATTTTTAATGATAAAATATTAACATACCGAATTCTAATAATACTATATTAGATTCTTATGTTCTTACGATATATACATTATTTCAAACAAGAGTTACATTAAAATGGAGAAATTTAATACAATCATCTATGCCTTACACTTGAGCCTTTTTTGTTTGTTTAATTTGGGGCTTTTGTTTTTTGACAGAGGACTCATGTAATACAGACTAGCCAAGAATTCACCGTGTGGCTGAGGTAGACTTCAAATGTATGATCAGCTTGCTTCTACCTCATGGGTTCTGGGATCACAGGCATGAGTCATCACACTTGGCTCTGTAGATCAGATACGGAAGTTTCTGTAGCTATGCAGCTTCTATTATATTTGAAGATAAAGTCTGCAATACTCAGAACTTTTCTGTTCCCTGATAAAACTTTGAGTCAGAATAAATTCAGCCAGAGTCCCAGAAGACATTTTTTTAGTTTTATGGTTGAGACTGACAGAGGGAAATGCAAAAGGCTCAGCTCATCAAAAGCAGTTTGACAAATGAAAATACGACCAGAGTGTCTCTTGGAGAATATAACACAAATACAGACATCTAAGGTTAGCTATCTAAGTGACTGGTAAGCTGCTACTATTAGGAAAAGAACCCCCATTTCCTAATAGTAGCAGCTTACCAGTCACTTAGATAGCTAACCTTAGATGTCCTGCTAAGACTGAACCCCCAGTGAACGTGATTGTTGGGGGGAGGGCGGCAATGGCGGGAGGGTGGGGAGGTGAACACCCATGAAGAAGGGGAGGGGGAGGGATTAGGGGGATGTTTGCCCGGAAACCGGGAAAGGGAGTAACATTCGAACTGTAAATAAGAAATACTCAAGTTAATAATGAAAAAAAAAAGAGAGAGAAAATAAATATTTAAGTTTAAAAAAAAAAAAAAAAAAAAAATGGGACGTCCTCTGTCCTTGGTACCCAGTAATAAAACTGCTGTCCTTATAAAAGCAAGGCTAACAAACTAGTTAATTTCATATATTTTCAGTGATGATGAACTAAGCATTTTAAGGATATATATACAGATATAGATATCTTTAAATGTGTGTGTGTGTGCATGCACATGTGTGTGTTATACAGAATGTACATAGCTATGAGCATGTACACATGCATTTACAGGCTGGCAGCTAACATCACATAGCTTCTACCGTCCTCCGCCTTCTGTTTTGAGACAGAGTTTCTCACTAAACCTTGAGCTTATGGACTGGGCTACACTGGGTAACTACGAAGCTCTAGGGATCCTGCTGTCTGCATCACCAGTGCTGGAACTGCCGGCATATGTCACTGTACCTGGTTCTTACACAGATACTGGGATTCTAACTTAGACCCCGATGTTTGCCTGGCAAGCTCTTTATGATCTGAGTTGTGTGTCAAAGCTCATTGCCTCCTTCTAAGTATGCTTTGGAGCTTAGAGAAACAAATGATAAAACTGTTTACATCTTTGTCAAACTGTCAAATAGTCATACATCTATTTTTTTTCAAGGAGTTTGAGCATATATTCTTCCTGTAAAATATGATTTTAATTGAAAAATAATAACATCACTTTCCTCTTCCTCTTTTTCTAGCCCCTCCCAACTATCCTACCTGGAATCCTTTAATGTCACCCCACTCTCAAGTTGATAGTTTTCCTTTTATTAATTAAAATTGTGTGTGTGTGTGTGTGTGTGTGTGTGCATGGTTTCAGTGCAAATATATTCTTGGATCTACTTTTAAAAATTTCCCACAGGAAAATTCTGGGCCAATTTAGGTCAATTTCTGCCTTTTAACCAAACATATATAATAATACCAATTTTACACTAAGATTTCCCAAGGATGAAAAAAGACTACTTTTCAGCTCCTAGACATAGCTTCCACCCAGGAAGACTCTACAAGAAAAGTGCAGCCCAAAGTGTCACTTGGACATAGATCCTGAACTAACTTTTGTAGATTAAGTCCAACCATATAGAATACAAAATTAGCTATGATTGAGGTAGGCTTATTTCAAGAATGAAAGGTTAATACACAATGCAAAATTTAAACACTGTAATTCAACTTTCTACCACATTAAAATATGGTAGTTACAATAAACAACAACAAAAAAAGCATTGAGATGATCCCACTTCTATTCTTTAATATAAACCTCAAAAGCAAGAAATCTAAGAACAAAAGTATACTTTCCTCCTAAGAGGGTCTATCATATTGACGTTTGTGAGTACATTTGCAGTCTGTATCATTACTAACCTACCAAGAAGTTCCAGCAGGCGTGTGTATGTACTTCATCAGTTCTCGTTAAGCAGACATAGACTTCGAATACAACTTTTAACCCACTTTTCATTCTCTTCTTCTTACCAGCATTCCTATCTTAAAGCTCCAGTTTAACACGCAGCACAAGTAGTGAATGTAGACATTTTATGTCTATTATAAAGGGATGGTGTGGGAGTAAATTGAGGCCCTAAACAAGAAAAAAGGAAACAGGTGAAATGAGAGCAAAATACTTTTCTGGAGACTCTGGGTATTTATTAAATACTTTAGCCTGTTGGTGGGTTTCACATTTCCCTTTGGACATTAAAGTAGAAAGGAAAACTCTACTCAGGCAAGGGAAACCTCAACTAGGTAAGTATCCTATTGCCAGCCCAAACCTCTAATCCTAATGTTGATTTTTTCATTAATATGTTTATTTACTTGCCTTACATTCCGATCACAACACTCCCTCCTCTCTGTCCTCCTTCCTCCTCCCCTCTCCTCTGAGAAGAGGTTACTGTTTTGTCCTGATGACTGTGTCCTTTGTCTTACAGAAGCTTTTCAATTTTATGAGATCCCATTTTATGAGATCTGTAGTTGGGCACCTTACAGCTGAGGCCATTGGTATTCTGTTCAGGAAAATTTCCCTTATGCTGATGTGTTCGAGGCTCTTTACCAATTTCTCTTCTAATCGATTCAGTGTATTTGGTTTTATGTGGAGGTCTTTGATCCACTTGGGCTTGAGCTTTGTACAAGGAGATAGGAATGGGTTAACTTGCACTCTCTTCTGCATGTGGACCACCACTTAAGCTAGCACCATTGGTTAAATATGCTGTCTTTTTTCCACTGAATGGTTTTAGCATTTTTGTCAAAGATCAAATCACCATAGGTGTGTGGGTTCATTTCTGGGTCTTCAATTCTTTTCCATCTATCTGCAAAAACCCCCATATCACCCCACTGTGGCACATCAAGTCACTGCAGAACTAGGCACTTCCTCTCCCACTGAGGCCAAAGTAGTTCAGGTAGGGAAGCCAGATCCATGGGCAGGCAACAGTCAGGGACTGCCCCTCAACCCATCTCCAGTTGTTGAGGGACTCACATGAAGACCAAGCTACATGTCTGCTTCATAATTGCCAGAGGCAAGGTTGGGATGGGGGCTAGGTCCAACCTATGCTTGATATTTGGTTGGTGGTTCAGTCTCTGGGGGCCCTCATGGGTCCTGGTTATTTGTCTCTGTTGATCTTCCTGTGGAATCTGTCTTCTTCAGGGCCCTCAATCCTTCCTCCAACTTTTCCATAAGACTCCCCGAGCTCTATCTAATGTTTGCTGTGGGTCTCTGCATCATTTTCCACCCACTTCTAGGTGGAGCTCTTGGAGGACAGCAAGCATAATACAGTACCATTAATATTGTCATGGATTGTCTGCCTGTGGGATGGGTCTCAAGGTGAATCAGTCATTGTTTGGCCATTCCCTTCATCTCTGATCCATCTTTGACCCTGAGTATCTTGTGGGTAGGACACATTTTGGGTCAAGGATTGTGTGCGTGAGTTGCTGTTCTTACCTCTCCACTGATAATTCTGACTAGATACAGGAAGTGGCCACTTCAGGTTCCATATCCCACACTGAGAGGAATCTCAGCTAGAGCCACCTTCATAGATTCCCTGAGGCCTCCCCTCGTCCCAAGTCTCTGGAACATACTAGAGATGTCCCCCAATTCCTGCCAATTTCCATTCTCTTTTCCCAACTCTCCCTGTACTTGATACCCCCACCCCATTGTCCTCTCCATCCCGTCACCCACCCCATTCCCTCCCTCCCTCCACCTCCAATATCTATTTTACTCCCCTTTTGAGAAAGACTCAAACATCCTTCCTTGGGCCCTCCATGTAATTTGGCTTCCTTGGGTCTGTGGATTGTAGCAAAATTATCTAAGAGTTTATGGATTATATCCACTTACAAATGAATATATACCAGGAATATATTCCCATTTCTCCCATTAGAAAATATTTCCAATTTTCTAATAAAAGGCGAATTGATTTCCAGAGTGGTTGAATACATTTGTTTCCATTCCCACCAACAATGGAGAAGTTTTCCCCTTGTTCTACATCCTCACCAGAATGTGCTGCCACTCGGGTTTCTTAGCCATTTTTCTGACCAAGGATATTGAACATTTTCTGAAGTGTTTCTTAGCCATTAAAGATTCCTTTGTTGAGAATTCTCTGTTTAGCACTGTATTCCAATTTTTTAAATGAGCCATTTGAGTTATTGAATTATTTAACTTTAATTCTTGAGTTTTTAAAAAATATATTTTAGATTTTAGCCTTCTGTCAGATGTAGGGTTGGGGAAGATGTTTTCTAAATCTGTAGGCTATGGTTTTGTCTTATTGATGGTGTCCTTTGCCTTACAGAAGCTATTCAGTTTTCATGAGATCATATGTATTAATTGTTGATCTTGGTGCCTGAGATATGAGAGTTCTGTTTAGGAAGTTGTCTCTTGTACCAATGTGTTCAAGGCCATTCCATACTTTCTCCTCTTTATTTCTGGTACAGTGTTTTATGTTGTGGTCTTTGATCCACTTAGATTAGAGTTTCATGCAATCCAATAAATATAGATCTATTTGCATTCTTCTACATGCTGATATTCTATTAGACCAGCACTTCAACTATTTCTTGAAGATGTTCTCTGATTTCTGTTGTATGGTTTTGCCTTCTTTGTACCTGATCTTAGTGGAATTGCTTTAAGCTTCTCTCCATTTAATTTGATGTTGGCTATTACCTTGCTCTGTATTACCCTTAAGTTTAAGTATGTGTCTTGTGTCTGTGATCTCTCCAAGACTTTTAACACTAAGGAGTGTTTGTTTTTGTTAAAGGCTTTTACTATGTCTAATTGTCTAATGAGATGATTATGTATTTTTTTCTTTCAGTTTGTTTATATGGTGGATTATATTGATGGATTTTCATATATTGAACCACCCCTGCATCCCTGGCATGAAGCCTACTTGATCATGGTGGATGATACCTTCCATGTGATCTTGGATTCAGTTTGTGTATGCTTTATTTAGTATTTTTGATCAATGTTCATAAGGGAAATTGGCTTGAAATGCTTTTACTTTGTTGAGTCTTTATGTGATTTAGCTACCAGTGTGACTGTGGCCTCATAGAATGAGTTTGGAAATGGTCCTTCTGAATATATTTTGTGGAATAGTTTGAAGAGTATTAGTATTAAGTTTTCTTTAAAAGTCTGGTAGAATTCTATGCTAAAACTATCTGGCCCTGGGCTTTCATTTTTGATTGGAAGACTTTTGTGACTGCTTGTATTTCTTTAGGGGTTATAGGACTATTTAGACAGTTTACCTGATCTTGATTTAACTTTGGTAAGTAGTATCTGTCTGAGGAATCATTCATCTCATTTAGATTCTCCAATTTCATAGTTTATAGTGGTTTTTAGTAAGACCAAATGATTCTTTAGATTTCCTCAATGTCTGTTATGTCTCCCTTTTCACTTTTGATTTTGATATTTTTGTTAATTTGTAATTTTGTTAATCTCTGCCTTTTAGTTAATTTGGCTAAGTTTCCATGCATTTGTAGGCTTGTTTTGTGACTGATTATATGTTCAATTTTGTAGAAGGTTACATGAGATGCTGAGAATATACTGGAAAGATCCTATACTAACAACTTAACAGCATACCTGAAAACCCTAGAACAAAAAGAAGCAAACACACCCAAGAGTTAATTTGGCTAAGTGTCTATCTTGCTGATTGCTTTTGCTTGAAAGTCTGTTTTATTAGATATTAGAATGGCTACTCACAAATGTTCCTTGGGTCTATTTGCTTGGAAAACATTTCCAGCCCTTTCTGCAGAGATAAGTTCTATATTTTGCTGTGGTGTGTTTCTTGTCTCAGCAGAATAAAGGATCCTGTTTATGCATCCATTCTGTTCGTCTGTGTATTTTTAGTGGAGAATTGAGTCCATTAATATTGAGAGATATTAATGACCAATAAGTGTGTGTGTGTGTGTGTGTGTGTGTGTGTGTGTGTGTGTGTGTGTGTGTGTGTGTGTGTTACTCTTCCTTTGGTTTTGCTGGTGCAGAATTATTTATTTCGTGTGTGTAGTTACCCTTGTGGCATTGGAGTTTTTATTCTAGTATTCCCTGTACCATGGGATTAGTGGAAAGATATTGTTTAAATTTGGATTTGTTATGAAATATCTTGTATGAAGTCTATAAGTAACTGAAAGTTTTCCTAGGTATAGTAGTTTGGGCTATCATCTGTGATCTCTTAGAGACGGTTAGACATCTACCCAGTCACTGTATACTTTTAAAATCTCTGTTGAGAAGTCTATTATAATTCTAATAGGTCTGCCTTTATATGTTACTTGTTCTTCATTCCTTGTGACTTTTAATCGTCTTTCTTTGTTCTGTACATTTAGTGTTCTGATTATTATGTGGCAGGGAGATTTTTATTTTTGTTCCATTCTATTTGGTGTCCTTAGGTTCAGGAAATTTTCTTCCATTACTTTGTTGAAGATATAATCTGAGTCTTTGAATTGGAAGTCTTCTTCTTTTATTCCTATTACTCTTAGGTTTGGTCCTTTCATCGTGTTCCAAATTTCTTGGATGACTTGTGTTAGTAACTTTTTAGCTTTAGCATTTTCTTTGACCAATGTATTCTATTGTATCTCCTATTCCTGAGAGTCTTTTTTTCATCTCTTATATTCTTTTGGTGATGCTTGTATCTGTAGTTCCTGTTCTCCTTTCTAGGTTTTCCATCTCCAGGCCTCAATTTATATTTTCCTCATTGCTTTTATAATCATTTTTCCATTTGAATAATTTTATTCATTTTCTTCACCTGTTTGATTATATTTTTGTGTATTTCTTTAAGGGATTTATGTGTTACCTCTTTAAAGGCCTCTATCATCTTCATGAGAGTAGATTTAAGGTCATTTTTTTAGTGATCCAAGTGTGTTAAAATTTTCATGGCTTGTATAATAGGAAAATTTGGTTCTGGTGGTGACATTGCCCTGGTTTTTGTTAATTGTATTCTTACAGTAGCCTGATAGTCCCTAATGGGAGCAGGCATGTGTAGCTGCAGGTAGCATTGGTAGTCCCTAATGTCAGCAGGCAATGAATTGAATGCCGGGTTGTCCCTGGCTGCAGCAGGCTTCCAGGAATCCAAGCAGAATTTGTAGTCTAAGATGGCTTCAGGCCACTGGTTGTCCCAAGTGAAGGTAGAGCTCCAGGGACGCAGACCAGGCTGGTGGGCACTCATGTTTGAGGGCCTCTGAGCTACAGCAGGCCTCCAGGAATGCAGGCTGAGCTGTGGTCTTGGAAATGGAGTGCAGAGGGAGGCAGGGTAGAACTTGCCTCTGCTGAGTTTGCCCAGAGGGGCTGGCAGGAAAGAAATGGGGAAATGGGTCTCACTTACTGGTCCCTGATGGCTGCAGGCCTTTGGGATTGTGGACAGAGGAATGGACATGAAGATGGAGTACAAAAGGAAGAGGGTAGACCTCATGGCTGATGGGCTAGCTGGGGGACCCAGCCCTAATGTTGACTTTTATACATTAAATTCCTTGATACACAGAAAAATAGTTTCCTCACCTTTTCTTTAGTCCTCCAAATTATTTTGTCCTTTGTTTTAATTGGTTCTGTCATCTGTCTCTTCATTTACATTTAAAACATAGTCAAATGTCAGAAAAAATATTTCTAATTATAGATTCCTTCATGATATTTTTCCCTATCTTGATCATACCATAACTCTCCCTTTTGAGCTTCTTAAATTGAGTCTTAAAAACATCAAATATAATCTATAACTTATGGAATATATTTTGTTAAATTTATCCTTTGATATATACTTTATGTTGTAACTGCATATTTTATTTTATAAGTTCATATCCAGAAATTTCTCTTAATTGTTTACTATTTCCTTTCTTTTCATTTTCTTTTTTCTTTTGAAACAGGGTCTCTCTTTGTAGGTCTGGCTGTCCTGAAGTTTGCTATTTAGACCAGGCTGAGCTCAAGCTCAGAGTCCTCCTGCTTCTGTGTCCTGTGTGCTGGGATTACAGGCTTTTGTCATCATGCCTAGAAATTCTACTATTTCTGATGATATTTCTAAATTGCCTTTAGTTTTTATAATGACACCACGATTGACTTAAAATAATGTTGATTTGTATAAAAATTTACATCTTTCAATTAGCATTATGTTCATTGCTGTTATTATTATATTTATTAAACTCATAGTCAGATCAGAAGACTCCCTTTACCTTTATTATTTGCACCATGTGATTTTATCATTAAAACCCTCTTTAATTTAATATAGGCATTAGCTTAAGTCCCAGCTTAAGTCCCAGCGAAACTTGAAATCCTCAATAGGTTCTCTAATTTCTCAGAAGAAAGCAGCAGTTGAGCTGTGCAAATTCTCAATAATGGACCAGAGACTATGCATGTTAGAAATTCCATACACACACCTATAAAATGTGCATATTTTATAATGTATCATTTAGTTTCTTATAGTTTTAGCTTAACATAAAGAATCATGCTTATTTGCATTATAAATTTGCTTTTTGAATCAAAACCTTTAAAGTGAGAGTCACTCATCTGCTTTGTTCACTATGTTTTCTTCTTGTTGGTGATTATATGAAGCAGTTTCTGACTATTGTACTAGCTACACACTACATAACTATTTGCATACACACATATAATATATAATATGTAACATATATTGATTAATTATGTAATTAAGATAATATAATTAATAATTACATTATATTATTATGCATTATATTACTAATTATTCATTTTAATAAACCCTTTTATAAGGATTAGAGACTATAATTCCAGTGAACTCTTCTATGCCCCATGCTATGCACTGGGCATCTACATACTCAGCATAAGTAACTGGATATTGAGTCAGGACTCAGACTGATAATCCCCGCTCTGGATGTGAATTTAACATTGTCTAAAATAAGAGATCTTCTTCAAGGGACTGAGAGTAAATAAAGAAGAAGTTAAACATGTTTTTGTTCAATATTAGGAAGTTGGCCCAGCCAATGGTGAAAGTGACTGGTGAGAAACAATGGAAATCACAACTCATAAATAACTGTGGTATTCTAAAAGGCAAGTTTCAAAACGCAATTAATAATTAATTAATGTTAATGGGGACTCAAAGAGATAAAGAATGCCGTCAAAGCTTACACTTCTCGTCTGGCAATGCCAGAGTATGTGTGGTATTGTCAAGTATCAAAGTAAAACACTGTTTGATATGTGCTTCTCAATACTTAAAGGACAGGGTTAGGGAGATGGCTCAGTAGATAAAGGTGATTGTTCCCAAGCTTGATGACCTGAGTTCAATCAAGGTATTTTGTGTGTTTTTCATAGATATAATAATAATACTGTTGTTTCCTTCTCTTTCTTGCTTTCACTATTAGTCTTCCGGTAATGCTTTCAAGTTGCTTAATTAAATTTTTCTTTTTATTTATCTTTCCCATTGGTTGTGCAACTCCAGGAAAACATAGTTTTAGGATAAAATAGAAATGGCTCCACCATAGTCTCTTCTGATTTCCACTATTTTTATTTAAAGATAGCTTTCAAGTTGATCTCTGTTCTACAAAAGATTATCTATGTATGAACATCTATAAGATCGGATATTGACTGGTGTCTACTAGGTTATTTTTTAAATTATTAATATATTTTAATATTATAAATGTCAATTTTGTATATTAAAATACATCACTTTCTACTTCCTTTTCATTCCTTCAAACATCCCTTTCTAACTGGTGGCCTCTACTAATTTGATTATAGATAGAAAAAGATAGATAGATGGACAGATGAATAGATGATAGGTAGATAGATAGATAGATAGATAGATAGATAGATAGATAGATGATAGATGTACAAATATAAAATACAACTTCAAATATATAAATACAGCTTGTTGAGTCTACTTTAGTTGTTTATGTACATATAATTTCAAGGCTGACAACTTTATATTGAATATAGCTTTGGAGTCTCATTCCTGCAAAAGGCTAATTCTACTTCTCTCAAAAGTTATTGATTACTGTAATTCTTTGTCTAAGGTTTGAACCCTGTGAGATTTTTCCACCAGTGTAGCAGTCATACACCATCAAAGAAACTTTCTTAAAGCAAATGGAGTCTTCATAGAAAACCACAACTTGACACAAATCAAAGATTAAACAATCATGATGGACTTGACCATGATGGTCTTGACCCAAGGAATAAAACTATAAAATAATGCCTACATTTAAGGTTCAGGGAACTTCATGAATGAGTGGACCGAAAGATTTTAAGAGTCAGTTAACTGGTAAATTTGCTGTGAGACTTAGAAATGCCTTAGACCTGAAAAATGTGTTGCTTTTTAAAAGTGCGGCTGCAGAATTGCTGTGTTTAGAGCTTAGTTTTTTCTCCCCCCATTCTGCTCCTCCCACCTCCCTTCTTCCTCAGATCTACATCTTTCTTCTCCATTTTCTTCAGATAAGAGCAGGTCTCAAAGAGACAATAACCAAGGACAAAACAAGACACAATAAATGAAGGCCAAAGCCCTCAGAACAAGGTTTACAAGGCAACCCAATAGGAATAAAGGGTCCCAAGAACAGGCCAAAGAGTCAGAGAGACACCAACTCCTACAAAAACGCGAAGATAACCGCTATTAGACACACAGGGAAAGGAAGTAGTGCAGACCCATGTAGACCCTGTGCTTGCCACTTCAGTCTCTGTGAGTCCATGTGAGTCCTGCTTAGTTGGTTCGGGGACCCATGTTCTCCTGGTGCCCTCCATTCCTCCAATATTTTCTTATAACTCTGATTAAAAGAGATTTTAGATGTTGCTTTGTTCCTAGTAAATTCTTATGACTTCCCATCTATTGTTTTCTACTGGAATTTGCTAGCAGGTATCTCCTACACACTAACCCTCCATTTTGCCAATTTTCATTACTCTGTCACTGAAACTTTCATTACTTTTAGCTGTCTGTTTTACTTTTGATCCTAGGAATTTCAGTCTTAATGTGTTTCTTATTCATTTTACTATGTCTTAAGACTAAGATTTTTAAATCCCTTACATTTTATTGAATAACAGGGTCAGATGTATGCCATATTTCATATCTGCATATGTGAGTTTACAAGTCTGATTTTTCCATCTGCTGTTTCTGCTGTGCTGTGCTTATGCTAAATCTTCTTTACATGCTTCAGAATGTCTTACTACAAGAACATATTTTCCAGAAATTATTTTTGGGAATTCTTTGAGTCTCGTGGGTATATTCATATAGAGAAGGTTTTTGCCTAAAATATACTCATGCCTTGGGGCTTTTTTTAAATGCCACAAATCGTAGATATTGAGCTGGTGAACATGTATGTCTATGCATTTTTAAGGGTGATATTTTTCTTCTCCACTCTACTAACTCCCTTCAACTTTGGCATCAGTTTTCACAGTACCACTTTCAGGAGTCATGCTCATTTATACTTCCCTGAGGGCATGGTACTTAGAGTTTCAGTATTATTTAAGAAGACCTTTAGAATGTACACACACACACACACACACACACACACACACACACACACAGAGAGAGAGAGAGAGAGAGACAGAGAGAGAGAGACAGACAGACAGACAGACAGACAGACAGACACACACACACACACACACACACACACACAAGCTATGAATTTTCCCTTGGAGAAGTTATCTGGGTTGTTAACAACTAAAAGTCCATTTTAGAAGACACATGTTTCCAAAGTTAATGTAAGTTTCTATTTCATAATTATCCAGGTGGTTTTTAAAATCCCTTGTTTGGGTTTCTCAGGAATGTAATAGCTCATGGTTGATTTGCAATGCTTTTAAAATAAATTCTTTATCTAGAGTTCGGTCAGTGTATCTAGTAATAGATCATAGGACAGAAGTGCAGGCTAAATTTGAAAGTACTGACAGCAATCATTTCAGAGTGTTACTCTTATTGATTCAACTGTGATGAAAAATATCCTTCAAAAATAGTTCATTCAGATGTTTCTAATTTGTTAGAAGAAAGGTGTTCCTAAAGTTGTCCTATTGTTTTAAATATTTGGAACCTCTCAAATTCTTTCTCTTTTCAATAACAATACACTATGTACCTATTGCATAACTATGGTGATATGGCAAGCCTTACCTCCAACATCATTCAAAGTGTCATGTGCACCTCTGTAAGTCATCATTTAACTCCCCCTAGTATCCTTCCTTATTTTTATATCTTAGCCTACATAAAATTCAGTTATTTCTTGGAAATAACCCATTTGTCATCTTCTGTCATTAGTAAATGGTAGCAAATGTAGTACATGTAGAAAATTGTCAAAATGGTCCTAAAATTTAGTGGGATAGTGGTTTCACACTCACTTAGATATACCTATGTAAAATGCACTGAATGATCTAAATGGAAAAGCTGTATATTATGTGAATTATTTGACAATGAAGATCTTATTACAAAAAGGCTGATGTTCACTACTACTTCGATATTTTTTAGCCTTAACTAATTTTTAAGTACCCTATCACAAATTTGTAATAGCATTGGTATATGAGGATGATATAAGTAAATTATAACTCAAATTACATATGAGTTACCCCTAATGTTTAATATTTAGATCGTATAACTACATGAGAAAAAAATAAGAACTGTAGTTCTGTAGTTTTCTATCTGAAAGTGGAAAGTGGGAGAGAAACTATGTTGAGCTGTTTGATAAATGATTGACCCAAAAAGACTGTGTGTGTGTGTGTGTGTGTGTGTGTGTGTGTGTGTGTGTGTGTGTGTATGTGTGTATGAGAGAGAGAGGTAAAGAGACAGAGAAATAGAGAAAGACATAGACACAGACAGACTGAGATTAATCAATGATTCTCTAGTAAAAATGCACAAAGACTTGTAGAATGGAATTGTGAAATGAGAGGATCCACAGAATTTAAGAAGAAGCATTTTACCTTTAGTGTGGACACAGCACTACTGTTTTTCAAAACAAACATTTTGAAACATATGCGTGAATTGTGCGTCTTAATCTGTAGACAAAGACTACTCCATGCTTTCCCCTTTCAACTTTGTCTATGTTTCTAAGATTGGAACCATAGATCCTTGATTGACACAATCATTGAGTTTAATAGAGTAGTTTAATTGTTTCAGGTTTCAAGTTGGAATAAACTCATGGGTTTACTGGAATATTTTCAAATATGTGAAGAAAAGAAATGATTTCACATCACTCCATGTTCACAGGCTTACCTATTTTCATGTCTGTTTCCAAACTCATGCTACCTGGATGTCTTCCCCATAATGCAGGTTTAGTTCAACCTTACGACTTGCTGAATCATCAACTTCACTCCCTTAAGCTTCCAAATGAATGATTGCTGAGGCTCCCCGGCCTCTTGTGTTCCTCCTTTATGGAAACTTGTAGTTTCGCAGTCATGTGTTCTTCAACTCTGGCTGTGTTCTTCAACTCTGGCTCTGTACAATTGGACATGTGTTTCTTTATTATGTCCACCTGCCTTGCATGTGCACTGACCCTTAATATGAACATGATAAAATAGTGGACAGAAGCGAAGAAAGCTATCTAATGTTTAAAAATTTATTCTTACAAAATCTTTATTATTATGTTGCATATTTTCCTCCAAATTTTACAATAAAAGGACTCCTTTTTGTGTAATTCAGAATCATATTTATGAATCTGGATTGGCAACTCTGAAGATTTGGGTTTCATTAGACATCTTCCCTGATGAAAAACTTCTGGTAGAAACTTTTCTAATACATTAAGCAGCACATATCATGCCTTTGCCCTCTCTGTTTTGTCTATATAGTTCCCTATCTCAGGGTTTCTGTGTGACATTTACTTCTGGAATGGACCTCGTGGACCTACCAATAATGCT
Organism: Rattus rattus; assembly: GCF_011064425.1. NCBI lineage: Eukaryota > Metazoa > Chordata > Mammalia > Rodentia > Muridae > Rattus > Rattus rattus. Next base: position 103,212,457 of record NC_046159.1, on the reverse strand, counting down.
AGCAAATGCACTCATGCTCTAACGAAGGAGACAAACAGAACTTTCTCCAGTTACTTTCTTCATTATGATCAGTAGCTTCATCTTCCTTTTCAGAAATGTTGTCTTTTCATTGCTTAACTCAGACAGTGATCTGCACAATTTTGAGTCCTTCATATTTAACCCAAAGGAACATTATTTTCAGACTGGAGAATTTACTTCTTAAATGCATCAAAGTATGTCTAAAAGGAACTAAGAATCACTAATACATTGATTGATGGTGCACTTTATTCCTTGTTAGTTGTGTGTACTGAAAAGTTATTCAGCTCTGGCCTTTGTTTATTAACTGTAAGTTTACTAAAATAATATTTCATTCACAGAGAAACAGAAATTAAAATGTTTGAGATTTAGCAATTGCTCAGTGAACCTTACTTTCTTGCAGTTATGAATTATTAATATAGATTAATATAGGTTCATATACATAGATTTAAATATGTTAAAATACTTGGCAAGGCAGAAAAGTCAAGTTTGGTGTGGAAAGATAGCAATCATGGGTTCCAACACAGTGCTCAGTCAAAATGCTCCTTTTATCTTTCTTGCTAGTCTGCTGAGGAAAATCTTAATGAGCATGTTTTAGATATCACAAAAGCAAACCTAACTGACACAATAAGCCCTTAATCTAATGCGATTTAATAATATGCTTTGAGAACCCATTAGGTCTACGGCAGTGGACTAAGTGCCAGGGAAGCCACACACGAGTCCCAGTCACTGTCCTTCAAAAAGGCTTACAATGGACCACTGACAGGAGCCGGAATGGAAGATGGATTCCGACAGAGCTGATGCAAAAGCTCTGTAATCACATCCAAGCAGACTAAAGAGATGGAGAAAGCATGCAGAAGGAAGAAAGAGGGATGTGGCAGGATGCTGGGAACCTTCTACATGGGGGTTTTATGGGTTTCCATGGAAACAGTAGAGTTGAATGCATGGGTGCATGAGGCACTCTTACCAGGTGTCCCTTATTGTTTTGGGGAACAGAAAATAACATTTCCATGACAGCTACAGATTGGCTGAGCTTTCTTTATAAAGTGATGCACTTGCAAAATAAATAAACGAAAGAAAGAAAGTAAAGGAAGCTTGGTTCTGTCCAAAGCAAAATGTTTGTATTCTCTCACGCCAGCTAAGAAATTAGAACTCCCCTCAGAGAGGCCCCAACTGTAGTTTATATTTTTTAACCATTCAAGGTATCAGGACCTTCAACACAGCAGTGATTTTCTGGCAGGGTGAGTACTGTAATGCATAGGTAGACATTAGGAAAGATTTGAAAATGGAGAAATCTGGTTCAAAGGGAACTGTGCAGATTATTTAGCGGTCACAAACATAAGACTCAGAATGCAACTATGGCACATAAGAAGTTATGAAATGTTTAAAATGGTATCAGAGGTCAAAGTGTGTGGCCATGCTGTGAAGCAACACTCTTTGTTCTGATTTGGGATTTGAGTCAGCAACACTCAGTCACCTACCCCAGATCAAGAGGTGACAAAAAAAAAAAAAAAAAAGGAAAGAAAAAAATGTGACAAGAATGCATAGAGAATGTAATAATGTGAGTGAATGTAGCCTGAGTTGAGAAGACAAATATGTATAGTGTTACCTTCTAAACATGCATTGCCATATATATGTTGACATTCAACTCCTAATGTGATTTATTAATCACACATGTACAAACATACATCCTTGCACTCACTGATTTTATTGTTTGTTGAATCCTAGTAGGGAAGACAATAATATCAAAAAGGCAGCAGCTACCTCCAAAGAAAATGCAAAAGAATGAATATGCAGGGCTAGGAAGATGTCTCATTTTGGAAACTGGCATGGTATGGGTTTGACCTCTGGAACCTGTGTAAAAGCTTGACATAATAGTGCCCACCAGTAACTTCAACACTAGGGAGAGAGGGACAAGAGGGCTTTTGGAGCTTGCAAGTCAGTTGGCCTAGCAAAGTTAGCAAATCTAGGCTCACTGAAAGAACCAGTCTCCAAAACTAAGGTAAAGGGTGATAAAGGAAAACATAAACATTGGCTTCTGCTCTCCCAACACTTGTGCGCACACACCCATACACATACAAGTACATACAAGTACAAGCACATACAAGTACATTCAAAGGTACAACTGGTATGCTTGACTGTCACAAAATAGTGTAATTCCCATGTTATGCTGTGTAAAGGATTTCAAATCATTTGAGAGTCATTTTGAAGGGAGTTGAATTTGGAGTCATTCTTTCAAAGATGCGGTTAGCCTTACATTGTTACTATGAAGATGGAGTCCATGTAATTTGCAGAAATACTGAGATTAGCCAAATATAAGTCAGAAGCTTTGAGCACACTCCGAAAGAAGACAATACACACAAAGCTGAGGGGAAGCAGCAGCAAGCCTTGCGTCCTTCCCCAGAGATGCATTCAAACTTGCTGCCTCCATGGCGGTGCATTGCTCAGTCTGTGCCTTCCATCCCCACTAACTGATGGACCAGCAAGAGGTAGGGGTACTGGATGCAGGAACAGTAGAAAGCAATCAGTCCTGAGCATCGGTTGCTTTAGAAGAACAAACTACCAAGCAGTAGTCATCTCACTACAAATGTATGAAAAAAAATAGAAATATAGAAATGAATTTTAAATTACTTAGATGCTTTATGAAATTAGTGGCTGATCGTGCATATTTTCCTTTCCCTCTCCATATTTTTAAGAGTATTGCAGTTTCTGTGGCTGGAGAAAATGAATGCGTAAGAAACCAACAAAGTAACCTGAACGTCTGTGCAAGAAGCTTGATGTCAGTCATCAAAAGATCAAATAGTTCATTGGTTCATTGTCAAGATCCATCCCTCTGAAGCATAGAGATGTACCTGACTACTGATACCTATGCTTACTAAGTGAGGAACCTTAGCCAACCTATTTAATATTAATGAGGCAATGTTTTCTTAAATGGAAGGTGGGGATAATACCAAATTTTAAAGGTTCTGATGAGAATAAACTAAACTTCTTGCAGTCCGTTTAGATATTTACCTCAGCAGTCACTAAATCTTCATCCGTAATGGTTAGGTTTTCAAAAGATCCAGGGCCACAGGAGTTAAAAAATAAAAAGCAGAGACTACCTGCCTTAATCATTTTAAATTTACATTATTTAAAAGTCAAATGTGCAAGAAAGACTCCCATGTCTACTGCAGTATTCTCCCCAACTGCTGACAGATGCAAACAGCCTCTGTGTCCATCAACTTCTGAACAAACACGGACTATGTGTGCATAAACACAGGGGAGTATCAGTCATCCATTAAAATAAAATCTTGCTGTTTGATACCACGTGGATTGAATGAGGGCTCACTGAATTAAGGGGAGGAATCCAGGCAAAGAAAAGCCATTACTTCATAGTATCAAAAACGAAATCTGAAAATGTTGATCTCAAAGAAATCAAGAGTAAAACAATGGCTGCTAGAGGCCCGTGGTTGTAGGATAGAGGTCAGCATGTCAAAGTTGTCCTGGGGCCTCTCAGCTACACTTAGGCAGGAGTGAGAAGTTCTGATGTGTTTTTCCCCAGTGGGCTGACTGCAGATAGTAAGCATGTACTATGTGGTTTAAAAAGAAACCTACTTAAATATTTTTTGGAGGGTTTACCTTAAAAGGTGATAAATGTTTGATGAAACAGATGGGTCTGACTGATTGAAACCTTACACATGTGTTCAAGTAGGGAGACCTGTCTTACATATTAAAACTTCCCCATCAGAAATTATCAGATTATTTGCAGAAACTTTAAAAGTCAAAAGAGCTTGGATCAATGCATATCAAGGCCTTGAAAGACCATAGATGACAATCCAAACTACTACACACTTATTAAAAGTATCTGTCATAATTTAAGGTGAAAGAAAAATTTCAATGAGAAAAGCAATTTCCCTCCACTGTGCAGGTTGAATATAAGTGGCACACTTAGTCTCATATATTGGAATAATTAGTCACCAGGGAGTGGCACAATTTGGAAAGACTAAGAGGTATGGCCTTGTTGAAGGAAGTGTATCACTGGGGGTAGGCTTTGAGGTTTCAAAAGCCCATGGCAATCCCAATGTCTCCCCTTCTAACTGTGGATCAAGAAGTAGCCCTCAACTGCTTCTCGAGCACTAGGCCTGCCATGCCCTCTACCAACACTTTCCACCATAATGAAAATGGTCTAAACCTCTGAAATTATAAGCAACTCACCATCAAATGCCTTCTCTTATAACTGTTACCATGATCACGGTGTGTATTCACAACAATAGAACAGTGCTACAGAGAAGGTTTCCAAAGACCTTACCAGCAGAGATAGACAGTACTTTGAGAAGTCTTGTCTTTCTTCCTCCCAGCCCCATGCTCCCAGAAATGAGACTCAGACTCAAAATATATTTACAAATACCTAGGCCTTATAGCTAGGCTCTTCTTTGTCTAGGTCATAATTTAAAATAACCCATTTTTTAAATCTACATTCTGCCACGGGTCTGTTTCATCACATCTTCCTGGGCAAATCTCCTGTGACTAACACTACCCTGAATCCTTTCTGTCTCCCAGATGTTCCACCTCCTATTTTCTGCCTAAGTCAGAGGCCATCAGATTTATTACTGACAGGTGGCACATCCATACAGACATAAGATATTCTCTCTGCACTACACACATGCACACACACACACACACACACACACACACAAACACACACACACAACACACACACAAAAAACACACACAACACACACACACACACAACACACACAACACACACAAACACACACACAACACACACACAATACACACACACACACACACACACACACACAAGGTAGATACACCCAAACTAATAAAACATAAACTATTTGATCTGAAGTCACAGATTAACCCCAACAGAGTAATAGTGGATGACTTCAACACACCATTCTCACAAATAAACAGGTCATTCAGGTGAGAAATGAATAGAGAAACAGTGCAGCGAAGTGACACTGTGAATCCAGTGGACTTGACAGACACCTGCAGAGCACAGAAGAGCACAGAATGCTAATTAGTGACTGCTCAAGATGCTTAGAGTACTACTCCTTCTCTTCTTGATGTGTGTAGTGAATTCCACTTACCACATCCTCTACCCTCTTTTTTATCCTTTTCACCCCTGTCATCTCCAACTTCTCCCTTCCCCACATTTGAAACTTTTTGTTTTGTGGCATGACCCACTGATTTTTAACTTGTCTCTTCCATGTGGCCCCAGGTTTGACACTAGCCTTTGGAGCCTATGGCATACAAGGCTAAGGATACAGTGTGGACAAGGGAGCAGAAAGAATTGTAAGAGCCCAAAATAGAGAAAACAACCATAATATGCTATCTTCAGGACATGATACAGCCATCACAGGTCTCACAGGTATTAAGTTTGCCTGTACAAGACCTCTCAACAGTCAGACATGAACTAGGGGGAAGTTAAGGGACACTTAGTCTTCCTGCTGTCTGATGAATTGGGGAGGGAACAGTCATTGTCTACTGTCTTCAGTTGTGGGGAAGTCCAGGGTGGGGAGGAGAGAAGAGGGCAGGGGTTATGGTAAACAACTTGCTACACACGACAATGAAATTGTCAAAGAACAAATTTAATCGATTACAAATGGAAAGAAAAAAACTAAGCTCTTGGATACTGAAAAGATGGCTCAATGATTTAAAGCACTAGTTGTTCGTGCAAAAGAGCTGGGTTTGGTGCCCAACACCCACTGACAAATTTGTGTAACTCCTATTCCGGGAGTTGTGATTCCCTTTTCTGACCTCAGTTAGCACCAGGCATGCAACACACACAGGTGCAGGCAAAACATTCAGACATAAGAAGTAAATATAAATAAATTCTTAAAAAGCACATCTTTAGGGTGATGTCTTTATGTAGGAAGGCAGGGACAGGATAGAGCTAGGCTCGTTATTGGATTAGAAGGAAGGATGGGTGGGAGAAAGGTTTTAGAGAGAGGAAAGGGAGCTGGGTCGAGAGAGGAGCTGGGAGAACATGGTGGCAGATGTTAACATTCTTCTCTGAGCATAGATACAGATTGATGTGAGTATTTTTAAGGGATGGGTGTGAATAGGATTTTGTGCTGGGCAAATTATATCTTATCAATGAGATCAGAGGTTATTGTGTGGTGTGTTCTTTCATGTGGCGACCTAATTGAGTTCAAAGGAGGTGCGGTGGCAGGATGCACCAAGCCTGCTATGGAATTGGGATGTGTATGCCTGGCGTCGCAAGGTGCCTTGCTGGAACAGCTCGCAGCCTGGGTTAGAGAGTGCTATGGGGGCCGGTGTGGAGCCACTGAGATAAGTTAGTGCTAGTTCCCGGTGGAGCTGGAACTAGAGAGTGGGAACCAGTTGAGCCACTATATTTTTTACTGCGTCATACATCTTCATTTAAGAAAAGAGAAAAATAAATAATTAAAATTCAACTGATATGTTGGTAGATATTACAGTAAACAATGGCTACGTCCATATATTTTATGTCATTTGAGCTTCTGACAAATTAGTAGCTAGATTCAGAGCCCAAGCTCTACATGTGTGTGTTTTGTGACTTGTGTCAGGAAGCACATAAGTCTGTGTGTTCTGCTTTCATGATATTAACAGCTGTTTAGTGCCAATGCTTGCATTCAATAATCTACTAGGTTTTAAATCAGTTGATACTATACTTTAATAATTAGTTTTTAATCTACTAGTTAAAATGGTTTTATAAAGAGATATTTATCATAATCTGGCTGCATAGTGGTATAAAATTTATTTGAAGGAAAGAGAAGATAAATATGTTAATGTTTTGCTTTATTTACAGTTTCCAAGGTAATGAATCATTTTTCTGTAAGCACCCAAGGCTATCGATCAGAATTTTAATTGTATTGAGAACTCATGTATTTAAACATGAGGACAAATTGATATAATTTCTTTTGAGAAGCTAGTATTATCTCTGGCCAGTGGGAAACTACCCAAAGGAAATTAACTTGTAATAAAATAATTTGTATGTCATAATGCAAAGTCAGGCCTAACTACACTAAAAACAAAATAAATTACAAGATTTTTGTAATTACACATGGAGATTGTCTTCCAAAGTTCTAAAATGTCTAAAAATGTGCTATACTATTCTTAAATAGTACATATTTTGTTAAATTTCCTTTATTCATAGTTGCTAATAGTATACTCTTTTTTTCTGAGAATCAATATTTAAAGAGATTAAGTCTAATACTCATAACCACTTTTAAATGCAAATAACATATAAAGTTTTATAATAGCCCAAACTATCCCTAGAAAGTACACTCTGAAACGCTGGGTGTTTTCCTTGTTGAAACTTCCTTCTCATTTATCTGAAATGCATCTATTAGTTTCATTCAAATAACTTGTGACTACACTTTCAGTATGGCTCCTTCTTGTGGTGGTTCATAGCATGGAGCTGTTCATTAGCACCTTGTGAAGTTTCGCAGACGAATACATCAGGTATATTCTAGTTTATTTTTGCTTCACATATTGAGGATGCCAAAGCAAAGAACTATCATTGTAGGAGAACCCAGTGAGGAACTGTGGGAAGTGGGCTCATTCCTTTCTGTGGGCATGTGTTTGTTAGCCTGGGACATGCCTACATCACAAAACCTGGACGTATTTTCATTTGAAAGGATGAGAGACGGAGAGGGAGAGGGAGAGGAAGAGGAAGAAGGGAGGGAAGGGGATGGAGAGGGAGAGAAAGAGAACAAAAAAGAAAAAGAAAGAACAATACAGTAACAAGAGTCAAATGATGTCTTCCTGGAGCCTTAAGTCCTGGGCTTAGACTGTCTAGTGTTGATGTCACTTCTCAGCTCTTCCAAGTTCTATACTCTTTGGTCTACACTTCTGAGGTCTATACTCTTTGGTCTACACTTCCAAGGTCTATACTCTTTGGTCTACACTTCTGAGGTCTATATTCTTTGGTCTACACTTCCGAGGTCTATACTCCTCTTTTGCAGCATGCCCCAGTGCTGGGTAGCACAGCCTCATACTAAATTCATCCTTGAAATGATGACTGTAATTTCACAGCTTCCTAGGTTAAAGGTCACACATTTTACAATCTGAAAAGAGTAAAGACAATGAAAATTGGAATAAATTAGCACATCTAAAAGTTGTAAGATTATTTGTACCAGAATGCTTGCTATTTCCACTGTAACTTTACCCCACTTTTATGTACATCTCTTTCGTTTCATTCTGTCTTATCTTACTGTTTGTCTGCAGATTTTTCCTCATTCGATCATTCCATTCATCCCAGCTTATTTACCACTAACTCATTACCAACTTACTCATGAATATGCATATTTCAGCTGTTTTTAGGAGTGATAGTGTCTAATATTATGTCTCTGGGTGTGTTAAATTTATGGTACTTTTATGTATAAAGAATTGCATAAAGTAGTTTAGAATGAGTCTTTGAGCACAACTCTAAATGTACACAAACCTTGAATTAACTATTTTTCTATTGTATTTGACTATTCATGTACATGAAATACACATGTATGTAAAGCCTTTTCCTGGAAAAGCATATATATGCATATATATGTATATATAATGTGTGTATATGTGTATGCACACTAATATTGGTGTTTGTGAATAGGAATGGCTTCCTTTCTCTTCATGTGAGTGCATATATATACACTTTTATATTGTACCTGTGTAAGAATATCATTTTCTTATCTTTTTTCTTTTTTATTCACTTTACATTCAGATCCATGCCTCCTCTCTCAGTCATCCCCTCTCACAGTCCTTCCCTCATACCCTTTCCCCTTCTCCTCTGAGAGGATGAAGATCCCCACTGGATATCCCCATCTCTCCAGAGCAAGATGCATCCTCTCCCACTGAGGCCAGACAAAGCAGCCCAGCTAGAACGATGTATCCCACAGGCAGGCAACAACTTTTGGGACGGCCCTCGTTCTAGGTGTTTGGGACTCACGTGAAGAGCAAGCTGCACATCTGCTACATATGCGCCAGGAGGCCTAGGTCCAGCCTGTGTATGCTCTTTGTTTGGTTCGGCCTCTGAGAGCTCCAAAGGCCCAGGTTAGTTGTCTCTGGTGGTCTTCCTGTGCCGTTCCTATTCCCTCAATCCTTCCCCCAACTCTTCAGTAACAGTCCCCAAGCTCCATCCATTGTTTGAACTTGAGTTTCTGCACCCATCTGAGTCAGCTACTGGGTGAATCCATGCTAGACTCCTGTCTGCAGGCATAAGAGTATCATTAATAGTGTCGGAGGAATTGGTGCTTGCCCATAGGCTGGGTCTCTAGTTGAGGTGGTTCCTGGTTGGCTGTTCCCTCAGTCTCTGCTCCAACCTCAATCCTGCATTTCTGTAGACAGGATAAATTTTGGGTCAAAAGTTTTGAGGGTGAGCTGGTGTTGCTATTGTTCCACTGGGGTCCCTATCTGGCTACAGGAGGTGGCCTTTCTTAGGTTCTAGGTCGATAATTCTGTGAGTCACAGAAAAGGCAACTCCATTGATTCTTGGGCTCCTCCTCTATCTCAGGTCTGTGGCACATCCTGGAGCTGCTCCCCCAACTCCCCACCCCCACCAGTTGCAGATCTCCACTCATTCTCAAGGCCACCCTGCCATCTTTCCTGTCTCTCCCACACCTGAGCAGGAATTCCTCCAATTCTGTTCCCTATCCTTAAAGTGAGTTACCTGACGATTGCTCTTCAGTCAAAATCTGGTAACACAATTGATATGTATTTTAAAGATTAACATGTGGGTAGTATAGGCTGTGTGTGTGTTGAGGGGAACTGAAAGTTTCTCACAAATATAAAAAGGGGGACTTCCTCAAAACTACAATGAGGAATGGTGGATATTGTAAGAAATAAAGGATATTCTGGCTTACAAGTTATTATAAAACATCAATTAAGATATTAGGAGAATATGGTGAGTTTGGTTTTCTTTTCTTTTCCTTTTTTTTTTTGTATGTTCCTTGCATGCTCAGATGTTCTAATCTTGAGAGACTTCATAGAACCTAAGTGTTTAGAAGATTTATTTATTTTCATTTTATGTATGTAGAGTGTTTTGACTGCATGCAAATAAGTGCAGCCCCTGTACCCAGAGATACCAGAAGAGGGCATCAGATCCTCTGAACCAGTTATAACCAGTTGTGAGCAGCCTTGCCAGTGCTGGGAACTGAATTCATGTCCTCTCCAAGAGCAGCAAGTGCTCTTAACTCCTGAGACAACTTTTCCACCCAGTTTATTCTTATTTTATACTTTCCTTTGCTATTATATATGGAATGTCTGTCTCATCTTTGCACAAACAAAAATTATAACATTGCTTATATCTGTCTTGTCATATTTTCTGTGTTTATTAAAAGAAGCTCTCATGTTTTTCCAAATCTGCAAGTTAAGGAATCGCATCTGAATACATTCTTCCTAGTATTTCCAGACTTAGTTTTGTGCTTATTGGTCAGCATTGTGTTTTTTGCTGCTACTATTTCTTTAAGACTTCAGCAATCATTAGACAAATGGGCTGCAATGTTTATTTTGGTGACTTTGTATTATTTCGTTCAGATAATACTGTGTTGCATCTCAGCACACTCACTTCTAAATATTTTGGTGGCTAAACCAACATGGTTTTCATAATTGCTCATGCTCAATTTCTCCTCTCACATGAGTCTCAGAGGCTCAAACTACCTAAGCTTCTTCATCAGGAGCATTGCTGGTCTGAGAGAGGCATAGGAATGGGCATGCATTATTCATTAACAAATTTCCCCAGGACATGCAAAAGTCACACCTACCAGATTACATTATTCAAAGCAAGCCAGATGTCCAGGGTATCATAAAAGTTCAGAAGAATTTTATCATCTCTCTTTGTAGAAGAAGAGGAACTAGTAGATTATAAGCAACTCCAATAACACCACAGTATGCATTTCTGGTAAGACAATACTTAATTCTTTGTCCTTCTTATAGAGGACATGGTGTAATTCAAAAGTTAAACCCAATTACAGAATCAGTCTTATAACTTAACCTATCTAAGGGATGAGGGTAGATTTTAATAGGCCCATATATTCCCAGATCTTCTTTTTTCCTAATTTGAAGATCTGTGAACTGTTCTAAAGTTCAACAATGGGACCAGGACAGACAATTCCATAGAATGTCTAGAAGACAAACAAGATATGCTGCTTACTATACAAGGATGTTTTTGCAGCAAATTTATGTTTCTAAAAATGCATTTAAGACTTTCCCACTTCCTGAAAAATATTTGAAGAATTATTTTTAATGGACTCTGATTAGAAATAACACTTTTGGTCAGTTCGCTCTCTAGGTCCACACTCTGTGTGACTTCTTTTGAACATGAATCTCTACAACTATATCTGATTGGACATCGGCAAGATGTTCTTGGAACCTAAGCAACTGAGCTCACATTTTTGTCTGGAGATGTTTAGGGTTTACAGATTCTTTTTAAGGTTCACACAGTTAAAACTTATTTTAGTTTGTGTTGTTTTTTATTTTATTTCGACATCACAATGCCACAATTCTCACCTACATATTTAACCATCATATATCATGAACCTATTGTTGGCCAGTCTGACCTTGCTCTCTGTCATACAACCCATTAAGCAAACATTACTCTTCTGAGGTTGTTTTATTGAGTTGCTCATGTAAAGCTACTAGTAGCTAAAGCAGTAGAATAGGACCGATTTTTCCATGGTAGTTAATGATCTTCAAGTGTTAGTAGTTTGTAACAACAAAGTCTTATGTGTTGCTTAGGATTTGAGGTGGATGCTCTCCCTTCTGCTCAGTATCTTCTCATAGACACAGACTCGTAGAGTCCAACTAAGTTAGCAGTTAGGGAATATGGAGAGAACATTAAAGACCATACGCCATATTCTGACTCAAAATAGCCTCCATTATCAAATAACCAACCAAAGTAAACCATAACCATGACTAACTGCCACAGAGTCTGAAAAATCTTACAGCATGTCTGGAGAACAGAGAAAACACATGAGAAATTACCATGATGCTGCCTGGCTTCATACACTACATTTTAAATGTGAGTTGTTTTTTTTTCTTTCCCTGCAGAAGAGCATGAAGAATAATTAGACCCAGTGCTGATGGAGATGTTGCTTTTCTGACCATGCTAAACCTTATGCTACGGTGATAGATGGGGCCCTCTGTACAGATGGTGATAAGTGGGACTCACTCCACAGATGGAGATAGATGAGGCCCACTGCACAGATGGGAGCATTGAGGTTTGTGAACTGAACCAGTAAATATTCGCCACATCATAACTCACTTGACTCTGATTCATGATCATCAAATTTAATCTTCTAATAAATTCTTCTATGCTGCCAACAAAATGTGCAGTAACTAGAGAGCTATCAACATTTCTCCCATTGTGATCATAATTCCTACTGAAATATACTGAGTCTGCAGATTTTACATAGTGTAAGAGGTTTATATCACTCTGAGCTGCCATTGGCAAATCAGATCAAGTCTACTGCACAGATATGACCAAATTCATAAATGTATGAAGTAAATGACAGGTAGAAAATCTAGATACAAGAGCTTTGTTGTGGCTTACTTCTTACTGTTATTTATTTTGTGTTAGTTTTTCTGATACAAAGCCCCGTTATACAGTTACAGGCTGTTCTGGAATTCACTGTGTCATCTGGATTGGCCATTACAAGCAATCTTCCTGTCTTTCAAGTACTCAGACAACAAGCATGTGTATTCAGACCCAGCTCAATAATTTACCTCTTATGGGTTGACCACCTGTGACTATTTTCCTATAGTACAAAAACAACAATGTAAAAGTTTATATGTCTTTGTTTTCTTCAAAAGATAAATAATGGAGCATATGTTTGATAATAGGGGATTGGAGGGCCAATGAGATCAAAGACACTATTTCCCTGTTCTGTATTTTAAATTCACGATAGGAACAGGACTAGGTATGTTTTTTCTGGCGTCAGGGGAGATAGTTAATGAGAGTTTGAAAATAAAGTCAGGCAGTGTGGTACATACCTTCCATCCTAGCACTCAGGAGACTGAAGAAGGCAGATCTCTGAGTTCAAGGCCAACTGGTATACAGAGAAGTTTCAAGATAGCTATTACTACACAAAAAAACTCTGTCGAGAGATAGAGAGAGAGAGAGAGAGAGAGAGAGAGACAGAGACAGAGACAGAGACAGAGACAGAGACAGAGACAGAGTCAGAGACAGAGAGACAGACAGAAAGAGACAGAGAGACAGAGACAGAGTCAGAGACAGAGACAGAGAGACAGACAGAAAGAGACAGAGAGACAGAGACAGAGAGACAGAGTCTGAAAACAAATACTGACAAAAAGTTCCGAGTCCTGAATGCAGTGAAAATTAAACCTCATGATGGAAATTGACAGGCAAGAAACAGGAACACAGGAGGTGCCACAGCAGATGGCCGCTGGAGAAGAGGACTGGCTATTGTTCCTCTTCCTGTCTTCTCTGTCCAGGCCTTGTACACAAGGGCTTCCTCTAACGGAATGGACATTTAATTAACTGTGACCTCCACAAAACCACATTCTCACCAAATTCTCAAACTGAAATATTTGCCCATTAGGTTGGAAAGAACAGGGAGAGAGGAAGTCCTGACTGTGTTGTGAAGTTAGCAGGGACTTTGTCCACAAGAGTATCCATCGTAGACTACACTGGATGCTTTTGTGTGTCAACTTGACACAAGCTGGAGTTATCACAGAGAAAGGAGCCTCCATTAAGGAAATGCCTCCATGAGAGCCAGCTATAAGGCATTTTCTCAATTAGTGATCAAGGGACCCAGTCCATTGTGAGTGGTACCATTCCTGGGCTGGTGGTCCTAGGTTATATAAGAAAGCAAGCTGAGCAAGCCAGGGGAAGCAAGACAGTAAGCAGCACCCCTCCATGGTCTCAGCATCAGCTCCTGCCTCTAAGTTCCTGCCCTGTGTGAGTTCCAGTTCTGACTTCCTCTGGTGATGAACAGCAATGTAGAAATGTAAGCTGAATAAGCCTTTCCTCCCCAACTTGCTTCTTGATCTTGATGTTTTGTGCAGGAATATAACCCTGAGTAAGACATATACTCAACAAATAGATCGTAGATGATGAAGAGAGATGTATGCATGCATTTAGGAATATGTACATGTTCCTAAAAAAAGAGGCCATGAATTCAAAAGAGAGAAAAGATGGAAATATGAAAGGAATTGGAATGGAATATGAGAATATGCATGTGGCTCGGTCTGTATAATGTTACTCATAAGTATGCTTCAGGACTCAGCATCTGGCGTTGGATAATCAATCGCTGTGCTCTTCACTGGGGAAGACTATTTCTCTCACTCTCGGCACTCCTCAGCTGCCGGTAGTTTTTAGTGTAATTTGTAGCCTCATGGGCTTTGATATGTCCATCGGTGTTTGCCTTACTCAGTTCATGACTAGCAAGTCATGTTGCTGATCTTTTATGGGTGTAGCTTCTGATGTAACTAGGAGACACTATCTCACAGAAAACCCTATGTTCCTCTGATTCTCACAATCTTTCCACACCTACTCCCTCTCTCTCTCAGCATTAAGAGGGAACTACTCCATGCTAGGGAAGTCATTCATCTTGAAGGAAAAGCTATAACCACCATTCTACTAGATCAGCATAACATCTAACAACAATCTAAACATCTAAATCTGTACACCCAGAGATAACTGTAGTCCTTCGCCCTACTCAAGAAAACTTTCCTTGCAAAAGACAAAGACCATTACAGAAAGACACAACCAATCAGAGTGCAGAGTTGTAGAGCTGTGTTTCAAAGGTCATCCACTGAATACAATATACGTTTAAAAGCACAGCTGAAATATGTTAATGAGTATTTTTGCTGTTCACCTATCTTTTATTTCTTTTGTTTGTAATGACAAATATTCTCCATGAGTGTACTTGGTGTTATGAATTTCACCCCGTCAGACAGTAAATGGTGTGTCCGCTAGCCTGTGTGTCAAATGTGAGTGCCTTCCTGAGCACCGGGTTTATGATTAACTTCTGATTTGAAGATTCTTTTGAATATCCAGTGTCTAATTTTGATATGTGCTCTCAAACCTATTTTCTCCTTTTTTTCTCTATTAGCATGTTTGTTGCATATCATCTTTGACCAAATCTAAGACCAAACACATTAATTCTTAGCCATCTCTTAAACCACATATAAATCTTACATATTCATTTTAGATATCAATATTATAATTTTAATAGCTAGATCATTGGTGTTCAACCATCCTAATCCTTCAACCCTTTAATACAGTTCCTCACGTTGTGGTTATCCTCAACCTTATAATTATTTTCACTGCTAATATGTAACTGTAATTTTGCTACTGTTGTAAATTGTATTGTAAATATCTAATAGGCCACCCACCAAAGGGTTTGTGCCCCACAGGTAGAGAGCCACCAGTCTGGAGTTTTTGTTTTTATGAGGCATTAATTTTATCATTGGTATATTGTTGCAATTTTATACACTGGTAATTTTTCAATTTTAAGTCTTTTAATGTTTATATTGTACCATATCTTTGTTTTCTCACCTAATGCATGTGTTTTCATTTTTGTGTCTTCCAACAATGTTTTCTCTATGATAGAAGTTGTAATTTTCTTCTACTCCTTCCACAAAGTAACTTTATTGAGCAGTGAGCACGCTGTAGAAATACTAAACTTTTGCTGAGTGTTGGTTAGTTGAGTTTTAGTGGCCTTTTTTTGTTTGTTTAGTGGTGGTGGTGGCTATTGACGTTGGTTCTAGCAGGCAATTGAGTTGACTTGACACAATCTCCTTTCTGCAGTGGAAATCTCGTCTCGTCTTTTATGTCTTCTAGCTGTTGTTTTTCCTCAGCTAATTAGGTTTCTTTTTCTCCTCATCTCACACAAAGTACTTTGGTCGGCTAATCAGTTACATTTTAATGTGGTTCCTTCATTCACTAAAGATTGCCCTCATTTTTCAGTTGTTCATGAAGCCACATACTATGCTTCCTGTCAGTCAAGCTAGGAAGTGTGTAGCTTTCAACTTGAGTACTAGTTGTCCTGTGCTAAGGCTTCTGGGAGTACCTCATACGTGTGAGAAGTGCCCTTAATGCAAGGGAATCTTTTCAGGACTGACTCAACTCAAGTTACTATAATTGCCTTTAATAGTTGGGCATACTATTTTGTCCAGAATATATATTTATCTCCTGAGGGAGTGCCAAATGATTCAGGTTCCTTCACCAATACTGGAAACAATAATTAAATGCATAATTTTATAAGTGTATTATACTATTACCATGCTAAGCGACTGCATGATCCATCATTGTTTTGTTTCCTGCCACATAATCCCTAAAACACATGACATATTTGGATGTTAAAGCAAACACGAAAGTCCTGAATTAAAGTGTTTCTTAAACGTTCTTTAATACTTTCAGTCCAATTACTTTCAGTTCAGCTCTCCTTTCAACAATCAAACTGTCCTATGAATTGTAAGAGAGTGTTCCAAAGGATCTACCATCTTTGATTTTGGTAACATGACATTTT
Source organism: Rattus rattus (assembly GCF_011064425.1). Lineage (NCBI taxonomy): Eukaryota > Metazoa > Chordata > Mammalia > Rodentia > Muridae > Rattus > Rattus rattus. The sequence continues at coordinate 103,195,976 of NC_046159.1, read as the reverse complement.
ACCTTTGGATTATATTTGAATGTTTCAGTAGTACAGGTGTGCATGATAATGTGTCAGACTATGTGACTTTCATTTATGTACAAAATGCATTTCCAGCACAGTTATCTCATTTAGACTCCTCCTTTCACTCTCAGTGAATCCTTTTCCTCTTCCCAACCATACCTTTCCATTTTCATTTGTTGGGACATGTCTCGTTGAGTTTCATTAGGGTTCTTCACAGGAAAGTGAGTGGAACACATGAATCTTACCAGTACTTTTGGGTTATCTAATATGCATATGTCTTTTAACTGTGCATATTCTAAGTATGCAAAATATGACAACTATGGTAGCACTTTTGTATATATTTGATGCATTTTTATATATGTTAGGGTAAGTATTGGGAACTTCTTCAAATTATTCATCTTTAAATAAGCAGCTCCTAGGATGACAAGGCTGGCTCAAATAAATATGGTGAATATAGAAAACATATATAGATACATATATCTACATACATAGCACAGGTAGGTACACATAGACATTTATAATTTATATACTTAGTAAAAGAAAACCAAATAATATAGGGATGACATTTCTCATATATGTCTTCCCCCCTCCTCCTGCTTCTATGAAGATGCCCCCACTCCCACCCACCCACTCCTACCTCAACACCCTGGAATTCCCCTATACTTGGAAAACAAACCTTCACAGGACCTCCTATTGATGCTGGACAATGCCATCCTCTGCTACATATGCAGCTGGGGCCATGGATCCTTCCATGTGTACTCTTTGGTTGATGGTTTAGTCCCTGGAAGCTTTGGGAGGTCTGGCTGGTTGATATTGTTGTTCTTCCTATGGGTTACAAAACCCTTCAGCTCCTTCAATCCTTTCTCTAACTCCTCGCTTGGGGTCGCTGTGCTCAGACTGATGGTTAGCAGTAAACATCTTCATCTAGATCAATAAGGCTCTGGCAGAACCTCTTAGTAGACATCCATACCAGGCTCCTGTCAGCAACAACTTCTTGGCATCAGCAAAAGTGACTGGGTTTGGTGGCTGTATATGGGATGGATCTCCAGGTGGGGCAGTCTCTGGATGGCCTTCCCTTCAGGCATTGCTCCACTCTTTGTCCCTGTATTTCCACCCTTGAGTATTTTGTTACCCCTTCTAGGAAGGACTGAAGCATCTACATTTTGGTCTTCTTTCTTCTTGAGCTTTATATGGTCTGTGAATTGTTTCTTGGGTATTCCAAACTTTTGGGCTAATATCCACTTATCACTGAGTGCATATCATGAGTGTTCTTTTGTGATTGGGTTACCTTACTCAGGATGATATTTTCTAGTTCCATCCATTGGCCTAAGAACTTCATGTAGTCATTGTTTTTAATAGCTGAGTAGTATTCCATTGTGTAAATATACCACATTTTCTGTATCCATTCCTCTTTTAAAGGACATCTGGGTTCTTTCCAGCTTCTGGCTATTATAAATAAGGCTGCCGTGAACATAGTGGAGTATGTATCCTTGTCTATGTTGGAGCATCTTTTGGGTATATGCCCAGGAGAGGTATAACTGGGTCCTTAGGTAGTACTATGTCCAATTTTCTGGGGAACCTCCAGACTGAATACCTGAGTGGTTGAACCAGCCTGCAATCCCACCAACAATGGAGGAATGTTCCTATTTCTCCACATCCTCGCCAGCATCTGCTGTTACCTGAGTTTTTGATCTTAGCCATTCTGACTGGTGTGAGGTGGAACCTCATGGTTGTTTTGATTTGTATTTCCCTGATAACTAAGGATGTTGAATATTTCTTTAGGTGCTTCTCGGCCATTCGATATTCCTCAGCTGAGAATTCTTTGTCTAGCTCTGTACCCTATTTTTTAATTTTTAATCTCTGGACGAGATTTCTAAGATAAGTTTTAAAATGTCTCATTTATAAGAAGACTATCTTTGTGCTTTTCTACTTTGTGGAAAAAAAAGAATTTCATTTAATTAGTTTCCTAAAAATTCACATCTAATTTCTAAAGAGCTGCTGTTGATCTACAGTAAATCAAGCAAAAGCTTGTGTCCCTAGAGTGAGTGGGTTCTTAATCAGGCTGATTAGCATAACATGACAATCAAGGTCATACTGTCATCCCTTTAACTTATTTTTAAGTTTATGGTAATTTTTCTTAAAAGCCTGTGGTCTTTGTGATAAAAAGTAATCTCTAAATAGTATTTGATTTACATAAATGGTAATGGAATATGAATCACGGAATCCATTTATTCTCATTCCACTTTATGTGTTGTTGTGCATTAGAAAGATAAACAGATATACAGACAGATTCTTACTGGTGGTGGTGTGTTGTATGCCTCCATCAGGTGACTCTCATCAGGTGCAGAGTCATAACCTGGGAGCCGTAGAACCCAGGAAATGGGTCAGAAATCCCAGAGGGAGATGAGGCTAGTGAGGTCATTGAAGGATGTACTGTAAGGACTACATAAATCAGGTGACACAATCACTCTTTGTAGCTGATGTGCTTCAGAGTTATTGGGAAAATGATAGGAAATGAAAGAACATGAAGTGTTGAGAACTAGTCATAGTGAGTCTGGCTTGTTACTTCTTAATGTCCTTGTGGTATTCCTACTTCCAGTACATGCAATTTCTTCTGTCCCTTCTCACAATCTAAATCTATATTCTAGCTAATGGAGAAGTATTTGCTAACTTGAAGCAGAAGGACTGTTTAGTTAAAGGAGCCCACCAAAGCTAACATGTCTGTTTTATAATGTTTGGTTTACATCACTCAAAGGAACAAAGCAAAAATGAATGAAAGATACTGAACAGTCTTTTGTGAGACAAGAGAGATCTGGTATCAAGCCTCACTCACAGCCTATTGTTTTCATAATTCCTAGGCTTTGGCACAGGCAAGATATAAAATAAAGTAATATAAAAGTAAAATACTAGCTGACGTGCTGCTTTCAGCAAGAATAATAAAGTAGTAAAGGTGCAAAGAGCAAACACTGGAGAGTTACAGGGTCCCTCTACACTTTTCATGAGCATCACTTAGCCCCTGAATGAAGAGAAACACTAACCATTATAAAACACTGAAGAGTGTTCAGTGCTTACACAATACAGACAAGGATGCCGGTCCCTACCCTACCATTCAGATTGTAAATTGTATTGACTCAAGAGCTCTCATGTAAAATACAGCAAGTTCCTTGATAAGTCATGAAGAAATGCTGGTGGCCTACATGGCCTTTAGGAGAATGAGCTTAAATGGAACACAGAGCTGGACAGAGGTTAAAGAATGAAGATCTATGGGCTTGGAACTCTTACTGTTTCGGGGGGCCAGAGACTGGTGGCTTCTAGAAGCTTTACTATTACTCTTCTGTGCTTTAATAAGTGCTGTTCTCTTACTCTGCAACTCTGTGCTTTAGTAAGCACGAGTCTCTGGTGATTGCTGCATGCTGTTTGGCAGCAGGGAATAAAGAAAGGGTTTATTTCTAGAACTCCCTTCTCTGACCGGAGAAAGCCAAGGCAGCTAGGAGTCCCCTGCTAGCCAGGTGAGAAGCTTAGAGCTCATTAACTCTTTGTGAACTAAAAAGAAAAGAAAGAAAATGTATTTAAATCTTTTACATAGGAAATATGCACAGGAACACATATACTCATACATACACATATTCTTGTCAGTTCCAACCACCTGTCTCAATCAACTCCAGAAGTATTTATGCATGCTTACATTCATACTCACATACCTGTACACACACATGCATATAGACATTTGGTGGACGGGGCTGAGCCCCAAATACCACAACATACATTTGGATGGATGCATGGATGAATGGATGGATGGATGGATGGATGGATGGATGGATGGATGGATGGATGGATGGATGACGTATGGACTGACAGATGGGGAAGAGCCCATCAAGCCACACATTATTTCTTTTCTCGGTCCTTTTTAAAATTAAAATTCCTAGAAAACTACCTCACAGATAAAATGTTATACAAATAGGGAGTTACAGAGGATGTTGATATTAAGTTCAAAGTATTTCATTCTGTGAGCTCATTATAAGTTCAAAACAAATTTCACATGGCCTTACTATATCATAGTGTATACCTGTGGCTTTATCCTTGAATCTGATCTAGAATGAATTTTTTTCCCTTAATCACAAATTTGTTTTTACCTATTTCTCTTTTGAGTATAATTGTGAAAGCTCACTGTATTCTTTATTATGCAGCCTTTACTTACTATTTTATGAGGAATGAGCACATTCTATTCTTGATTCTAACTTTATTATATCTTTTTGGTAAAACAACTAAAACCATATTTTCCTAAAACTATTCGAATCAAATCAGGAATTCTATAAAATCATTAATTCACCTAAACAGTATTGATTTATGAAAGTTCATCTTTATGTTGATCTGCAGGAAATTTGCTCAATAGGATGGGGTAATACCCATATCCTTAGGCTATGTAATAGTGACAGGAAAGACATATCAGCAACAAAACGAGGTCCTGAGATGAAGTCTCTTGGGACCTTGCCTTTCAGTGCTCACGAATCACAGACTATAGAAAAAAATGTTGGCCGTCTCTAGAAATCACCTGCTACCTTTAGTCTCTGCTAGATGGTTCCTGGCAAGGAAAAAAAGGAAGTAGAACATTATGCTGATAAAACTGAAAAAAAATCTCAAAAAAATTCTAATAGAAACAAAAAATACCCAACATCTTGAAGGAGGTGGTCAACTAAAATTCTGTACCCAGATAATTTATCTTTTTAAATTTGAGATGAAATAAAGACATTTTTATAATTCAAATATCCAAAATAATATAAAACTAACTTTGACAAGTGTTTTTAAAGGACTGTTTTAGGGAAAAGCACAAACACAAAGGCAGAAGTCTAATTAAATATGTACAAAATACAGAAGATTGAAGTAAAAACAGTTTATCTAGTAAAAATATAAAATGATTTTTAAAAACATTACCTTTAAGAGATAGCAAAGTCTTTAATGAGAAACAATGATACAGTAGAGATGAGTTGATTCTATACATTAAAATAGAATATAGGTCTATAAGGGCACAAAAATAATATGTGGAAAGGTATTATGACAAAATCCTTACATGACATCAGTACCATTTGATATGTATTTGGGGGAAAAACAAATATGAACTATGAACTCTTTAAAAGCAAAGAAAAATATAGCTAAGAAACCAAATCAATAAAGAAAATGCAATAATAAAAATATAAATGTAATTGAATCAAAGTCAGAAATCCAGAATAAAAATTAAAATCATTAAAATCATATGGTATAAGTAAAACAAATAGTAATCTGTTGAATCTAATTTTATGATCACTCAAAGTTACATGGTTTTCATGTCAAGTATATAATGTGGAAACTGATTTAAATTGAAAGAAAAATACAAATACAAACAGGAAATCAGTAAGGGCATACATGACTTGACCAATACTACAACTAACTTAATCTAATTGACAGATATAAAACACTTTACTTGTTATTTTTCTGATAATCTTAGGTTAGCAAGATACTGGCTAGTAATTTACAAGGAAGAAATATTTTATTTAACAGTTCATATTATCAAGTGCATGACATTAGCATTGTCTTAGTCCTAATGAGGTGCTCATGGCAAATGTCATCATTGTAAGAACATGGGCAAGTAAGAGAGAGAACAATGATACAGAAATCAAGCGAAAAGTTCACAAATTTAGCTCATTCCCTATTTTTTTTTGCAATTTCATATTAGAACCCTCCAGAGTCCAAGTACATCAACAGTGAGAGCAGCACCTTAAGTAAACTTCACTAGCCTCCATCTACAGGGTTCCCACATTTTAATACCATCACATTGAAGACCAAGCTTTCAACGGCTGTACCTTGAGGGAGCAAAATCAAACCCTGATCAAAATATGGCAAACCTGTGGCAGCAGAGCGTAGGCCTCCTTATCGGAGTACATAACAAGTTCATAATGATGGACATTCTTACGAATTTGAATACACAACACTTGTTCTGATGACAAGGAAATATCAGAAAGATATCTTGGAAATTCTGAAAGTTTGGAAGCTACATAATTCACTAGTAAAGGAGAAAATCAAATGAAGAACTAGAAAACATTTTGAATGAGATTTAAATTTGTTTAAATAGGACACATGAACGCTTATGAGATGCCATTAAAACAGTCTCTACTGGCAGAGGGAAGAGTGTGACTGACACATCTGGACTATACTATAAGGAAGTATTAAATCAGTGACCTCAGTTGTATGTTCAAGATTCTTTTTAAAAAGGGAGCAAATTAAACCAACATAAGTGGCAGACAGGAAATAAAAACAGAAGTAGCAATCAATAAAACAGAAAGCACATAAATAAGAAAAATCAATAAACCTAAAGCTAGTTTTCAGAAAATAAATTCAATAAACTAGTATGTAAGCTTAGGAAAAATGTATCTGAGATGAATTGGGAGTAGAGTGGGCAATGATTGGGATCCAAATACACTGGATACCATGCAAAATTCACAAATACTTGATAAAAATAATGTTTTCAAGTGTTTTTTTCAAGTGTTTTTAAGAGGATAAATTTCTTAAAAGATAGATGTTAAATGCTCATTTGCAAACAAATAATATCTCAAAGTCTACTGTACAAATTGAATCTGTGCTAACAAAACAACAAAACTCTTCTTTCAGCCCAGATCTAGGAAGTTTAAATGGAGAAGTCAATCAGTTTGGAAAGACATAAGACCCAGGCTATATGAATGTTTGAAGAAATCAAAATAAAAGCAAACCATGCTCAAAGCCTGTATCAGCTTCTCTGGTAAATATGGCCTGGGTAAGGTGAAGTAGACATTTATTCCCCACAGTTCTGAAGGGTAGAAACTTTGAGATCAAAGTGTCAGAGGAACTCTACAGTCTACAGTCTCTTCTTTTGACTTCTCTCCCTTTCTTCTTTCTACTTTAGAGAAAAGAGATGATCCTCATAATCTCCTAAAGCCTTATCCCAAATACTATCCCATTCACACATGAGACTTCTACACATGATTTCGTAGCCACAGTACCATTCAATAGCTATCCTCATGCCAACCCTCATTACCTGATTTAGATCCACAGGCTGCACATAGTGGAGACAATTGGTTCTTGCAATAGTTTTCTGACTTCCGTGTACACTCCTTGGCATCTGAGCACACGCGCGTGTGTGCGCACACGCACACGGGCACACACACAATTAAATAAACAAATGCATTTTAATATTAAAAGTAATAACATTGGGAGCAAAGAAGATGGCTTAATAAATAAAGCCCTTGTCAAACTAATGGGAGGACTAGAGGTTGAACTCAGTGGCATGCACAGAAATCCTGGGCACGCTCCCACTAGATCTCACTCCTTGAAAAGCAGAGACATGATCTCTAAAACAAGCTGGCAACTTGATGGCCTGAACGAGCAAGCAACGAGTTCAATTTAGAGTCCCTGCCTCAATATGTGAGGTAAGGAGCAACTGAGGAAGACACTTGACATCAACTTCTGGACTCCATATATACGTATGCACACACACACACACACACACACACACACACACACACACACACACACATATATATATATATATATATATATATATTCACAACTTACAAACATAAGCAGAGGTATGCATACCCCCATATATATATGTGTGTGTGTGTGTATATATATATATACACATTAATAGCATTACATAATATCAATGCTAAATCAAAGTATTACAAGAAAACGATTATGTGACTCCTTCATGAACATAAAGGCAAGAAACTAAAGAACTAAAGAAAGGTCCATCAAAGTGAACTTAACAATATATAAACTTATATTTTATATTGCACATATAAATATATATTTAAAATATGATGTTTATATATATCATATATTATATGTTTATATGTTGAATATGTGAATTATATTTATATATCCCATAGATGTAGAAATGGGTCTCACCAGATTCAATTTTCCATTTTTTCCATAAATCTTTATGCCAACTAGGATTAAAAATGAACTTATCTAACTCAGTAATGATGCCCATAAAAGTTGTAAATAGGTCAACTCTATCAACATCTTTTAGCTCAATGCTCAAAGACTTTGCAGACAAGGAGGTAGAAGGGATATGTGTTAGCAGGTATAGGGAAGAGCTGTGAAATAACACCTTCTGGACACAGTATGGCTGCTGTGGTTTTCTGAATGAAAGGAGTAAAAAAATCCATTATAGATGGGGTCAGAGCCTCAATGCTCCAATTTGGTGGGTGAGTTATTAGCAGTTGATGGCTATTAAGGAAGGGTCACTCATCATGAAGGACATGACCACTAGAAGGGTGGCTCATACCCCAGTGGATGTCCACATACTCATGTACATGAGGACAGCCACTAATCAAACTTAGGATATTTTATTACTTATTTATTTATTTATAAATGTATAAAATATAAATATAATTATTAAAATATAAATACACAAAACTAAAGAAAGTTAGATAGATGGATGAATGGATAGATAGATAGATAGATAGATGATAGATAGATAGGTAAACAGACAGATAGATGGAATAGATGAAGTTGTGAATGAGAAAAGATAGCATAGGGAGAATTGGAGGGAAGTAGTAGCTGATGTATATAATCCCTATACATTATATAAGTACATGGAATTTTCAAAACATAAAATACTACTCTAAAAAACTTTAATCTTTAAGTGCTTCTCAGTCATTTGAGATTCCTCAGTTGAGAATTCTTTGTTTAGCTCTGTAGCCCATATTTTAATTGGGTTATTTGGTTTCCTGGAATCTAACTTCTTGAGTTTTTGTATATTTTGGATATTAGCCCTCTATTGAATGTAGAGTCAGTGAAGATCTCCCAATCTGTTGGTTGCTGTTTTGTCTTATGGACAGTGTCTTTTGCCTTATAGAAGCTTTTTGGTTTCATGAGGTACCATTTGTCAATTGTTGATCTTAGAGCCTGAGCCATTGGTGATCTGTTCAGGAAATTTCCCACTGTGCCAATGTGTTCGAGGTTATTTCCCACTTTCTCTTCTATTAGAGAAAGTTCTGTTCTTTTAGAGTCAGTACCAACATTCTTAGTTATAAGGAAAATACAAATTAAAGTGACCCTGAGATTCCACCTCACACCAATCAGAATACCTAAGATAAAATCTCAGGCAACAGCAGATGCTGGCTAGAATGTAAACAAAGAGGAACACTCCTCCATTGCTGGTAGGATTGCAAACCGGTACAAGCACTTTGGAAATAAATTTGGCAGTTCTTCAGAAAACTGGAAATAGTTCTACCTGAAGACCCAGCTATACCACTCCTGGGCATATACTCAAAAGATGCTCCTCCATTGTCAGAAGGTCACATGCTCCACTGTGTTCATAGCAGCCTTATTTATAATAGCCAGAAGCTGGAAAGAACCCAGATGCCCCTCAACTGAAGAATGGATATAGAAAATGCAGTTCATTTACACAATGAAATACTACTCAACTATTAAAAACAAGGGCATCATTAATTTTGTAGGCAAATGGGTGGAACTAGAAAATATCATCCTGAGTGAGGTAGCCCAGACCCAAATAGACATACTTGGTTTTTCCTAAGTGATATTAGCCCAAAGCTCAGACCACCCACAATAGAACTCACAGATCATACAAAGCTTAACAAGAAGGAAAACACAAGTGTAGATGCTTCAATCCCACTTGGAAGGGGGGACAAAATAATCTTGGGAGGCAGGGGAAGGAGGAACCCGGGTATGAGAGGGAAAGGGAAGGGAAAAGTGGGGGCAGGATCAGGTATGGGAAGAGATAGGAGAAAGGTCCAGAGGGCCAGGAGAATGAATAGACATTTGTATGTAGCAGTGAGAGGTGGGGAACAGGAGGAACCACTAGAAAGTCTCAGACACCAGGCATGCTAGAGGCTCCTAGCACCCAATGGGGATAACATTAGCCAAAATGTCCAACAGTGGGGAGATGGGACCTGAAGAGACCACCTCCAGTAGATAGACATGGCTCACCTTGGGATCCACCCATCTACAGACACCAAACCCCGACACTATTGCTGATACCAAGATGTTTATGCAGACAGGACCCTGGTATGGCTGTCCTCTGAGTGACTCTGCCAGCCCCTGATTAAGACAGATGCAGATACTCACAGCCCACCATTAGACTAAGCCCAGGGACCCCAATGGAAGAGTTAGGGGAAGGACTGAAGAAGCTGAAGGGGATTGCAACCCCATAGGAAGAACAACAGCATCAACTAACTGGACCCCTTAGAGCTCCCAAGCAGTAAACCACCAACCAAAGAGTATGTACGAGCTGAACCATGGCTTCCACTGCATAGGTAGCAGAGGATGGCCTTATATGGCATCAGTGGGAGGGAAAGCGCTTGGTCCTGTGGAGGTTTGATGCCCCAGAGATGGAGGATACTAGAGGGGTGAGGCAAGAGTGGGTGGGTAGATGAGGAAGCACCCTCTCAGAGAAAAGTGGAGGAAGGATGGGGTGAGGGTTTCATGGAGGGGAGACTGGGAAGGAGGACAACATATGGAATGTAAATAAATAAAATAATCAATTAAAAGGGAGGAAAGAATACCCCATATGAACAACAATGCCAACCAACCAGAGCTTCCAGGGACTAAGCCACTACCCAAAGACTATACATGGACTGACCCTGGACTCTGGACTCTGACCTCATAGGTAGCAATGAATAGCCTAGTAAGATCACCAGTGGAAGGGGAAGCCCTTGGTCCTGCCAAGGCTGGACCCGCAGTGAACGTGGTTGTTGGGGGGAGGGCGGTAATGGGGGGAGGATGGGGAGGGGAACACCCATAGAGTAGAGGAGGGGGAGGGGCTAGGGGGATGTTGGCCTGAAAACCAGGAAAGGGAATAACAATTGAAATGTAAATAAGAAATACCCAATTTAATAAAGATGGAGAAAAGAAAAAAAAAGAATACAGGTATTCATCTAAAAGACACAAAGACTCTTATCCTATTTTCTTCTGTGAGATTTCTGATCACAATTCACCATATTTTATTATTTTTTATCTCTATATATTTTATAAATTTGTATACATCAACACTATTATGACAACATATTTCTACACTTATTCCATACTTTTTCTCCTAGTTTCTTCTACCTAAGAAATATGCCTGGCTGCCTACGTTGGTAATCTCCTGGATAGCTTCACTCCCTCTGTTTGGCTTTGCCTCACCACAACGAGTGGCAAGAATGTTCGTCGCTATTGCTTGGATCCGTTGCCAGGTAAACTAGATAGAAATCTTCCTGAAATTTTCATCCAATTCTAGGTAACATAATGGGGAGATGCTAGCAGAGAGAGCAGATTAGCTGTACCTTTGAACGCAACGCGAACTCAAAGGGCCAAAAATATCACTGCAAACTATGTAAACAAGATTATAGCATGTGATACACGAGCCAGAAGAGAGCTAAAGTGAGAACTGGAGAGGATTAGAAACTCAAACCGAGAAACAGGAGCTGGAAACAGGATAGACAAGATTGTGATTTTAGGATTAATACATCAATTACTGAAACTTTCATGATCATGGGCAAAACTGGGGACATATCCATTTAAAGGGATGCATTTTGACAATGTAGCCTATATTGAAGAAATGCTTGTGGGTAATTGCCCCCAAATGTACACTGTCTATGTTAGATGGAATTTTCTTACTTGCTTGAGTGAACCCACACAAGCCCTGTAATTCTGAACTTGGAAGCCCTTATGTGAAAACAGAGTGCTGGAACGAAGGGCAGGGTTTGTCAGGATATTTGAATTGAAAGTCTGAATATCTGGATTAGCCAACCATCCCTGTTCAAGCCGAATCTCTTTCTCTGTTTCAGTCATGGTTTCCACCTTAGACTATAGCTTGTCTTACGTCCTTGAATTATTCTTGGTAGGACTTTATAAGTCCCACTGTTTGTTCTTCTTTGCCTGTATTTCTGACTCAGCTCTGTGCATATTTAAGAAGGTACGTGTAGTGTACCTGCCCCTGGCCTCTCACTCTGCCAAGATTCTGTCTTACAGAAGCCGCAGCAATCTTGCTTGCTGATGAGACAGGTTATTTGGAAGACTTTGAGAAAGGGTTTGATAGCGGTATGCCTTGGTTGCTAATATTATTATAAATGAAGCAGTGGTGTTTACAACCTTTTCCAGGATCCAAATGCATACATCTTGGGGAACAGGGTTTAGAGCCCTTGTTGAATCTAGCTTAGATACTCTCAAAATCAAGAGCTACTCAAGGCCACTTTGTTTTTAACAAACTTATCACTTGAATAAAATGAAACCTAGAGCCAAGTAGGATCGTCTGAATTAGGACAGAGGAAGAAACTCTGCTTTGTGGGAGCTGCATAGAATCTACAATGGGGAAATACTTTCCTGAGTTTATTGCACAAAGCCCAACCATGCTCTGTTGTTGTAAAAATATAAAAATAAAAAGTATAGTCTTCTTTTACCCACGAGGTCCCCACCTCGGTGCCCAAGATATCTGCTAGATATCTGGGCGGAAACATCCTAGCCACACACTTTCCTACACTCAAACCCTCACATAAAAGAACACACAACACAATAATCTTTGACCCAATTGGTGAGATATAATTGCCCACTTAAACATACAAAGCCCGGTACCATCCATCCCTTAGGAACATTGATAACAACCTGTAAATACACAGAGCAGAATCTTAACATCACCTGCCATGGCTTCTCCCCCCTCTCTCTCTCCTCTGCCTTGTCTCTTCCTCTCTCCTTTCTATTCCAGTCTCCTCTTCTTCCTTCAAACTTCTCTCCCACCCACCCTTCCTTCTCCTTCAATGACAGGCCTCCTTCTATCCTGTACCTGCCCCTCACCTGTACTTTACAAATTCAATGGGGAGAAGGTTCTGGTGATTCCTGAGTATGTGACTAGGCAGCTGTCCTTGGGGCAGTGGAATTAGCATCAAAATACAGATAACTTCGGGACAAACCACAACAACACTCTATAACATGACTGAAAACAGCTTGAAATCCCTTCTCCTACCTTTCTGATAGCATTGAAGGTTTTGTGATTTTTGCCATTCTATGAACTGTATTCACACTTTATCCTAGTCCAGAACCCATCAGCCATTGGTTGTACTCTAGGACACTCCTTTGCAGGTGAGTTCTGAGTTGATACTACAATTCCTAACTGAGTTTTAGCTGTCCTAACCCACCAGGGGCATTCCCTTGGTTGTTGCACAAAAATGGGCAAACTAGACCTGTTTACTGGACTGGAGCTCCCTCAGCAATTGCAGCCATTACGACTGAGAAATGTACCTTTTCATTTATGGAGTGGTATTTGCCTTTGTTAGGATTACTATGGCTGTGATGAAACACTGTGACCAAAATATTTGGGGAGGAAAGGGTTTATTCAGCTAATGCTGAAATCAGGACAGGAACTCAAGCAGGACAGGAACCTGGAGGCAGGAGCTGGTCCAGAAAACACAGAGGGATAATTCTTACTGGTTTACTCTCCATGGCTGACTCTATCTGTTATTTTAGAGAACCCAGGATTACCAGCCCAGGACTAGACAGCACTACCCACAATGGGTTGGTTCCTCCCCCATTAATCACTAAGAAAATGCCCCACAGCTGGAACTCATGGAAGTATTTCCTTAGTTGAAATTCCCTCCTTTCACATAACTCTAGCCTGTGTCAAGATGACCTAAAAGTAGTCTGCAAATTATGGTTCATGTTCTCCTCTACAGCCTTAATCATGCTCAGAGCTCCTGATGAACAGAGAACAGCCCAAGACTCTGTGTCCAAAAAGCACAAATGCATCAGGACATCAGGTCATGGTCAACATCCAGTGTGATTAATGGACTGTTAGTCACAAGAGGCCTGTGCCCATTGTGGTGAATTTATACACAGTTTTATAGAGTTATATAGATTTGATTCCATGGAGTGTAATGTGCTACTGTTGGTGGGGAGGTCAGAGGGCAACCTTGTGAAGTCAATTGTCTTCCACTTTTACCTGGGTTCTGAAGAATCAAGGTCGTCCATCTTGTGTGGCAATTACTAAATTAGCTCAACAGTGGTTGTTCTAGTGTAAAAATTGATAACTGCATACAATGGTATAGTGAAAGAAATTTACTTGAAAACAGTCCATTTTTCTCTATCCCAAGGGGGGAAAAGTGAAAGAAAGGGAAAAAAAATCTACCCAGGAAGCCACAGAATTTTTTTCCTCTCTCTTAATTCCCGACATGGAATATGAGGCTGTCCTGGAGTGACTTTTATTTAAAGTGAATGTTCTGAAGGAAGAGGGTGGGAAGACAAATGCAGAAGAGGCCAATTTGCCCTCAGGAAAGCAAAGGAAACTACTAAAAAATCTAAAATCATTTTCCCATTTGTATCTAAAACAGACATCTACAGCTCAGTGTGGACAGACAGGCAGAACTGGGGACTCCTGCAAACCTCCGTGCTGTGGTCTCCATTCCCCTGCTCTTTGGTAGTAGCCACGGCGTTCCAAAGCCACAGCACTCACAGATGGTCCCAGACCGAGGGCTGTGGAAGATATTTGAATCTAAGTCCTGCCTTCCTCCCACCCCTCTTGAGGGTAGCTGCAGGATAGAGCCTGCGATTAGAGAATAGAATTCACCGACCATTATTCTAGCTTATGTTATTAATTAGGAGCACTTTACACACAAATAAGATGTGCAGAGGAGCCTGTTATTAATATAACAAAGCCATCTTGTCAGGATCTGCGGTTTTCACACACATCGGGTCCCAGTCATTCCCGGAAACTGTTAGCAAAATCAAATTGTTGAGCACACATGCTCAAAGATCTTTCTCATTTCCCGTCTTCGGTATAGAGCATCCTGGAATGAGTTACTGAAGGGGCGTTGAAGAATAGGGATATTACTGGCTTGTACACTCGGATGGAGCGCTTAACAGCTTGCAAAACACATGCATCCGTTGCCTCATTAATCTCTGCAGCCATATGAGACGTATTACTAATATTATTGCTACTTTGCAAACATGAGCAAAGAAAGCCTCGCAAGCATGAGCGAGCGACTTGCCAAGACTTCATGCTTATTTCACAGCGGGGCCAGGAGTGTACATGGCATTTTCAATTGTTTGAAGGATTATCAACAGCGAACTAAAACACAGCCAGCAAATTCCAAAATAGAAAATACCTATCAATGAATAAGCACAGCCCTTCCTGAACATGGCGGTCTATTTTTGCTGGGTGCCATATAGTCTTTGCAGGCCTGGCAGCAGCGAGTGCTGTACCTTCCACTGTTGCTGTTAAGGCCCATTCACCTTCAGCTGACGAGCTCCCTGTGACCTGTCTCCTGTGAGAGGAGAGACCAAATGGAGAATAAGTATTGGGCAAAGTGAGTTAGTTTCTGTTGACTATTTGTTTTAACAGGGACTTATTTATTTTTTAAAGATCATTCTTAAAGGTGAGTTGTCTCCTCATTTGGGTCTCTTAAATCTGTAATGAAGAAGATCAGGGTGGGAGAGGGCCCTATTCTCAGTTTTGCACAGGACGCCTTACATGGTGAGAGGCTTTCTCTGCTCCTTTCTCCAGGACCTTCTCCCGAAGGTCTCTTTTGCATGGTTTTCTGAAGGAATCTTGGTATGGATAAACATGCCCTTTGTGTCTGTGATGTCAGCTTTTAAAGTAAGGTTTCCATTGCTACAAAATTTTTTTTTCCTCTCCCCATCCCCAGTGTTTACAGAGAGCAGAAGGCAGGAAATCACTTATTCCCTGTTTATGGTCTCTCAACCCTAAAAGCCTGGGGTTTGAGATATTCTCCCCTGTTCTTCCTGGTAAGTGGCAGGACCCATCTTGTTGTGACATAATACAGAAGTACCTGGATTCTGTCTTGCAGGGAATGCATTCAGTCCCTACAGGTTGCCCTCGGGTAGCAGACAAGCAGTCACTTCCCCAGGTGGTTTGCTGCATGCTGTCTTGCTTTCTCCAAAACCATCAAAAGAGGGATTCTCCTGTTTAATCTTCCTTTAAAGGAATTGTCTGATTAGACCATTCCTCCTGAGATAGACTCAAATTCAAGTAATTTTTACCCTTGTCTCTGGACTGATTTTTGACACATCCATTACTTCCAATATTTCAAAATGGATAGAGTATACATTGGGGTCAGTATTTAGGCCATATTTTAGAATTCTCATCAGCATCACAGTTAACACATGACACAAGGACGCATAGAAAAAATACAATGCTCTATGGAGTTGTGTCCCCTTTAAATATTTCCTTGAGAATACTGTTAATTAAATCTATAGCTTGTTCTTTATGAAGAACTATGACTCTGGGCAAACTCTGGCTTCAGTTCCGTAGCCAGAAGAGACAACAGCATTCAGACATCCCTGACACCTTCATGTAGCAAGTGCAGAGCCCTGGAATAGCCTAATGTGGCTCTTCACTCTGCTGGTGTTGTCCACATTACCGAGAGGAGTTCTGAGAGTGAACCAGTGACTGGGATATGAGACCTGAGGGCAATGTCTGAGCAATTGGGAACGGCATCTTACAACGCAGACCCCAAATTACAGTGCACAACAGCAACTGTAAGTGTCTCCCCGGGATAATTTCTGAGGTATTTCCCCCTGAAACCAAGACTCAAGAACCAGGATCCATACAAGCAAAACGAGGTATCATTGGCTGGGGACCATCATGGCTTTTTCACCAACTGCAGTGAAATAGCAATATATGCTTTGAAAACTAAAAACAGTGCTGAAGAAGCTGAAAGTCATGGTTACACATTCTACCTGCTTTGCTAAACTAAAGACCATGAAACTTTAAACCATTGCCTGAAAATAAAAATCAATACTTACAGTGGTTCTATCCACAATGGAAAAGTAGATCATTGGAAGTGAATGACCCTTGCCTTAACACCATCCTGTTCCAGTCACTAAAAGTCACCAACATTTATAAAGTGCTTTTTAAAAGAATGTTTCAATATGTCATTGATATCCTTTTACTTTCAAAACCAAATCTTAAAAGTCTCAACATTCTCACTGTGGTTTGGTTTTTTTTATTAATTGGATTGTCCTGTCTAGGAGAAGGGAGGAGAGAACAGTGGTTGGTGCAAACTGCAGAAACTCCTAAGAAGAAAGGAGTTTCAAATGTGAAGAGGGAAACCGCATAAACCCCACTGAGATAGATTAAAATAATATCAACATTTTGACTAGTTCATTGGCGAATGAGGTGAATACTGGATGTCAGAATAGCTTCCAAGTGAAATTGGAAGTGTCACATATCTGTAGTCCTATGAATCATACTGAGACATGTTTATAAATGGATGAAAACCCAATGATATTTCTTTTTCTTTTTTTCAGAGCTGGGGACCGAACCCAGGGCCTTGTGCTTGCTAGGCAAGCGCTCTACCACTGAGCTAAATCCCCAACCCCGAGATTATTTAAAAACTAATATTCACACACAGATTGGCACCCCATTGCAAATATCGGAGATGGTTTGTATTCAGTTGTTGCCTTTGCTGTTTTTGTTGTTGTGTTGGGGATGGGATGGCAAGCCCTCTGCCACTGAACCATACCCTGTCCTCACAGTTTGCATGTCCATGAGCAGGAGTTATTAATATCACTCTTGATTTTCTACAAACTTACTCATAGGTAGATTGTAAAATAGCCTAACATAACAAGAAATGAAACAAAGTCACACATCCCTCCAGGAGCAAGCATCCTTGAGAATATTATCATTCTATTGAAATCATCTGTGGCCCATTTAAGACACCTGCATGAGTATTCAGAAAGTCCTCCAAAACACCAAGAAAGGCATACAAAAGACCTTCCATTTCCATAAGCCTGGAACAGCATGCATTATTAAACTCAGAAGAGCTATTCTCTGCTCCACACTGGTACACATGCTTGCTAAGAAAGTGCTGAATGGACGCTGACTTTCGCTACCTCAAGTCTAAACACCAGTAGGCATTGGTGGTGAGCAACTGACTACTTCTAAATCTAAATATTTTCTATACAAAAGACCAGACAGATTAAAGACATGTCTCAGTTTCAAGTTAGAGCAATATAATCTACTTGCTGGGACACAATAACTTTAAAAAAAAATGGATAATTCGGTTTTTGAGCTGAATAATAAAACCTGAATTTCTCTGTGCTCTACTAATAAAAGTGTTATTAATTAGTGGGATGTATCTTTTAGCATTAATGGTGACCATCACATGATCAAATCAGTCACAGCAATAGGCTGGGAGTACAAAAATGGTTCTGTTCCTAGGTTAGTATTTTTATGTACAATGGATTGAAATTGCCTGGTTTTTAGAATGGATGTCATATCTGTCAGTCCAGCTTAACCTGAATTTGTTATATCCTGGCCCAAATTACTATGTCATGTACCTCAACCTTCCTTTCTCAAAGACAGCCCTCCTATTCCAGGTTTGCTAACAGAAGGGGACACTGTGGGAACATCTTGATAATTGAGACATCGTTAGTCTAATTACTTATATCACACCCCTGCCTCACCTTCACCCTCCCCCACTTCTTGCAGAAGCATCTGCTAAATGTCAGTCGTTAAGATGTGTCAGACAGAATCCAGAGCTGCATAGTTGAATTCCTTGGTAAGCAGCCAGCCAAGAGTAGAGGCAAAAAAAAAAAATATTTCCTACGAATTTCCTTTTCTGTTGTCTTGTTGATTGCCCTAAAAGAGAGAAGAGAACACAACAAAGATGAAAGTCAAGACATTTGTGAGTGTGTGTGTGTGTGTGTGTGTGAGAGAGAGAGAGAGAGAGAGAGAGAGAGAGAGAGAGAGAGAGAGAGGAGGGGTGGGTGAGATTTGCCAGCCAAGCAAGGGTAAAAGTGTACACATGCAGGAAAAACCATGACATCATTGACATGATTCATGTGCCTGTTGATAAATTAATGGCTCCTTGAATAGGACAGAGAGGGGAGCACATAAAGCCCAGCACAGTGCTTATACTCTGATGGATCAGACCTTAAAATGTGGCTACTGAAGTCGATGCCTGTTCTCTATATGCCTATTTGGGGATGATATTGATCACTGCCTGGTCATGGTAAAAAGTATAAATAGTGTGTTTAAATGTGAAGGAGAGAAGGGCAACCATAGATCTTATTTCTAATAAGTCTCTTACAGAGCCCCATTGCATGAGGAACGGAGTGCTACTAATAGCAACCCAGCAACTCTGTCCTCATTCCCTCATTCGGGGGCTCCTTGACAGAGGCGATCTACACATCAGAATCCATGACGTTTTAAACCATTAGAGGAAGAAAAATGGGTCTGCTCCAACAACACCAACTCACTTTGCAAATAACTACACATTTAGAATCTCTTTTTTTTTTTTATTAACTTGAATATTTCTTATTTACATTTCGAGTGTTATTCCCTTTCCCGGTTTCCGGGCAAACATCCCCCTCCCCCCTCCCCTTCCTTATGGGTGTTCCCCTCCCCACCCTCCCCGCATTGCCGCCCTCCCCCCAACAGTCTAGTTCACTGCATGCTGTTCTGTTTCCTGAAGCACTCATTCTCAATGTGAAGCTTCCCTGGGTGACATAATTCCACTTTAGATCTACTGTGTTAGAACAGTCAAAGAAAACAGTTGTTGTTGTTGTTGTTGTTGTTGTTGTTGTTGTTGTTGTTGTCGTTGTTGTTTAAGCCAATAGCTGATTCTCAAGCCTTCCCCACTTTAGGAAAGACTCATAGATCAGCCTTCCCAAGGCAATAGGCGTGTCTACCCAGGAACAAGCACATACATGATATAATCAGTAACATTTAAAATAAAATAGATGACACT
Source organism: Rattus rattus (assembly GCF_011064425.1). Taxonomy (NCBI): domain Eukaryota; kingdom Metazoa; phylum Chordata; class Mammalia; order Rodentia; family Muridae; genus Rattus; species Rattus rattus. The sequence continues at coordinate 103,176,255 of NC_046159.1, read as the reverse complement.
TCCTCCTTATCATCTAGAGATTCCAAGGAAACACATATAAACACCTAAGCCCTCCGTTACACTTTCTGAAACATGGGGGGCACTTAGCTTACTGCGAGTCTTTCCTCCCAGACTAGGCAATGAGGGGAGATACTGCTATGGTCTTTCAGTGTCCTTTGAGCCTGTGACAAGTGAGGCACTCAATGTGAGCCTCAATGTTTGCTGCATGAGGAACTTAGAGCCTGTGACCTCTCTGACTTTGACATTGTCCTTGGGCTCTCTATATAGCAAGGTTTTGTTTTCGCTGAACGCTTCGCTATTCTAATTAATGACTGCAGCACGAATACCTCTTAGTTTTCCATCCTTGTCACAAAGGCCCCATGGGCATTTGCTCTACTCCACATAACCCATTCCATTGTTTCTAAAGCCCTCTTGCCTCTGTGTTTTTTAGTGGGAGAAACGTTCCACAAATTAATAATTCTCTACTCCAAAATCTGAAGTTTGTTTTCAGGAGTCAGTAGTTAAACGAAAAGGTGTAAAATTAAAATAGAAAAAAAACTCGTTCTTATTTCTCTCTCATTGTTAGATTTTTTTAAAAATCTGCATAGATAGATAGATAGATAGACAGACAGACAGACAGACACACACACACACACACACACACACACACATATATCCGTCCATCCCATGCAATAACTCATTCACTCTTCCAACTGTAGCAGACTTTAACCAAAAGAACAACTAAAATTGGAGTTTTTCCTCACTGCTCTGGTTCCTGTAATTTAATATTTGGCTCAGACTTTGGCTGAAATTGCTATGAATTATTAAAGTGAACACTGTGTTTTCCTTTCTCTGAACACTTTGCAACATTTAATAAAAGAAGCATACTTGTTTTCTTCAAGGTATTTATTGGACAGCTATCCATGGGAACTGAGTATCTAAGTTGCACAAGACATGGTGTCTGCACATCACAGAGGCACGGATACAAATATGTGGATAATTCAAACAGATTCAATTTACCTGTAATATTATGGAGACTGGAAATATTTTGAATGCCCACCATGGTGGGACAGATTCAATATAATTCAGACATTTACTATGGTTTTCCTAGGACAATTCTAGTTCATGGGTTTCTTCTGTCATAATTATAGGTGGTCCCTAACTCCTTGAATTGTTGAATTATCTCATCTTGAAAACTAATTTATAATCAGTCTAAGGAGTACAGTTTTAACCAATATATTTTTATAGCTACTGTAATAATTACAGAAATCTATCTAATCTGACATCTGGTATCATGATATCTTATGAATAAACAGAAAATTTAAAACATGCTATAATAAGTAACTAGTATATTTATTAAAATATATATGCAAGGGGTTGGGGATTTAGCTCAGTGGTAGAGCGCTTGCCTAGGAAGCGCAAGGCCCTGGGTTCGGTCCCCAGCTCCGAAAAAAAGAACCAAAAATAATATATATGCAAATGTATACTCATTTGCCAATATTTATTAATATAATAATTTAATCAATTTACATGGCAGAAGTTGGGTAAATTTTAGTTTATTATTTACTTTTCTATGGCTTAAACTTTCACCATAAGTGTGTCTTATGAAAACAATGTGGTAGTTATCATTCAGAAGGAAAATCAGGCCATGAGCATGAAGGTTTCAAGGAAATTAGATACTATGTTTTAAAAGTTTTTGTCTATTAGATATCAAAACATTTGATTTCAATGTTAAAAATCATATTCTGTGAAAAGATCCTAAGGCTCATAGGATACGATAAATTTCAACTTTATTACTGGTATTTAGTTAGTAGATACTGGATGGATGGAGGGATGGATAGAGATGGATGGATGGATGGATGGATGGATGGATGGATGGATGGATTGATGGATGACTGGATATACAAACATATGTAGAGATAATAATGTTCCAGAATGAGTGAACCAACCATTTCATCAAGAAACAATGTGATGATTACCTTAGAGTTTTTATTGTGCTATTTCAAAGCTCGGTATTAAGCCAATCACTAAACGGCAAGTGCTACTAGATTAACATTTGGCTAAACTACATGTGAGCTTCTACAATTTAGCCACAGAATAAGAAAGAGTGTCAGTAGCCCCAGTAGAAAGAGAATGAAAAGAACAACCCCTCGGTTGTTTCTGAACTGCTTGCTGCTCTGCCCTGTGCTGTCAGCATTTTTAAATGCCAACAAGAAGGGCTCCTTTAACTGGTTTTATGTCGTGCCTAGCTTCTTACTTGTCTAATTTTCTCTAGCTCATCCACTAGATTTAATATTTTTATTTTATAGAAAGCGAACGTTAAAGTAGAATAAGTATGTAAACAAAGCCGAAGCCACGGTCTTGGATTAGCTTGTCTCTGACGATATTTCTGTTTGTTTGTTTTATTTGTTGTTGTCGAGCTTTATTTGGAATAAGCCTTAGTGCTCAAGGACAGCTGCAAAGTCACAAGGTTGTCTGCAGCATCAGGAAGATTTGGTTTCCTTATTAAATAGCCGTTTGCAACTTGTTTCTGCTTGGAAACTTGATATTTAATTGTATTAATTATAGTATGAAGCAATAACATGTTCAAGTAACTTGATGGTTACTAGTCTGTTTTAAAATTTAAATCAGGAAAGTCATAGTTTAAGGAAAATCAAAATTATCGTGTTCAGCACATACAAATTAAAATTACTTTCAAATTAAATTAAATATACCTTAGCTTAGTTGTGATAATATATATTTTTATAATACCAGTTTTTTGTCAATTATTTTATTTATTTACATTCCGAGTGTTGCCCCTCTTTCTGCTCCCTTCTCCACAAGTTTTTCACCCCATCCTCTCTCTCCTTGGTTTCTGAGAGGGTACTCCTTCAATGTCAGGTTTTAATGTTGTTTTCTCTCATTTTTGAAGAAGAACATTAGTGAACCAATCCTATTTGTTCTGTTATATCCATTCCTGCCCTAAAATTTTACAATTCTCCGGTTCTTTTTAAGTCAGTTTCACTTCTGCTTATAGTTATTTACTTGGTGAAAAGGAAAAGTAAACTTGCATCTAAGTTAATATTTTGAGGTGTGTTCATTTTTTCTTTGTGTGTTCGATAGTTGGGCGGAACATATGCATGTGCATCAAGTGTGTCCACAGAGGTCAGAAGAGGGCTTCAGATCTCCTAGAACCGGAGTTAGGGATGGTTGTGAGCCACCATATTGAACAGTTGTGAACTACCGTGCTTTTTCTGGGAACAAAACCTGAGTCCTTTGCAGGGGCACCAAATGCTTTTAATCACTGACCATGTCTCCAGCCTCTTGCTTCTAACTTTAACAGTCTCGAATACCTAGCTACTACACAGGGCATGTGCATGTTGTTTCTAGTTCCAGGATAAATGGAGAGGAAATTCTTAACTAGACATTCTTAACTAGAGACACGGGGTTGGGGATTTAGCTCAGTGGTAGAGCGCTTGCCTAGCAAGCGCAAGGCCTTGGGTTCAGTCCCCAGCTCCGGGGGGGGGGGGAACTGCTACATTAACTAGAGACACACCCAAGCTACCCGGTGGAAGGATTACATCCAGCCTCTATAATTAAAAAAAAAAAAAAAAAAAGTCGATTTCTGTCAGCTTTTCAATGTTCACTCTGTTGTGGTTTGTTTTCTAGTTAAATATTTGTATTTGTCCTAAATTAATGCTCAGAATTTAGAACTTGAGATATTAAACTAAGGCCTTAAAATGATCCTTTTGACTAAAGAACTCAGGATCCATAAACTTGGCCCTTCCTTGCAAGCATGGATTGTGTCTATTTCTCCTATACAGAGGAAAACACAGGGAAAAGCATAGGCGTACAGAGCACTGGAGTGCATAACCCAGTGAATCCAAGAGCCCAGATGGCACCCATAATTCCTGTAGACAGTGAGAAAATACCATTTGTGACTAACTGCCACTGAGCTACTGAGAGGAAGAAAAGATTATCTGAGTGCCTCTGCAGAATCCTGAGTACTCTGACACTGTGTGTATTTCTTGAACCCAGTAAACCCCAGAAAGCCAGCTCTTCATGCCCTGTTCTCACAAGGGCTTGGTGTGCCAAGTATGTGAATGTTTTTCCATATCTTATCTGAATAAAATCTCTCTTCATCATCTAGTGAAATACAGTTACTAAAAAACAGTCATTCGTGATGTATGGGTCAGGCAGATGGCGCCATTTAAAAAAGAATCTTGTATAATATCTTAGACAACCCTGGCACTGCAATGATTAGGGCCATATAACTTGATCTGTTAGAGTGATGAACCGGGCCCTGCAATGTTCAGAGACCCCATTGGAACATGATTGTATGGGGTTGTGTGCAACGGTTTAGCTACATATTGTTTACTGAGTGTCATTGTTGTATGTTTATTTGTTTTATTCTTTTCAATACAAAACATCCCAACCACAGTTCTTCCCAGCTCCCTGAGACACCTCCCCAACCCCCCTCACCCCCGCATCCCCCCGCCGCAGATTCACTCCTCTGTTTTCCTTCAGAAAAGAGCAGGCCTCCCAGAGACATCAACAGAACACAGTATAACAAGTTACAATAAGACCAGACACAAACCCTCTTATCAAGGCTTGGCAAGGCAACCCTATACCAGGAAAAGTGTCCTAAGTACAGGCAAAAGAGTCAGCGACACCCCTACTCCCACTGTTAGGAATCCCACAAGAACATCACAAGCACTACACGTATGCAGAGGACCTAGTTCTGACCCATATGGGTTCAGTTTCTTTATTTTCTTTTCTAGAGATGATTGGAATCCAAGACTCAAGCATCCCAAGTTAGGTCTGGCTTTTCCACTATGGGTCTGAGAAAGTTTTTTCCAACATCCTTGCTCTTTGACGTCCTGATAAGGGGGATAATAGAAGCATATGACTCAAAGGGTTTTGCAGATTAACTAAATGAAAATATAGAAAGAGCTTGGAAAAATGCCTGGAATGTAGTAAATGCTGTTTCAAGACAGATAGCATTACTGTGAGATTCTGCAAGGTGCTCAGAACGGAATCTTTTAGCTCTTTGCTTCCAGCTAGGAACAGAAATGTGGATTTCTTTTCTTTCCTTTCCTTTTTTTTTTCAGATGCGATAGAAATGAAGCAAAACAAATTGTGTTTAGAAAATAATTCCATTTCTATATAAAGCAATGGCAGATTTGCAAAACATTTGCTACTCTATAAAAACACTGGATTTTAAACAAGACACATAGAACAACTTTCAACAATTTTTGCAACACTCCCCTTCCTCCCCCAAAAAGAAAAAAGTTGGTTTTAATTACCTGAAATTCCAAAAAAAATTCTGCTGTTAGATAAGCAAGAAACCCCCACATAAATTACAGATTAGCTTAGAGACATAACAAGATGTGAGGACTGAGGGCTGAGGGCTGAGGGCTGAGGGCTGAGGGCTGAGGGCTGAGGGCTGAGGGATGAGGGATGAGGGATGAGGGATGAGGGATGAGGGATGAGGGAGATAAAGGGCCTCTTCATAGATACTGTCAAAAATAACTAAAGTGAAAACTACAAATGTTCTTTGGCTATAAGGAAAGAGGAATCGATGACATTCAGACGAATCTGAGAAAGACTCTATAAGACAAAGAGAAAATAAGAACTATAATAGAAAATTAGAAAAAATAAACAGGATGCAGGATAAGAGTTCCAGTCATTCATAATTAAGCAAAGTATAAAATAATGCCAAAGTAACACTGAGCTAGGAAAGGACATTTCTTAGCTAAGAATTGAGTAGGAAAACTTGAATGAAAGTAGACCTAGACTAATATATATCAATGATAGCTTAATGAAAATAAATCAACACTTCAATCCATAAGAATTTTCTTATGAGCATAAAAGAGAAATGCTTATATACACTCAAAAAAAAAAAGCTCAACTCATCAAAAATAAAAGGTAAAAGTGGAAAAGCTGGCTTTGTCCAAAGGAATAAATCTGGCTGTACTCATCGTAGTGGCCTGCAACAGAGGTGTTAGAAAAATCAAGAAAAACAAAGTCAGTGGATATTTGATAAGGTAAAGTTGGTCAAGTAAAAAGACACAGCTAAATATGAAAAGAGGAAAAGAATATTGGAAATTCAGCCTGAAGACAAGCATTGCAGTATGGGTGTTCTGGCTGCTTTTATGTTCTGTCGATAAATCAAAACTACTCAATGCCTGATGGTTTATAAGGACAGAAGTTTATTGTTTGGCTTCCAGATGTAGAGGCTGAGAAACATAAGAACATGGGACTATCATTCAGTCAACAGGATATCAGGGGTATCTGATGTACCCAGAAAACCAAAATGGAACGAGACAGCAGAGTTGCCTTCTTAAACAACAGTTTCCTTACAACAGACCCTCTCTCAGAAGAAATATATTAATACTGTTTACCAGCCTCTATTAAATTTACAATTGGTGTAAAATTAGCACATGAGGAATTAGACATCACTGTGGCATTTTTTAACAAATCATGGTTTTACTACCCCCAGCCACCACCTCCCTTATCACCAGTCTTCTAGGTCCCCTGTAACCTCTTCGCTAGTGCCTTGTTCATGTTCCTTGTATCCTTTTGCTTTCTACCTGCCCTTCCTTAGCAACTACTGTCACCCTATCTTGGTCACTTAGTTACAGTCTTTACTAACATAAAACCATGTATGTATTGTAGCTTAGAAGCCATCTATAAGAAAGAACATGTGATATTTGATTTATTAGACTTGGGGTATCTTGCTCAATATAATTTTCCTACTTCCAACAATATTTTATGATTTTATTTTATCATTCGTATTAAGTTCCACTATAAACAGTACAACATTTGCATTGTCCTTTCATCTGTTGATGGACGTTTATACTGACTCAATTTCCTATTTACTGTGAATAGAACAGCACTGAGCATGGTTGTACAAATGTCTGTGTAGTAGGCTACAGAATTTTTTGGGTATTTGCCCAGGAGCTGGATCATCTGGAAGTTCTATTTCAACTTTTTAAAAATATTTCCAGACTATTTTTCAAAGCGATTATTACTTTCCCCTCCCACCAGCAGTATGCAAAGTCCCCTGCCCCACATCCTCTTCCTCACCTGCTCTCCTTGCTATTCTTGAGTATGGCCACTCTGAGAGAGATGAGATGGGACTGTAAAGTAGTTTTAATATTCCTTTCCTAGCTGGTAAGGATGTTGAATGCTGTTTAAAAATATTTACTGGTCTTCTTTTGAGAATTATCTGTGCAGTTCATTAGCTCATTGATGATTGGCCGCTTGTCTTCCAATGCCAACACAACTGGAGTCATATCTCAACCTGAGTTTCAAAGAAGAAAAAGCTCAGAGCCAAGATATGCATCCCGAGTTGAACAGATAAGTAACTGAAGATAAGCAATGTTTGCTTGTTCATAGGTGTTATAAATAGATGGATGGTCTTTAAAACCCTCGGAGACTCACACAGAATATGGCATTTAATTTGTTTTTAATTTAGGGCCTTTTTGACATTGAAATATGTCAATTCCTGGCAGTCCCCCATTTCACTTGAAAGAAGATGATGAGCATCAAAAACCTCCACATGAAGTTGGTTTGATTGTGGCAAACTAGCCACTGGGTAAAGAAAATGCCCTAACTTTATCTGCAGACAAAATGCTGTCCAAAAGGACAAATAGATGCAGGGAAGTTGCCTACCAAACTCTGCCAAGTAAAGGTAAGCCAGTTCTTAATAATGCCTGCTTTACAGAAGGTCTGTCAGATATTCTGGGCCAGAAGACTGAAGATAGTGCTTTGATATTTTAAAGACTGTGAGGGACTGTCCAGGCAGTCAGCTGTAACTGTCCTTTCTATACGTTTTGGAATCGGAATCCCTGAGCTTTCTGGTAATATTTATACCTTCTCAGGTCTCTAATGGGGTTGAAGACTAGATATTCATAGTCTTACTGTAAGCTTAAGTTGTTTAGGATGTAAAAAGATGTTCTAGGTATAAAAAGATGTTTTTAGGATGTAAATTCAAGTTAGGATAGAAAATTATTTAGATAGAGAACTCTAAACTCACCAAGAAAGAATAGATAATAAAATACCTTCTTCTGAGTTGCCAAATACAGACTAAACTTTTTGAATATAACTCTTACCTATTAATTTTCATAATTGTTTCATAATTGTTCCTACTGTGTATTGTTTATTGTTATAAGAGAGAGAACCTTTTTTATTTAGATAAAAAAGGAGAATTGGGGTTGGGTATTTAGCTCAGTGGTAGAGGGCTTGCCTGGCAAGCGCAAGGCCCTGCGTTCGGTCCCCAGCTCCGAAAAAAAAGAAAAAAGAAAAATAAAAAAGGAGAATTTATGAAGGTTGGTCTGTGGTATTGTAATGCTAAATATTGGCCCAGTTTCCTCAGGATCGAGGAGATCCTCACATACACCAAACTATGTAATCTTTCACCCTAATTTAAAACTATTGAATAAAGATGCCTACAGCCTTTAGCTGGGCAGAAGAGAGGTAGGTGGTACTTTGGTTCCCAGACTTGAGGTCTGAGACTGAGACCATGAGAAGTAGAGAGATGGAGAGAGAGGAGAAGCCATGAGATAAGTGAGTCATGAGAACATGGCCATGAGGGTTGGCCAATTGGAATAAAATCAGCCCAGGCAAAATGAAGCAAGTTTTATCACGGAGTTATTAACAAGGAAGTAGACAAAAAAGCTTAGAGGGATGATATCTACCCAGGTCTAATGCTTTAAAGCTTTATATAAATATAAACGTTTTGTGTCTTTTATTTGGGAAATGAATGATCAAAGGTGGAGTAGAAACCCTCAAGTAATTTTATTATAGACAAATACAAGTAGGAAGGAGTATATGGGAGAGTTTTGAAGAAAGAAAAGGAATGGGGAAATAATATAGTTACAATATCATAAAATAAAAATACAAGAGTCCTTGATTATATGGGCATTATGGAGCTCCTGTACTGACAGACCTGGGTGAGTCTGAGGCAAGAGACTGATGAGTTGAGTCTTATCTGAGCTATAGTAATACCATATCTCAAAAAAAATTATTTGTATGTTCGATAGTTTAACAGAGAGTAATTATAAATATATCTTAACAAACAAAGCTTTTGATAAACAAAGGAAACATTATCATGAGTAAGCATCAATAACTTGGAAAAAATCTAGATTTCACCAAGCCTTAAAAAAATAATCAAAAACACTTTAGAAATAAAATAACTACTAAATAAATCTTACCATTTTTTCTTTTATTGAAAATAGTTTTTTTTTATATGCCAGATCTTGATTATGTTTTTTTTCCTTCTACTCCTAGTTCTTCCCCACCCCCTGATATCCAGATACACTCATCTCTCATTAGAAAACAAACTGGCCTCTGAGAGATAATACTACAGCAAGATAAAACAAAAGGTAACATCTCAGAGTAGGACAAAACAAACAGAAGGAAGAGTCCGACAAAAGGTACAAAAACTATACGGGTGAAGAAACCCACTTATTCATGCACTCAGAAATGCCATAAAAACACTATTCTTTAGAGACATAGTAAATGTCCAAAGGAATTATAGAGCAAAAAAGATAGAATGAATATATATATACAAGAAGTCGTTGAGTTCATAGTGTGTTGGCCATTTACTGCTAGGCATGCAACCTATCCATACAAGTAATTTTCCCATTGAGTCTTCCTTAGAGAAAACTAAATTTTCACCTGCTAGTAAATATCTATTAGAGTTACCTTCTGGGACAGGGATGGGGCATGTGTGCACTTTTTTCAACTCATCATTGAAAGAACCTATCTGTCACAGACCTATGCAGTCCCTGTACATGCTGCCTCTATCTCTATGAGTTCATATGTACCTCAGACCTGTTCTGTTTAGAACGCCTTGTTACCTTGGTGATCTCCATCCCTTCTGCCTCCTATACTCTTTTCTGCTTCCTCTTCCACGGGCTTTCCCAAACCCTGAGGGAAGGGATTTGATGGAATTTTCTGATTTATGACTGAGTGTTCCCAGTTCTCTCAGTGTCTGCGTAATCTCTAGCTGTCTCTCTATGGGTCTCTGTGTTAGCTTCTCTCTACTGCAGAAGGAAAATTTTTTTGATGGCCTAAGCAAGGCCCTGACCTATGAGTATAGTAGAAGGTCATTAGGAGTCATTTCATTACTACACTGTTTTAGTAGGAGCAGAGTATTTGGTTTTACCCTAGGTCCCCGGACTATCTAGTGTCAGATTCTTTATCACCGGCCTCTCATAATCTTAGCCCAGGATCCAAATTAAAACTGGTGGTATGACCCGGATGAGGAGAAAGATGTGTCCTCCTGTCTTCTGCTCTGTACAGAGTGTCTCTTTGGCCAGCCCCAGTCTCCTTGCAGCCTTACCTTGGGTATTAGCCAGCTCCTCCTGCAGGATCTCCTCATCTCATTCCAGCCAGTGACTGATTATACATCTTCATTACCTAGGCACTTCATGCACGGAATGTAGAATGGACTCCGCAGTCAAAGTCAGAAGAGGGAAAATAAAACCTGTGATTTGGGACAAGAGATGGTTTAGGTAGAAGCCGTGTTTTTAACAGCAACACACTGATTCTATGGTAATTCTGTTTGGCTGTCAGAGGATGCCTCTGTGTGTGTGTGTGTGTGTGTGTGTGTGTGTGTGTGTGTGTGTGTGTGTGTGTGTGTGTGTGTGTGTGAGTCTTCTTGGCAGAGAGAAATAAGCAACCAAGGTACAGTCAACATGAATGCATACCTCACACCGGAAACAGGTTACTTTATTATCACAGAACTAGAAGAAACTGCTGTTTTATAAAATGATTTGCAACCCCAGTCCGCCCTCAAGGCTGTAGGGAAGGAAAAATACTCTGCATAAAGGAAGCCTGCTAAGACTTTCCTCCTCCTCTCCTCCCTAGAAATATTAATGTACGGAAAGTGAGAACAAAGAAGTTCACAATGAGTTGATGAAAAAGAAAAATGTATAGAAAGCCAGAATAAAATCTAGGAGGTGGAAATTCCCACAGGTAAATAAATGCCTTCGTTGTTCTGGATTTTCATTTCAAAAAAGTAGGAAAATGAAAGGTGGGTTGAAAGAAATCTCATCAGATTGGCAGAGCCTGGCTCATGGAGAGCCTCTTCTCATCTGCTCTGTTTTGGTGTCCTCGTGTCTTCCCCTTACAATCTGCCACCAAATTTCACTAAGGAATCCAAACTTTCATTTAATTAAAGTCTGTGTGAAAGAACTTTGTTTACAGTAAACTAGAGTTCCAGAGTACTTTTATGCAAACTCTTTCAAAGAACAGTCTTTCCAATCTAGTTGTAAATGTCATTATTTTACCTATATTACAAGATAGTTTAGCTTTATTAAGTGTCATTATTTTGAATTAGGTTCATCACAATCACTTTCAAGCTACATTCTAAAACTTGTCATGTAAGTACTGTCCAATTTTCTATCATGCACAAATTTAGTAACCATGTTTTCTAAGCACTTAGTCATGCCATTGACTAAAATATTAAAAAAGCAAGAAAAACAGAAGTCAACAATATTGTGTTAGAAATGCCCCCAACAAACAGAAAGGGCAATTTAACTCTAGAGTGGTGGCTTGATAACCCTCAGAACAACCCAGACTATGTTTTAGTCTATCATTAACCATGAAGTAAGAGACATGTAGAAGCCATTTCACCCAACATTTCATCCCTATCCTTTAAATCAATATATTTTAATGTATCATTAATCAAAAGTCTATATTGCCCCCAATCAATAACCACATAAGCCTTGCTACAGAGTCTAAAAAATTGGTTAATAACTCATCCTTGGTTTCATCCATGTGACAAGGACCCCATAGCAGTGTACTTGGGAAATTTTCTCTATTTTCTAAACTAAAAAATCCACGGAGACGTGTTTTTGAATATTGTACATTTCTCTTAGCAGACTTATTCTGACCATTTTATAAGCTTCACATTTCCAAGTACTAACATTGTGAATGTCTAATATTTTAGAATGCTGTCATTATGTTGTAAATAACGTAACAGTGTTTGGGTACCAGAAGGTATTTAAGTGTGGAATTTCCATAGAAACAGGCTGAGTTTCTTAATATTGCCAAAACAATTTGGCATTTTGAAGACAATTTGTCACTTCCAAAATTCCTGATAATTGGCCTTATTGGCTTGACTATTCAAAAACATTAATTCATTATCTTACACCATTTAGCTTACTTAAAAACTGTGTCTCCTCTTATGTGAAGAGGTTTAAAGGTATTTCCTGTTTAAAAACTGTGGGTTTGGCTCCCACTTCTTCTTAAAAGGGGGGAAAACATTTCCATAGGAGAAGATATGGAAACAAAGCTTAGAGTAGAGACTGAAGAAACGGCCATTCAGAGCCTGCCCCACGTGTGGCCCATACATATACAGCTACCAAAACTAGATAAGATGGATGAAGCTAAAAAATGCATGCTGAAAGGGACAAGGGACCGGATATAGATCTCTCCTGAGAGACACATCCATAGCATGTCCAATACAGAGGTCAATGCTAGCAGCAAACCACTGAACTGAGAACAGGACCTCCTTGGTGGGGAGAATTAAAGGGAGTATTGAAAGAGTTGAAGGAGCTTGCAACCCCATAAAAAAACAATGCCAACAACCAGAGCTCCCAGGGACTAAACCACTACCCAAAGACTATACCTGAACTGACCCTGGACTCCAACTGCATATGTAGCAGAGAATAGTCTATTAAGAGCACCAGTGAAAGGGGAAGCCCTTGGTCCTGCCAAGGTTGGACACCCAGGGCAGGGGAATATGGGGGGCAGTAAGAGGGATGGATGGAGGGAATACCCGTATGGGGGAGGGGGAGGGGATGGGGATGGTTATGGACAGGAAACTGGGAAAGGGAATAACATTTGAAATGTAAGTAAAGAAATATATCTAATGAAAAAACTGTGGGTTTGGATATCATGCTTGAGACTTTATTCTTAGCTTTATCAAATCTAGGTATAGATAAGTCCTCATCTTACACTTTATGATTTCATTGATTTAATCACACATATTTTCATAACATCAGTCTGCCTTTTTCTAGGAATTACGCTTCTCTGACCCTTCCCTAGGTCTCTTCTGGGTGTTCTGCACACTTCTTAGGCAGGTTCATTAGGTCTTCCTATAGCCTTCTCCCGGGGAGGATGCATTCATGACTCTCCTTTGCATCTTAACCACACAAGGGGATTGCTTCCCTGCAGTTCCTGGAGATTCCACAGGATGGTGGCCTTGTCTCCACAAAACAAACTTCAAGTTCTGTGCTAGGACTTTATTAGCCGCAGTTTCAAGCTTGGGTCTCTAAGCAGCTGTCAATCTGTCAAAGCCCCTGGTTAAGAGCTGAGCTTCTGGGCTTGGCCTCCATCCAGCACCTGTGGCTGTGACACAAGCATTGTGAGCTGCCAGGTGCTTGCACTGAGCAGCAGAATATCCCAAGTCTGTCTGTCTGTCTGTCTGTCTCTCTCTCTCTCTCTCTCTCTCTCTCTCTCTCTCTGCCTCTCTCTGTCTCTGTCTCTCTGTCTTTCTCTCCCTCCCTCTCTCCTCCTCCTCCTCCTCCTTCTTCTCTCTCTCTTTCCCCCTCCCTCCTCTCCCCCCTTTCTTTCCCCCTCCCTCCCTCTCCCTCTCATTCTGTGTCTCTATTTATTTGTACAAGTGTGTTTTGCTTCTGAGTCTTACTTTTCTATTTTTTTAGTCAATTGAAATTCTGAGGATAGTAGATAAAAATTAACAGAGAGGTCTTACGTAATAAATAATATCTTATTCTGCTTCTTGTCCTCTACTCTTAATAATTTACCTCCTTAAGAGCATTGTTTTCCAATAAAGAACCCAACAGGGATTCTTAGTATCCAATGCCAGTTCTACCATGGTCTCTGTGTCAAGTGTAAAACACATGAGATTTCAAAACTCCAACACCAAAAAGATAATGTAAAAAAAAAGGATTTGTGTTGATACACACAAAAAGTTTTTTTAGTATATTAAGTTGAGGTATATTATTAACTACAGTTTCACTTGTTATTTATTAATAGCAGTTAATAGAAATTTTGAAATTGCATGTAACTTGCTTTTCTGGTTCATGTAAGAGTCCTATCATACTGAGCTTTTGTTGAAGGAAACTAGATGGTGCTTATTAAGCACCAGAGGTTCAGTATTTCAGTGCAACATTTCCTCAGAAATTCAACTTTAACAGGCTAGTTATCAAGTCTTCTTTGGAACTGAATGCGAGAGAAGCAGTTAAGATGCTGATGTGACTGTGACATGGACAAACTCAGCTATTGTAGTTGACCATCGGACCGACAGGTGGTTAAATGATGTATGATCCCCTACTTCAGATGTGTTGTTTTTTTTAAAAAAAAAAATGATGGATTGATATTTTGTATTAACTTATTTTTTCTTTCCTTTTTTTCCTATCCTATTTCATTATGTTTCATGCATGAATAGCATGCAGATGTAAGAGAGACTTTACTACATTAGAGGGGGTCTTAACAAGAGGGGACTGAGGACCCTCAGTCATGGAACTTTCCTGAGGGACCAGAGTGCAGCACACACAATGCTATAATTTGCACATGAAAGCTAGTCCACCTAATGTAAGGTATAAGGCAGGGACATGCAATTCTCTAAATGATGTAGAATTTCTACGCATTATTTGACTCTTCTGGAGGCAATTGTTGTGCAAGCAATTACAAAACCACATATACACGAGACACATTAGACAGAGGCAGCAGGATCTTTCCTTGGTTACTTGAATGCATCATTTTTACTTTATGTAGAGATGATTCTTGGTTTGAATTAAACGTGCTGATTTAGACGTAAAAATGGGCCATTAGAATGCAGGAATGTAAGTAACCAACAGACTTTGATGGGATGGTTGAGGCCCGTGGGGTGGATACCTAGAGAAGATGGGTTCTGCAGTTCCTTGAAGCATTCGTTTAACAGAGGTGATATCCAGTCTCACTTAATACTCCTCATTTTAGTGAGTATTCACCTCACTTAAACACTCACATATGTCTGCCCCACCCACTCATATGTGCGTACCTTATGCCATATGCTAGGAATAAAGCAACGGAGAAAAGAATCCTTTCCTCTGGTGATGAGTAGACTCCTGCACATGCATAGTATTCTTCAGCCAGTGATTTCCACTTGACCGTTGCTAATGAAAAATTGATTTCCATACCAAAGGCTGTGGAATGTTTACTTATTTGAGAAACAGATTTATTTTGATGTGTGAATATCTTCTATGGATGAGTGCTTGCAGGAGCCACAAGATGGCTTTGGATCCCCTGGAGTTGGACATATAAGAGGTTGTTAGCCTCTCGTATCCATCTCCCCAACCCCTCCTGTAAAACTTTTGTTCGACTTGCTTTGAGGGCTCCCTGCTCTCTTTTGTGAAGCTGGCATCAGTGTGACTGGGAACATGATCAGCTGTTGGAAACACTCCCAAGATTATTTAACATTAAAGCCTATGACAATGATTGAACATCTGAATGATTATAAATTATCACCACTTGAAAGAAACCTGGTTTAGAAACTGCATGTGGCTTAACTTACCATACGAATTTTATGTGTCCCTTGTCACATAAATTCTTCAAGGACACTTTGTCTCCTTTCTTTACTGCTTTTCCCTAAGACTTAGAAGAATGCCTGTCAGATAGCATGTAAACCAAATTAAGTAAATAAATGATAAATATTAGATTAAATGGATATTTAAGTCTTGACTCTAGGAATCGGAATTCATAGTTACTATGCATGTTTGGGCTCAGTCAATGCATAGATCTTTAAGGATGCTTGAATGTAGTCAGGAGAGAAGCCATTTTCTCTATAGACAGGTTAGGCATCTGGAATTGCTTCTATGAACATGGATAGCTTGATTGCAGTGCACGCTGAGGGTCATGCAATAGCATTAAAGTATCAAACACAAGAAGAGCATGAACACCCTTGTGAGAGTCAAAGCAAAATCAGTGGTGTGGTGGAAATGTTCTCCATGGCAAGAAGCTTGGGGTATTGATCGTTTACTTCCTAGAACTCTAACAAGTGGACTCTAACAAGTCCTACTTAATTTGTATGGGTAGGAAGATCTCCGTTTGGTGAACACATGGTTGACTTATGTGACTCAATTATCAAATGGAGTGTTGAGTAAACTGAACTAGGATCGCTGTGGCACAGTGCCCAGCTGTGTCAGGTTAAGGGGGTACATCTCATAATAACAAGGTCATGGAGTTCAAGACACTCAGCCACAGGAATTAAACCCTCAGTTGCAGGAAAAGAAAACAAAACAGCATGGCAGGACTCCCTGGGACCTCGATGGCAGACCACTCACCTTTCAAAACTGTCAGGAAGGAATGCCTGTTGTTTAAGCCACCGAGACTGTGGTAGCTTAAACAACTGGTGCCCGAGCAATATAGGTCACCATTTGTTCTTTGAAACAGCTAGAAGTGTGTGGCGTGGGGGTGGCACGACACTTGACAATATGTCAGAATGCTATTCACACAGAAAGTAAGTGAGTACATTTTGAGCAGGACAGCTCAATTTTATTTCTTGCATAGGAACAAATGTCAGGAATTTGTGGAGAAAGTCCAGATGATAAATTCACTTTATGTGAGTTCTATCCAACTAGTCAAACTATTGAGAGAAGCTTTGTGTCTCTTGTGTATGTCCTGCATTTCTCAGATATTTTCTTCCTCGGTAATAGTAACTGCGGTTAATATGTACCAGAGGGTCATATAAAATGTTTCTACTATGCAACAGGATGAGAGACAAAAAAATAAATCTATTTTTTACATGTTCTCTTTCTCTGTCCTCTTAAATTTATCTTCTCAAGAATGACCTTTTAGTCAGCAAGAGCATAGTAGGGTATTTCAAAATTACACTCTCTCCATGTACATGTATCTGTGAACTCTGTTACTCCATTCCAGGCTTGGAGGTATTTCTTGATGTATAGAGACTCTCCCCTCCATACTCAGCATCTAGGTGTCATTCTTTTCTCACCAAGCTCATAAAATATAAGAAGTGGCTACATTCAAAAGGTTGAATTTCTTATGCAATCCACTGGCTGTGAATATGATTTCCTGGTGATATAATTTTGCTATGCTTCCTAACTTGGGTTTAATTCTATTCATCCCAATGGGTATCAGAGTGAAG
The DNA here is from genome assembly GCF_011064425.1 of Rattus rattus. NCBI lineage: Eukaryota > Metazoa > Chordata > Mammalia > Rodentia > Muridae > Rattus > Rattus rattus. Next base: position 103,159,175 of record NC_046159.1, on the reverse strand, counting down.
AACTACATATTACTATGAAAATGAGCAGTGTTACTATAAAGTGGATCATACTTTAAATAATTCAATTCAGAACATTTTCTACTCTGAGAGTTTTTAATGACTCAATATCAACTGTAGGAATTTTGAAAACAGTTACAAAATACAAAAGTATCACTTGGGAAGGTCAGCCTGCACACCAGAAATTGTCTAACGGGGCAGCATGACACTGGCTAGTGTTCTTCGGCTCGCAGACCCCCAGTTGGCACAATGAAAGTCAACTATGACAGAGTAGACTCACATTAAGCATATATAGCGCTGAAACATAAAATCACAGTATCCGTGAATTAATTTGTGGAGAAGAAAGTAACTAGCTGTATTTGGTCTCATTTGACGCATACCACCGACTTTTTCCCTGTGCAGATGCCTGAACGTGACACCAGTCGCCTTGAGGTCAGCAATGTTAAGCAGGATGGCATGGGCTATGCTTCTCTGAGTGTACTCACACTTGAACTGCCATGTGGGTGGCTGCAGTCTTCTCCCCTGTGCCTGCCACCCTTTCTCATCTCTTAGCTCCTAGCTCTGATGCTAGATCTCTGTGGCTGTGACCAAATGCCTGACCAATAGAGTTGTCGGAAGAAAAAGATCATTTTGGGCTACGGTTTAATAATGGGTAGAGTCTCACTAGAGAGGAAGGCTAAGGCAACTTGTCACATTAGGTCTCTGGTCGGGGAGCAGATGGTTCTCAGTTCTCAGATCTTTTATTTTGTTTTCCACTCTAGTATTTCAGTCCGTTAGGTGGCACTGCCCATATTTAAGGGGGCTCTTTCCTCTTCAGTTAAATTTTTCTAGAAGCCTGAAGAGATATTCCTTGGCACAAGAGTCGTTAATTCTTGTAAGAGGGACGATGAGGACTAGCCATCACACCATCTTCTTTATCTCCCAATTTGTAGTCTCTACTGGCTCATCCACGTTTGAACTTTATATAAAAAGAGTCTTTATCCACTCAGTGGTTTTAATCTAAGAGTTATTTTTTAAAATGATCTCTCCATGTATACTGATTTTATGATTTTTCGGAAGCATTCTCTTCTTAAAATGTACATTCTCTTCTTTAATATGTTTATATGTTAATATGAAGTCTTAATTATATATAAAAAGATATGCATCACATATACTATGTGTTGTGTGTAATTCTGTATTATATGTAATGTGTGTTATGTAAATGTGCAATATGTGGTATTATAAATATATAGTATGTGAATATATATGTGTGTATGTATGTGTATATATGCATACATGTATATAGATGATATACATATATACATATATACATAAGTATATATATATATGCAATGTGAATAATGAGGTGAAACACAAAAAATAACTCAGCTATAAACCGTAGGTTTTTTCTTATTGAATAAAAAAATACATTCACCGAATCAATAGCTGTCTACAGTGTACCATAGGCACCATTAGCCTGGCATTAATGGTGCTAAGGCTGGCACAGCGTCTTCATCTGGAGCTTCTTGCAGTCTTCCTTAGGTTTACAATGCTGGTGCTGATCTCCACCATCAACTCAACTCCAAGGAGTGCTTCTCTCTTTAATTAAATATATGGATTTCACTGGACCATCAGCTTCAGGGGTTCCTTGTGATAGCTTTCACTTTCTACCGACAGCCCAGCCTGGCAGAAAATCAAATCACTAAGCATATCCATTCCAATTGAACGTTCTGGAACGGAGACTATTTGGGAATGGCCTGGTCTGCAGATGGACTTGGCCATCTGTGACCTGGATGTTATCTAGGGCACATTTCTTATGTGTTCCCGTAGTCCTCCACTTAAACAGAGGACCATGACAGTGCTTTGGATCTCCAAGTCTTCATGAACAAACATGCATTTGGTTCAGTATTTCTCCAAACTTTATATATTCCCCTTTCTCTATGAAAAATAACCATGAAATGTCCAGAGATCACTTGGGAAAGAGTGTGGGGACCACTATCACATTGTATTGCCATCTTGAGGTAAAGACTTCCTTTAAGTGGCCTCAACACCGTCTCAGTAATTTGAATATAAATATGAAAATATAGCCCAGAATTAAAACATGAGCAGCGAATCATAACTATTTTAAGGGACAAACACTGGACTCTTCTGTTTCTGCCTTAGCTATAAATATTCAGTGTCATACTCACTGGCTGCCTTGTCTACTGCTCATTTTTTTACCTAGCAAAGATATCCAATTTAAGGGTTCCATTACCAATCGCGTAAATTCTCTGGCATTCAAATCTATTTGGCCATCCCTCAAACCTTACGGTTATAAGGTAATTGAAGTTCCTGGGTGTTGACATTTAAGTACCAACACACTCTGAATTTCTCAGTGAGGCTGGTATTCCTTCAAGCAGTATATTCCTGATGACCTGTAAGCCTTAGCCACTAGTGTGCTCCTGGGTTCACGGTACAGCAAAGTCCTGTGAGGAGCTTTTGGTCTCCAGATTGACTACTCCTTTAAGATTGATACTTTTCCTTCACCCTCTTATTTGAACTCTAAAGCCACTTTATTTCTCTGTTCTGTGAATCTTTGCATTCCCTGATCTCATACTCCTCTAACAGGGCCTTCCATCCCAAAGTCTTGCCAAGGTGTTAAATCATGTGTGACAACAACAGTAACAACAGCATAACCTTGCTTATCAAGTGTTAATGTTTATGTCCTGTCTAGCAGAAAACCTGATCAGTGAATTCCTTCGACTACTATCAAAGCACAAAACCATATGAAGACCAACGTTTCCATCCACATAATGTGCCCTAAGACTGGCACACAGAATGCAAGACGCATGCAGTTTAACTTTCAATTTCTCTACAAATACTTTGTTTGTATCTAAATGTCCCATAATTCATTTGGGACACACTTATACTGAAATGTTAACTCATTACTTGGAATTGAAGTTTACCTGGGACTCCTGTATTCTTTTTATTGATAATTCTAGTTCCTCACACATTCTGGAACACAGTGCTGACACTATACAAATGTGTGCCCCACGCTCTCATATTTTAGCTCTGCTCTTTAAAAACACTTTGCCATCTTCAGCTGAACTAACCAGCTCCAGGCACTGCTGCATCTGTTGGGTGCAGTAAGTAGGTTGTCTATTAAAATGCAGTGTTTTGTTGATTGTTTTGATGTCAAATGTATCCTAAATTTGAGGAAATGGTCTGCAGTATTAAATTTAACACTGTGAGCCCTTCTATAAAGCATAGAAGGTGAATGCGTATCTAGAGTGTGGAAATATTTTCATAATAATAGCTTGCCTACACTCATTAGAATATTCCACTCAGTTCCAATCAAAGCCGCGACTTCAGCATTGCTCAAGCTATGTATTCACGGAAAACACATGCACGAAAGCATGAAGTATTATCACAAATTATATAAAGGAACTTATAAAGTTATTAAATATTTTTTTCCCATCTTTTTAAAATTGGGTATTTCTTCTCTACATTTCAGATGTTATTCCCTTTCCTGGTTTCCAGGCCAACATTCCCCTAACCCCTCCCCCTCCCCAAGAATCCCGTCCACTGTGGGTCCAGCCATGGCAGGACCAAGGCCTTCTCCTTCCACTGGTGCCCTTACTAGGCTATTCATTGCTACCTATGAGGTTGGAGCCCAGGGTCAGTCCATGTATAGTCTTTAGGTAGTGGCTTAGTCCCTGGAAGCTCTGGTTGGCTGGCATTGTTGTTCATATGGGGTCTCAAGCCCCTTCAGCTCTGTCAGTCCTTTCTCTGATTCCTTCAACGGGGGTCCCATTCTCAGTTCAGTGGTTTGCTCCTGGCATTTGCCTATGTATTTGCCATATTCCGGCTGTGTCTCTCAGGAGAGATCTACATCCGGTTCCTGTCAGCCTGCACTTTCTTTGCTTCGTCCATCTTACCTAGTTTGGTGGCTGTATATGTATGGGCCACATGTGGGGCAGGCTCTGAATAGGCATTCCTTCAGCCTCTGTTCTAAACTTTGCCTCCCCATCCCCTTCTAAGGGTTCTTGTTCCCCATTTAAAGAAGGAGTGAAGCATTCGCATTTTGCTCATCCTTCTTGAGTTTCATGTGTTCTGGGCTAATATCCACTTATCAGTGAGTGCATACCATGTGTGTTTTTCTGTGATTGGGTTACCTCACTCAGGATGATATTTTCCAGTTCCATCCATTTGCCTATGAATTTCATAAAGTCATTGTTTTTGATAGCTGAGTAATAATCCATTGTGTAGATGTACCACATTTTCTGAATCCATTCCTCTGTTGAAGGGCATCTGGGTTCTTTCTAGATTCTGGCTATTGTAAATAAGGCTGCTATGAACATAGTGGAGCATGTGTCTTTGTTATATGTTGGAGCATCTTTTGGGTATATGCCCAAGAGAGGTATAACTGGGTCCTCGGGTAGTGCAATGTTTTCTGAGGAACCTCCAGACTGATTTCCAGAATGGTTGTACCAGTCTGCAATCCCACCAACAATGGAGGGGTGTTCCTCTTTCTCCACATCCTCGCCAGCATCTACTGTTACCTGAGTTTTTGATCTTAGCCATTCTGACTGGTGTGAGGTGGAATCTCAGGGTTGTTTTGATTTGCATTTCCCTTATGACTAAAGATGTTGAACATTCCTTTAGGTGCTTCTCAGCCATTTGACATTCCTCAGCTGTGAATTCTTTGTTTAGCTCTGAACCCCATTTTTAATAGGGTTATTTGTCTCCCTGCAGTCTAACTTCATGAATTCTTTGTATATTTTGGATATATAAATATTTCTTTACATGCTTTTATATTATTAAATTCATACAAAAGAAAATAGACACTTCACCATAACACTGTCATGTTTGTAGCTCTGATGCAGTCTATTTTCTCCTTCTAGGTTAAAATTATCTCATTAACCTAACAAAACACTAGAGATTGATACTTACTGTAATAAAAATTTCAAGGCTCTGTGACCTAGCTAGGGGGAAGCCCACTTTCATATTTTATATTTTTGTGTGTTCTCCCATTGTAAGAAAGATAAACCACAGTCGCATGGACAATATTTGTGGCCTTGCCATTGAGTGAAAGTACAGCCTCCTACCACATTACAGTTGCTGCAGATATGTACAAGGGCCATTACCATGCATGGCTACTCCTTGCTAGAAAGTCATTTAATTTGTTAATAATAATTTAAAGTAATTTGGAACAAAAACCATGTTTTCTCAATATAATAGCAATAACATTTAAATATAATGAATCCATTTATAATCAAGTATATTTTGAGTTTAATGTACAGTATTCTGATAAGAATACAGGTTTCCCAAGATAGAAGATAGAAAGAGGTTTACAAAACACAATTAAATAATAAGAATATTTTTCTGTGTTAGGTTTGTTTTTAGCATCCTCCATTCTTCCATATTTCCCAACAACCTCTAATTGACCCATCTATTAGCTTTTTCTAGGATGCTCATGACCTTGGTGCCTAAAGCAATTGCTAGTACTACAAGAGGGAATAAGATTTTATACTTTGCATCATGGCCCACGGCACCCCACCCCCCATTCCTTCACTCTCTCTTGTGTCTGTTTTGTTTCTTTAAAAATTAACTCCCATTTCTCAGTGCCCACTTGAAAATAAAGGATGCTGATTGTAGAAGATTGCATCTAGGAACAAAGATTATAAGTGCATGAGACGTGTCTAAAGGAAGGACGATATTTGAAGAGGAAACAGCTGCAGAGGGTAAGAAAGGCACAAAGTAGGGAGAACCAGTAACAGCATGGAGAAGACATGAACAGGAAACATGGAGAACAAGGAAACCACAGTTCTGAAGCCAGGAGGAATGTGTAATCCTGGATGGGAGAATGGGATTACACACAGGAGTCAGTGCAGCTATCATAAGATATTCAGAACAGGACTGGACTTCTGGTGCTGATGGCGTGTTGATGAAAGTGGTTAGAAAGAGGAAAACAGACCTTGTCTTAAAGAGGTTACAATTCGGAGATGACTGCAAACCAATTAGTTGAGGATAGGGGAAATTTTGAAGTAAATTAAGGCTTAATCTCTGGATCAAAGCCCAGGTCTGTTTCCTGGTCCTGGGTTTAATGTGTGTACTTGAGCAAAACAAAATAAATTTGTTCCCAACTTTATTATTTTACCAGGTCCTATTAAATAGCTGAGTAGAGAATGGTTTACAAAGTCTGATGGGACTTGATATGTTAAGGATAATGTGAGGATGTGAAGGTAAAAAACCTAAAATATGATAACCGGTTATCTCAGAACATCCATTTCCCCGTTTAGGAAGTAGTCACTCTATGTGACAGCAGGCCCCTGATGCATGAAGCAGTAGGGTATTGTGACATCAGATCTCTTGGGATCACAAGAAAGCAGTATTGCAGTAATGATAGAGGAGTGCGAAAAATCAAGAGTGAGAATAATTGGGCAGACAGACACAAATATACGGCAGATCCAAATGACCATTTTTGTCACAGTTGCAAAATTTTCATGATTTGCCAAATTAATTCCCCACCTTAACTATTTCACTGGTCAAGCTGATGATATTAATCATTTATAGGTAAAAGGCTAACATTAATTTTGGAGTCTACTGGAACTACGAATGACTCTTCATTGCTCACCAACCTCCTTTCTTTGACTTCAATTTGTATATGGTTGAAACTCAGGCAAATATTTCTAGAATTTATTTATTTTGATTTTGATTTTGATATTTGGAATAATTAAAATAGACATTATTTTACTTAGTTCTGACATTTGCTTTATGTTTCTAAGAAGTGAGCCCTTCTTTGAAGAATGCTTCCACTTTATTTCTCTGTGATTCTGGTGGGCTGTCATTCAGAGGACCATGACCCTGGCTAGGCCATCAAAAGTCCCTTTCCCAAAGGGAACATTTCACACTGAGACTTAAATTGATTGAAACTACATTGTGTGAAGAGCTGTTAAGATGCCCAGAATCCTGTTTATTTCAACTCTTTCATTCCTCTCTCTTTCTCTGGGCTTTTATAACTCAATCCCCTGAGATGATAAATGTACTTAACATTTTTTCACACACACAGACCATTTTAAAACAATAGTTTACATTGCCTGTGATTAATGAATTCTAACTTTGCAGAAACTGGTGCTTACAAACCTCCAGGGAACAACTAGAGTATGGGGAATTTATTATTGCACTAAGGTCTTAAAAAATAATGAGATCAACATTACTATTAGACTAGTGATATATATTGGAGAATCAGGAGGTAAAATTATTGACTTGGTTGCCTGGGATACTGAGACTGAAATTCATAAGAATATGGGAGAATGATATATTTAATGCTAATGTTTTTACCTCCAGAGCCTTTCTGTGACTGAACCCTAAAGATTTTTTTGACTTGTTGTCATACAACATTGATTAATGAATTAAATTAAGAATTGTGTAATGGAGCTTATTAAACTAGAATAGGTCAGCTGAGGGTGTTTGCCACTTATCTTATATGAACTTTGAGGAAAAAAATAGAGCATGAGATACTGACCAGTTTTGTAACTGAGCTCTGAAACCCTTGAACAAACTCTAACCACAAAATCCCTTGTCTATGTTCATCTTCTGTCTCCCTTGCTTGAGGAAGTAGTGTCTCTCACAAGAGAAACCTAATGATTCTTTCAGTACTTGATTCTCATTGGTGCACAGCTCATTGTTATTAATTTTGCCAATCTCTTAAGCTTTCTACTCTGGTTTATATTGCTTTATCTTCCGGCTTCTTACTGCTTCTGGAATTTTCTAGAAACTGCTTTAGAGTTTTTGCACTGACTGCCCTTACTCTGTATTTATTCAATTCTTTCCCAAGGTTATGGTAAGATTTGATCCCCCTCTAAGCTATTTGCTTCTCCAGCAAATCTCATATATGTATATATGTCCCCAGTAGTCTATGACTCTTGATTATCTTCCTTGTATAGTTCTGTCGTTAAAATATAGGCTTCCCTTTTGAGTTCTTCTCTCATTCAACCATTAGATTTGAATAAAAGAAGTGTCTAGATCCTGGGTTGAGTCCTTTGAAGGCTTTGTGGCTTTTAGTTTTGAATTCTGGAATGTTTCAGAGTACCATATACATAAAGACTAGTTATCCTGATGGCCATACCTTTGTGGGGAGTGATGTGCGGAAGGTGTAAAGTACTGAGAGCACCTAACATCCAGTACTTCACTTAAAGAGTCTCTGACAAGTACATAAGTGAACAATGATTACATTCAGTTCTTCAAGTTAGCATCCCATGGGACGAAAGTCTCATCAATGAGGGCAATCATGACCTTATACAATGACTTATCAAATGTGTTATCAAATACTATGTTGTGCAGCAATCGCTCAGTTGTATTTTCCCCAGAGGAGTATTGATTTTCTGAATATCAAGATGCTTGTCATTTTGTTTGTTGCTGAACTCCCAACATCTGTGAGAGTGCTCAGCATTAAAAAAACCGAAAGAATAGATGAATGCATGGATTACATAAAGAAATTGAGTTAAAATAGCCTACTTATGGTAAGAAATGTTAGATTCATGCTTAGCAGAAGAAATAGCCCAAGGAGATTTTCAGTAGTTAATCCGTATTATAATTAAAGACTCTCATTTGTTCCAGAAGACTTTGGAAGTACACGTCTTAAAAGAAAATAATCTTTTTTTTTAATATGGTTAGATTTCTTGATTGGAATATACTTATTTGAAAGTGCGGATTCAACTTTAAATTTCTTTATTAAATGATTGGTAAACATGTACTATAAACTAGGGAGAAAATCAACTCTAGGCTTTCCTCTCTTTGACTAAAATACTTGAAATCTAGACTGCAATTTAAGCTTTGGTTGAAGTAATCATCCCCAGCCCGGCAGGAAAAGAACATCCATTTCTCAGGCCAAAGGGCAGGCAAGCTGTTGGATGAGTTCACTGGCCCACAAAGAAAGTTTCTTTTTACTTATTAAATATAGCACTTTATTTCACAGGGCATAGAAAATATCAACACTGTGACTGTGTCATAGTATCATTCCTGAGGTCACCAATACCCACAACCACTACAGACTAGAGGTGTCTACGACATTTATAAAATCAAGTTGATATGAGTTCACAGTTTGGGAAGAACACATAGTACTGGCATACAGTACATCATGGGAAATAAATGTGCAAATCTAAAGAGGTATGTGAGAAAAGAGTGTTACCTGACAGCAGTTGTTACAACTTATCTGTCACATGTGCCAAAAAGTTAAGGAGTTTTCCCCTGTAGGGCAAAGTAGGTCATTCTAGTTTTATTGAAATTGTTATTATTATTATTATTATTATTATTATTATTATTATTATTATTATTATTTTACTTATTCACCCTACATCCTGCTCACTGCCCCTCCCTGCCACCCCTCCCCACAATCCCTTCCACCATCTCCTGTCCAGTTCTCCACTGAGTAGGTGGGATCCCGTTTGTTATCCCCTACCCAGTCCAGTGCACATCAGGTCTCTGTGAAGCTAGGTACATTCTCTTCCACTGAGGTCAAACAAAGCTTCCCACCTACAGCACAGCCTACAGATAATTCCTTAGTAGATCTCTATTGTTTATTATATATAAACTCTCAATGTTTCACCGATAATGTCCTCCACATATACAAACTGTCAGTATTCTTTCCAAAGAAAGTTTTTGAAGAATAACAATTTATTAGGTAGAACTTACTTGAGCATTATGATAGATTATGGTAGATAGATAGATAGATAGATAGATAGATAGATAGATAGATAGATGATAGATAGATGAGATAGATAGATAGATAGATAGATAGATAGATAGATAGATGATATGATAGACAGACAGAGCAAGCACATCTCTCTGTCCCCTTTACTTGAGTTTCATGAGGTGCTACCTGACTTCTGGAAAGATGATCAATACTCTGTCCTTAGGCATAACATTCACTTTGTGATGTTGATAGTTTTAAAGGACAGGTCCAATAATTCTGAGCCCTTGAATATAAGAATCATGTAAACTTACCTCCTAGTAATACAGTTATAATGAGTGAAACTGACAATATATAAATAATTGTTCATACGTTCTTATGTTCAAGTTTGTGTTCATTTTTCACTGTTTTCCTGAGTCTCAAGGCCTGGAATTTGTGACAACATTCCCCCCTAAGTAAATACTAAATTGGATGTTTTATATCACTGACATTAAAAAGGTAGCTTGATATATAACAAGCTCATTTGTGTTTTAATGTCAACATGTATAGCACTTAGGGATCCCCACCTTCCCTATTTACCTGTGTCTTTAATGAAGGTTCAAATAGTTTTTTCATTAAAAGGTGGGGCCTCATCTGGTATAAGCAGATTTCATACTTGTCATGATGAGGAAGATTCGGTTATGATTGAAGATGTAGGTGCCCAAAAAAGATTATTGCAGAGACGTCAAGAGAAGTCCCATATAGAAGATTCAAAGTAAAGTGTTGGAGTCTGAGAGCATTCTCTCTGTTTCAGCTAAAGGTTTACCACACAAGAGCTGTCATACTCAAAGGAGCAGTGTATCCAGAGAGCAGCTCACAATCAAAGACAATCTGCATCTCTATGCATGAAGAGAGAGGGCGTATGGAAGGCAATGAGAAAAATCACACACACACGCACACGCACACACACACACACATGCACACGCACACACACGCACACGCATGCACACACACACACACACACACACACACATGCTCAGAAAGAGAAAGACAGACAGACAGACGGATGGATGGATGGACAGAGACAAAGAGACAGAGAACCTGAAAAGTGCCAAGAACTTAATTCTTGTTAGAGCCGAAGCCCATGTCTCTTCACCTACCTATTTAGTAATCTTTCCTTGGAAAAACCTCAGAGATAAACTCGCTATTATGTTCCTCTCCAGCAGGGATAACAAGATGTAAGATCGTTCGGGGACTGTATAAAGTTGTCATGTTTTCATAATCACTCTTTTCACATCTGTGGGTAACAACACCAAATATTTGGGATCACTCAGAAAGTTGGAGGATCTGTACATCGCTGACCAGAGAAGCCTTCTGTTTCATGGGAAGTTGTATTTTTACCAGGGTTCTGGCAAAGCTACTTTGTATCTTCCTAATTATAGGATTTGAGATACTTGTTTAAGAGTTTGAGGAAATAAAAATGTTTTCCTTACAATTCTCTTTCCATATTTCAATAACAATGAATTTGGAAATATCATTGATAAAAAATGTGGACACTCGGAGAGAGGGCATTTTCTTGGCACTGTATGCAGTAAGTGATTATCTTTTCCTTTCTTATTTGTGAACACCATTGATTTGGGTAACATCTTCTTATACCAGTTCAGTGCTTCTGTGCAACTTAACAAGAAATGTCAAGTTCTCAGTTTAAGGGAAGTTGAATGTCATTCTCTGTGTGAGGGTGATTAGCATCGTAATCCCATCTTTTCTTTTTTTGCAGTGGGTCAGGGAGCTGTTATATCCCGAGAGCCCTGGATTACATGGCAGAGAAGAACCCTCTCTGCTTGGATTCCCACCTTGTCCTACAGCTAAAGGAGCACTCCACGGTTATTTACAGGGATGCTATCTCCCTTGCGAGATCCTGTTCACCTTAATTCATTTTTGATTCATGGCCTGATGCTTTTGCTTACATGATGATGAGTGACAACATTAGTCTGGAGTCTACACAAATGTGTTGCAGACTCTTTCATCATCCTACCTTTCTGCTGCCAAAACCCCACTTGAGACACTGCTTTTCTACCCTCTTTCCCATCCATCCTCGTGAGTACCTTTTCCTATTAAGGCCAGCACATAAAAGGACTGCATTCACTATTCATGTTTCTGTCAGTTGCACTTTACAAAGTGCTCTGATTTTATTAAGCACCAATACCTAAGATGCCTACAAGTTTATCCTTTTTAAATTCCCCACTGGCAGCTAGCTTTGACTTGGGGGATGAAATGGACCTTTCAGCATTCCTAGCTCAGGTGGCATCTTGGACAAGATGGACAGCACAGTTTAACTGTGGATACCTTTGACTGCACCATCACAGTCGTAAGTAATGAGCGCTCTCTCTCTCTCTCTCTCTCTCTCTCTCTCTCTGTGTGTGTGTGTGTGTGTGTGTGTGTGTGTGTGTGTGTGTGTGTGCAATGAGTCACCTTCTCTAAAACTGAGCCTGAATCTTGGTATACAGGTATTTGCTCATTGAATTTCATTACCTTAGGATCAATGGTGACTGTCACAACTCTGTAGCCACACTCGGGGACTTTTCAGGGACTTCATTTCTCTTAAACACAGACCTATGTGTTGTTTACTCAAGAATCGACTTTAAGGTCTGAAGAGGAGGGAGCCCCAAAGTTCTTTGGCATTTGTGATAGATAACAGAGAGGAAATTCTTGGTTTCTGGAAACTAAGGGTAAACTAGCAGTTTGTATTTTCTATGATCTTGATTTGTTCTGTATCCTGCCAGCCCAAACTCATCAAAGAGATGAACTCCTTTCTCTTGCATTAAACACTAGAGTAGTTTGGAACTTTATTGAAATATGTTGAATTCCGTAACCAAGTACTCAATACAGATGCAAGTCTGGAGTCCTTATCTAAAATGCTTGGAATGAGGTGTACTGGGATTTTATTTTATTTTAATCTGCCCGCACACAATGAGGTGTCTCAGGGATGGGACCTGACACTAAACGTTGACTTGATTTGATTCTTATGCACCTTGCCCACACAATTCCGGGCAGGTTTGTGCAATACGATTCTATGCATTTTGATCTGAGTCTCCCTGGGATGGAGGGTGGGATTTTCCACATGTGAGGTCAAGTCTGTGCACAAAACTGTCTGGGCTTTGGAACATGTCAGATTTGGTGTTTAGGGGTGCTTGGCCTGTATGGGTTACCAAAACACACATACACACAAAAAAAAAAGGAAAAAGGAAGAAAAACATTTGGGTAACACTTATGCCCACGAGGAATGTAACTAGCCTGCATATGGACTTTCACAGCATGGATGGAAAAGGAGAGTTAATTGTGAAATTATTGCACACAGAGCACACTTGATTCAGCATCACTTTGATTTATTTTCCTAGATTTTTTTTCCTCGGATGTAAAAATAATTTTGTCAAGAAAACAAATGTTTTTTTTCTGCCGAAGTGAAAGGATTTCATGTTTTAATCCTTTTCTTAAAAAAACAAAAAAATCGACATTTCACTACACCGTTGCTCTGCCTCTCCTCTCGGTTTGCTAACTTTCAAAGAAAGCATCCACTGGCAGAGAGCAATGCATATCTCTCCAATAGAATGATTATATCTTATTGCTGCTTTATTTAGTGTATATTTTCTTCTGAATTGGGAAAAAAAGTCTAGGTGAAAATCTATCTAACAAGGGAAGTAGTTTACATGGTTGTAACATTTAAATTGATGCACAAGGTTTGGAAATGTAAAAAAAAAAGATTTAAATGTGAAATATCACATAACTTTGAAAACCAAAACAAACCAAAAACAAAACAAAACAAAACAAAAAAACTTACCTCAATCCTACCACCTATCATGTACTACAGCTCAACTTCCTAAATAGTATTACAGTCCTTTATTATAAACCCCTACTGGTACTATGGTATACATTAAAAAAAATGCTACTACAAAAACATCTCTTTTCTCTTTGTTTTTGCCTATCATGTACTTAAGCTACAGATAACTGTTGAATAAAAAGCCTACAGTAGGTATAAATGCAATAGTTAACTGATCCTGCTTGCTGATGTCCTTTTCCTTGTCCACAGAAGGTGGCCTCTTTTAATCCAGCATCTTCTCCTGTTTCTTGCCTTCCTTTTTCTTCTTCTTTGATTCCGCTGCAATTTAAAAGAAAAAAAGAGAGAAAGAAAATAGTGTCAGGGTACTGATCAACATGATAGGTAAGTCATTTCCGTATTGTTGCCAATATCAACAGACAAGGTGTTTGCTCTGTGTAAGTTGCCAGTGTGTGTGTGTGTGTGTGTGTGTGTGTGTGTGTGTGTGTGAGCGTGTACACACAGGTGAACTAGAGAAGTATCTATAAGAATAAGCAAGATTATAGCCTACGTATCTGCATAGCTAAGCACGCTTGGTATCTTGCTGCCTGCCTCCATTTGGAAGGTCAAATATTGCATGAAGTTTCTTTTAGAAACATGCAGCAGGCTGGCCTTGCTTGGGAGTAAACCAGGCCTCTGCTTGATAGAAGGTTTCAGGATCCCTGTTAGCTCCATTGCTTCTCATAGTCCCTCCAGCTGAAATAGTCATTAGCCTTCACTTGTTTTTTCCTTCTCAGCAAACAGTCCCAAAGTGCTTCCAGTCTGGATCTCACCCACTGATAATACACTCAGGTGTCTCTTTATAGGAGAACTGTGAACCACAGAGTGTGTAATCTGATGGAACTTTGTCCAGAGGGTCATACAGGGTTGGGTAAAATACATGCAAGGTATCAACCTGCTTTATTCTAGATCCACTAACCTAGGAGGACTTGTGCCAAATGATTCCATCTTTTTTGTTTTCTATTCAGTCTTCTTACTGTCTGTCTTTTCCGGATATGAGAACATATCACATTTGGAAGGTTAACATTGTTTTCTTAAAGGCCTGAATAAACTCTGTGAGTAAAGCCTGCCTTGTTTCAGTAGTCTTGTAAGGTGACCACCGTAAGAAGAAGGATTGATTTGAGCATGAGGGTCACCAGTCATTGCTTCATGATGGTCACACAGTGGCTACTCATCGGAGCATTGAGAGCCAGAAGGATCCAAACTCTTATGAGTAACAGTAGGGCACCTTGGTTCACATTGCACAGAATCAAGTGGCATGACACGCCAGATGTTAATTCACACTCCAGGGTCCACCTTGCTTTTCCCTACCTGAACCGAGACTGTGAGGCAGAAATGCTTGCAAGAAAATGAGCAACTGTGAAAGATGAGAGAGGAAGGGCTACCTGCTTGGTGAATGGCATGTTCTGATCCTTCAGTGATGTCTAAGAGACATCTCTGCTCCATACATTTTAAATTTAATATGGGCTCGTGCAGACAGTACAAAAACAGGCACACATCACAGCTACACTCTGATGTTTTAGCTTCCTGGGATTGCAAATTTTCATCCATCCCTAAGCTGATCTTTAAGTTCATAGAGAATGGTTTCCTTAGCTGGGATACAGATAGTGGCTCTGTTAAAAGTGCTAACGTTCGCACATTTGAATCAGAGATGTCATTGTATTTACAACTGCTGGGAAGTGTTCATAAAGTCTTAAGACCTTCCAACAAAATCAGAATTTAAACACCACCCATTGCTATGAATCATAAGTATAAACCCTATCATTATCATGATCTCTGAACCAATGGAATTACTGAAAAGTATACCAACTACCAATGGGAAAGACAAGGGAAATGAGAAAAACGGGGAGGATTTAATATGAGCTATATCACAACCCATCCTGGGCTGTCTTTTTATTCATGCAGAAACATAGAGACTTTTATTAAAAGCAGACTAAGAAGCAAATGGTCTCTTCCAGCGCTGGTTCATGTCAGAGCCTGATGTACATCAGCCCGGTGTTGGAGAAAGAGTCAGTTTGCATCTGTTTCCTGCCAATTGGCAAAAATAAAGCCTGCCTCCTCACTGAGGACTATTGGGAGTACTGAATGTGATGATGGCCTCTAAGATCCCACTTCACTACAACTGCCTAACCAGCATTCATTTTTTTTCCCAATGAGGAATAAATAAGCATGCTATCTCGACTATAGATCAGATGTAGCTTGACACCTTCATATGCAATAGAGAAAGGAACACAGCTGTTAAATTAAAAAAATAAAAATAAAACTGTTTCCGGATCACTCTGTGTGTATCTTCCAAATTTTTTAAGTATTGTAAAGACATCATTATGTTAATGATCAGGCCGTTGTTTCAATGGCACTGAGGCCAATTTTTCTTGCTAATTGCAAATACACAGCAGATTCCTGTGCTATAAAAGAAAGAGTTGCCATGAGGAAAATGAATTACTAAGAAGAAAAATGTTTATGTATACTGGGCAATGTGAAAATAAAGAATAATTTCTTCTGAGTTATTTCATCCTGCTTAGAAATATTAATAACTTTCCTTTTCCAAGCATGAGCATTATATATAAGCAATATAGAAGCATTTATGAGGTGACAGGAGTTGTCCATCATTTCACAGTATGGAAACATGATTATTGGTAGGTTCCATTTCTAGTTCTTCCTATTGTTTTTATTAGGAAGGCACTGAAAGTTGTTGAGTACTAGAAAGATGGTTCAGCGGTCAAAGTATTTGCTGCTCTTGCAGTGGACATAGGTTCAGGTCCCAGCACCCAGATATTAGTTCACAACCACCCATAACTCCAGTTCCAGGGATTTGATGCTCTCTTCTGACCACTGTGGACACCAGACACATTCATTGTTCACAGAAAGACATGTAGACAGAATGCTCATACACATAAAGTAAAAATAAATAAATCTAAAACTATTGAATCTACTTTTTGGCCACTTGTATAAACTCTAAAACATAACTATGTAGTATTCCCGATATGAAATAAAAGTATCCCAATTTTTTTTAATATTTCCTCCTTTTTAGTTCATTGGGATGGCTGTCATCATAGTTTATTTTTGCCTTCAAATCAAGGTGCATTTAAATTTTTGTCTGAGTATGGATTATTGGGAGATGATGTGTTGAAATGAACAATAGGGCATTTTAAAGCTCCGGTTCTGTATTGGCAACTTTACTGCTTGTAAGCTCTAATCTAAATTCTTATCAGTGGTTTCTGTGTAATTCTATCTGTGAGTTTGTTTCTCAAAGATGAGTAATCAAAGGGCATGAATCAGCGCTTCCTCTTCTCTCCACAGGTCCTTTAGGAACAACTGCTATGCAGTTGGCAGAAGAAACTGCTAATCTGTTTTCTGTATTAGGGAAATCTGAGAGAAAGGGGGTCAGAAGGCAGCTCTGAGAAAATGACAACCATTTAAAGACTTTAAGAACCAATACTTTCCCACTGAGTGAGAGAGGTGAGTATTCTGGACCAGGTTTGTCTCAGCTTCTTAGCAAAAATGACAGGAAAGAAGAAAGCCCATGTGGTGGGTTCAATAAGGATGTCCCCCATAGACTCATATATTTGAATGCTTGGTTACTAGGGAGTAGAAATACTTCTTCACAAGGATTAGGAGATGTGACCTTGTTGGAATAGGTGTGTTCTTGTTAGAGAAAGTGTGTCACTGGGGATAAACTTCGGGGTTTCACATGTTCAAGCCAGGTACAGTGACTTTCTCTTTGTATAACATGAGATCCAAATGTAGAACTCTCAGCTCCTCCAGCACCATGTCTGCCTGCACACTGCCATGCTGGCAATGAATTAAATCTCCGAATCTGTAAGTAATCTCCAAGTAAATGCTTTTCCTTATAAGAGTTGCAGTGATCATGGTATTTCTTCACAGCAGTGGAACACAGCCTACAACTAGCCATGAGAAGAATGAAAAGGGGTTAATATGAGCCATATTATATGGTTCCTTTATCTCATATGGTTGCTGTCTGTAGAGAAAACTAACAGGAAATGTATGAGAGGAAGTGATGTCAAATATCAGCCTCTGTTTCCGGTTGGCTTGAGCTAAGCAGCTTTGATTCAGTAAAGCAGTGGGAGAAATCAATGATAAGAATAGAAATAAGTCATTCTCTCCAAAGAGATCAAATAAAAGGTGCACACTACCCATTAAGAGCTCAGGAGAATACTGAGTTTTCTTTGTGAACATGGTTCAGTAATGAACCCACCAAAGGTACAGGAGTCCATCACTATACAAAACATCATAGTGTAAGTGCATCCAGGAACCTGGTTATCATCAACATCCTTTCTATGCTTGATGGGCATATTTAAAACAACTCACTGACACTTAAGAATGAGCTACCTCATTCATAAGAAATGTATGGTTCCTCATACTGCATCCCAAAACTAATGCTGAGATTTGTGGAATCATGAGTGCATGACCCTTTTCTCTATCTTGACCCAGGTTCTAGTGCCCAGGCTCTCCAAAATGATGACTTTCATTAAATCTTCACATAGTTCCACTTAAATTTATACACGAATATTGTTAAATACTAAAATATATTAGATATTAAATTATCATAAAGTAATATAGTAAATAATGTGTGCTATGTTAATATGATTGATGATGTGTAACATTAAATACTGTACAGAGTGGTACAAGAGGATTATTTATTGCAAACAAGTAGAGGCAAGTTAATAAAAGTCCAGAAAGAGGTTATTTAACCAAAAAACACTCAGGCACCTATCAGTAAACTATGGTAAAGAAATAAGCAAATGGCAAAAAAAAAAAAGTGTGAATTGATAATAGCGACAAATAAAATATTGAAAGCCAAGTTTACTTTGTGTAATTTAAGATTCCTTTCTACAGCATCTCACTTTCTTTGCCTTCCCAACTTCCCACATCCTTTTGGGGGTGGGGCAGATGAGGTCTTCATTGCTTTCTCAGTGATTTTAGAATGCATTTTCTATGCACAGTTGACACAAGAGACTGGTGTGTCAGGGTCACGGACTGGCTTGACACTTGTATATTCCAGGTAGAAATTGTGCACATTTAATTACTATTTCACTAATAGTCTTGCATAATTCTCCTATCTTGACCACACTTACTTACTCACAGAGATGAGAAATAAATATTTGGCTTTCTCCATTTCAGTAAAAGTCTCTTTGCCTTCCTGTGTCTGCGGGTCACCATCATGGTCTTACACTCAGCAGTGGCTTCCCTACTGAATTCTCCCCCAAGGCAATAGTAGAGACATGTCAATATTTAATATCCTACTTCTGAAATGAAGCCTCAGGTGGAACATTTACCATATTATAGATGATAAGTGATTATATAGATGAGATCTGGTAGAAATGCTTCATTTCCAATTAGCTCATCCCAGTTTTCCACTACCATAACTAGGGATACTTCAGTATAATATGATGAGTGGAGAAAAATATAGGATTCACAAAATTAAATTGAAACTTTAGGATATGAAGATATGTGCATACTAATTTTTATAACCTGAATTTGCTTGTTTGCTTCCAAATAGATTTTTCTAGGGGTTCAAAAGATTATAGACATGGAATTTTGTGCAAGAGAGAGAGAGGAAGGATTGTAGGAGCCAGAGGGGTCCAGGACACCACAAGAAAACCCACAGAATCAATTAACCTTGGACAACAGGGGCTCCCAGAGACTGAGCTGACAACCAGGGAGCCTGCATGGGACTGACCTCATTCCTCTGCATATATATTACAGTTGTGTAGCTTGGTGCTCTTGTAGGACTCCTAACATTGGGAGCAGAGGCTGTCCCTCACTCTTTTGCCTCCTTTTGGGACCGTTTTCCTCCTACTGAGTTGCCTTGTCCAGCCTTAAAATGAGGGGAGGTGGCTATTTTCACTGAAACCTGATATGCCATGCTCAGTTGATATCCATGGGAGGCCTTCACTTTTATGCATGGAAAAAAGGAGGAGTGTATGGGAGTGGAAGGTGAAGGGGGACTTGGAGCAGATGAGGGAGGGGAAACTTTGGTCAGAATATAATATATAAGAAAAGAATAAATATATTTTAAAAAAGTTATAGACCAATGAAATGAAGTATTATGGGCTACATGTGTTACCCTAAATCTATGCTAAAAATCCTAATCTGTATACCTCTTGGGGTCAATATATCTGGAGACTGAGACTGAAAGATAAATTCAATTAAAATGTGGCCTGAATCTGGTGACTTGTTTCGTTATTAGAGACAATAAAAGCACAGTGAGAACAAAGAAGGACAGCATCCACCTACAAGCCAAATGGAGAGGTGTCAGAAGACACCAACCTACAAAGACCTCGCTCTCTTACGTCTAGCCTCAAGAAACATGAAGTAATGTATGTATGTTAAGGTACTGAGTCTGGAATGCTTTGTTACAGCAGCTCTAGCAAACTAATACACCACTGAATTAGTGTTAGACAAGCTAATGTATGTATATCCTTAAGACCTGCTATAGAAGGTGAATATATATGCTTCTTGACTTTTTTTCACTTGTCTTACAGAAGAAAATTTATTGTAAACGTATCTAATTGGTATTGTGAACAAGAAAGTCTGGTGCTGGAAAGATGAATCAACAGGCAAAGTGCTTGTTGCAAGAGTACAAGGACTTGAGCTTGGATGAGCTTGCAAGGGTGGGCTCTGCCCTGTGTGTCTGTAGCCCCAACATAGGTAATGAGGGAGAGACAGGAAACGTAGACGTTCACTGACCAGCCAGCCTAGCCTAACTGTTGATGCTGACCCAGTGAGGATCCTGTATCAACAGCAAGGTAGAGAAGTTAATGATAAAAACACCTAACCCCAACCCCCATCTATTACATGCACACATACACATGCATGTATACACATATACATGTGCATGCATACACACATTAAAATAAAAAGAAGCATACAGAAGGGGAGAATAAGAACTACTGCATGTTCTCTGTCATATGTAGAATTCAGATCTATATATGTAGGCATGTGGTATATGACATGAAAACAAGGGAGACTATTTGAAGGCAGGAGGTGACAAGAAAGAGGTAGGAAAGGTGACAACGGAGAGTAACAGAAGGTGGAATAAGCCAATCACAGTGCCACGTGTGTGAAAACATCACAGTCAAATCTATTCCTTCATACTTAACTCTCAATATTAACACTAGAAAATGTCAGGCTTTGTGTGTGATGATAGTCACACACACACACGACATTATTCTTGTTCAGCCATCTCCATGCTGGCACTCTTGACTCAGAGCAGATGAGACTCCAGTACCCATCTGTAGCACAGTGAAGACTAGACCTTAATCGCTCTCCCTGAACCTTTCACATTCTCTTGACAGCACCCTTCACAGATACTGAATTTATTATTCCTGTGTGTCTGGATGAAAGTCTGAAAAATAGGAGCTTCTATTTTTTTTTTCAGAATGAAAATATGTTTAGGTTGTCTCATAAGAGTGAATGTTATGAATACTTTAATATGTGTTCTGTGTGTCTAAGCAGTAGGACCCCAGGAACGCTTTTGCCTTCTTCCAGCCTTTGGATGTCTGATGAGCTTTTCTGTGAATAATGCTTACTCTTCTAGAAAAAGCCTTTGTTTATTCTCTTTCCTTTCGCGGCTTCTGTGTCCTGAACACCAGCCAGTCCACTTTGATTTCCCCATAGGCCCCCGCCAGCTTCGCATCAGTGCAGAGCTGAGTGGGACTGCTGGGAATATGGATGAGTCCCTCCTGACAGCACTTGTTACCAGGACAGCTGTGCCTCACATCCTCGACAGGCAACAGAGCCTGCTCAGACCTCAAAGCAGAGCAGAGATGATCTGGTCTTGCCTGGGAGGCCACTGGTTTGGCGGGGCGGCTTAATCTACCATTCCTTATTGTAGGCCTCCAGTTGGATAAATACAATACTAAAAGTGGTCATTTGGCTTCAGTGCGATTACTATGCAAAGAGAAACTTTAAGCCAGGAATAGTCTAACAGGACTCAATCATAAATGGTTCCAAATATATTTATGTGCCTGACTGTTTTGAATTATAACAAAACAAGAACAAAAAAGCCCACCCACATTGTTGATTTTATTTTTACAAATTTTATATTTCAAAAAAATTCTTCTAGGAGTTCTTGGTGTGGAAATCTCAATTTTTGTTTCAAGCTTAGCCACTCACTGAGAGGGTAAACTTAAAACAAATTGTAACTCTGAGACTGTAAAATATGGTAAAACATCTTTGAGCTGCTGTGAGGACAAAGAGAAACAAGACATGCCAATGAATTAGCCTGTCACATAGCAATTATCCAATGAATTAAACTACTTTTATGATATTCAAGAACCGACGATAAGCTACAGGGCTCACAAGGATGAATTCTTGATTCAGAAATTAGAAGGAAGAAATAAAAAAACCTTGAGGGGAGGAAAATCCCAGGATCCTCAGCGCAATAAGTTTTTACTGTGAACACTGTCCTATTATGCTGCCTTCCTTAATACTAATTATTATATCATGTTCTGTGTGCACTGCTAATGAGCCTCCCAAGTGTGGAATTTATCCAGGGAGATGAAGGCAGGCATAGAGTGGAGTAAACACTACAAATAT
This sequence comes from Rattus rattus, assembly GCF_011064425.1. Taxonomy (NCBI): domain Eukaryota; kingdom Metazoa; phylum Chordata; class Mammalia; order Rodentia; family Muridae; genus Rattus; species Rattus rattus. The sequence goes on along the minus strand of NC_046159.1, from coordinate 103,137,111 downwards.
TTATAGTTGCTTGTTCTAAGGTCTCCCTTTGCAAGTAGGACCAAAATTTCTTGAGTAAGGACAAGATCTAAACACTCAAGAGACTTCTTCCTGGCGAGCTTTGAGCAGTGGTGTCTCAGCAGAGACAGGAAGTCAGTGCATGAACAGCATGCTTACATGAGCCAGGCCAAGACAGTATAGCTGGATAAATCCTCCATTCTTTCATGCAATCACTGTGGTCAAGCCCCATTCATTCATCTCCTGAAATCAGGAAGATTGGCTTGACTAGTGCAGAGCACATGGATGAGGTGTGGAGCAAAGGTCAGGGGGAAAAGTCTAGGCAGAAGGGTTTTTGTGAAGGCTGGTAAAGATTCAGGATATGTCTGGAATCTGTATTGAATATACACATGGAAGGGTCATTACACATGGAAGGGTCATTTGCAATACAAGAGATCTAGACTGCCACATATGCAAGTCCTCAGCTCTGCTTGGGATGATGGGATCCAGTTCTAAGTACCTAACATCTCTAAAGCTTTGGCTCCCATATCTGTACAACTGGAAGTTGCAGGATATACTTTAGGACTGTGTGCCTCTTCAGTGGCAAGTACACTATGAGCTATGAACTGCATGAGTAACTCATAGCTATGGCTAATACTACAATTACCACAGATCTTCTTACATCAGAAATTTTGAGGTAAATACCCACCTTAAAGTTGTCTATGGTGGTGCACCACCATGCAATACTACCATTAAGGAGGGGAAGGCCAGAGGATTGTGAACTCAGGAGCAAACTGAGGTAGCTACACAGTGAGTTCTAGGCCAGTATGACCTAAAGCAGTAATACTGCTTTAAAATAAATAAATAAATAAATAAATAAATAAATAAATAAATAAATAAATAAATACACACAGACATAAAAATGCCTATATCAACAGAGAACAGAAAAATCATCTCAAAATTATTGCACATTTATCAAGCATATCACCTAGGGTCTGCATTTTCATTTTGTCTTTTTAAATAATATTTTCCCTTTTCTTTTCCAGAATTTCACATATATGTACAAAGTATCTTTTCATCTCAACAACAAGGCTATGTGGTATTTAGTGTCAGCATTTGGAAGACAAAGCATTTCACGTTGACATGAAAAGAACAAGACCAAGTGTTGCACTGGGTATAGTGTTGTAAGTAATGAATAAATCTATAAGTGCCATGAAAGATTTCCATAATCAGAGTAGCAAAATGAAAATCTGAGCATGAACTGAAGTGAGAAAGGGGGCTTCTCTCTCACCAAGAAGAACTGAAGTCCCACATTACAATGCTGCTTCTTCTGCTGCCCAAGGAAGGACTGTGGTCTTCATCACCCTCCTCTCCAGTCAGCATGTAGGTGGTAGAGGCAGACGCTGAGTCATTCTGCATGGACACTTTACACTGTACACTCCCTCCGCTCTGTTAAAACTCCCAGAGCCTAGGAAGGTCTGTATGCTCAGGGAAGCTATTCCTCTTCCTGCTGGATGACAACATCCCCCTCCAAAAAAATAAATAAGTAAAATGGGAAAAGATGTTGAGGAACTTCTTTTATCTTCAAAAGATCATGCTAAAAAAAAATTCTATTTAGAGCAGAGAGCATGGAGGATGCTGGGAATATCACTTTACTGACCCATTTCCCCATTCAATAGTCAGCTGCCAAAAGCTGCACAGTGTGCACAGCGGAGCCTGGCTTTTAGACAGTGGCTATTCTTTTGATCTATAAAGATGAATCATCAAACCTAAGAGAAAGCTAGGCAGCTGTCCCAGACAGAGCAAGGTGATGGAAAACTTTTAGAAAGAACTGGAAGCTGGAAGCTGGGGGAGGGAGGCGAGAAGAGTAGAGAAATTTTAAAAAGACCCTGGCAGCAGATTGTGGTTTGTAGCAGAGCTGGCAGACCCACTTCCATTCATCTCCTCAACCACCTGCAGGATAGACATCTGACTTTATACTTCCACCATGGAGCATCCCTGTAACGTTTTGGACGAGCCCATAATGCCAGACAAACTCAAAAGCCAGTGACTACCCTGCCACCTAAGCAAGGTCTAAATGAACTTCAAGAAACTACTAATGCATCTCATTTAAAAGCAACAACAAGGAAAAGGCTATCTATGGCATAATTCAAGTGGTCTAGAATGATAATCAATGTCATTTACAGTCCACACACAAGACCCACAGCTTCCTGGAGCTCTCACACAAGCTCCAGTCCCAGCCCCATCATGCCTGTGCTGGCTAAAGAATCATGTCTGTTTCCTGGCTTCACCGTTCACAAAGATGAGGCAAACAGTAGGACCGCCATCCCTCCCAGAACCCGTGCTTGTCCAGCTCATTTTCTAATTTCTCAATGATCCAATCATTTAAGGAGATCCTTGAGAAAAGAGACTCAGAAAAATCTGAGCTCTTTGCTGTGGTTCTTTCTACAAAGCCATCTGCCTGGGGGAACTTGATCTCCATTTTCTTTCACTGTTAATACAGCTCAATTCACCCCAGGAGAGAAAAATCAATGATTGTTTCAAGAAGGAGAGACTTAACTCTGTTGCAAATATATCCATTGTCTTGGGTAGAACCTCTCCAGGCGGTGCTGTCTCCATGAAATGGCAACAATACCTTCTCTATCCAGAGAAGGATGCTAGACTCCAGTACATTGTGACACTTGTGCCCACTCTGAAAGATCAGCCCACGACTCTTGCAGCACATCATTCTTTGTTTATAGTTATAAGCTGAACAGCCAACTCTATTTCCCAGAATCCCTTGCAGCAAGATTCTGATTTAGGCCTAATATGTATCAAGCAGGTGTGTTTAAATGAGATATGGACAGATACATGAGTAACTCATGACCAAATTAGAAGATACTGGATATTCCCACAAAAAAGGAGGCAGAAGGGTCTGGTTTGGTGAGAGAGCTGTGAAGGAGCTTTCAGGCTCTAAGTCATTGCATTGTACGCCCTGAGCAGGGGTTAATTTTAGCAGAAGGCTTTTGCTAAAACAACACCATGTGGGGGGGTTAGATATTTTCCCTGGGTCTGTTGCCTTTGGCTGCATTGTTACTGGCCTTGCATTATCTAAGCCAGATCCACTGGTCTCCTGGAGAGTCTTTGAACTATATAATACCCTTGAAAAATCTCCCTTCTGCTTAGCCAACTGGTGTGGATCTTGAAGCACCTAAATTCACTGGCAGATACACGGTTTTCCTGATTAAATTAAGCTTCATTAATTAAAATGGTTTTCTTTCCTAAATCTCCAATACATTCATTCCCTGAGTCATCCTTGCAAGGCTGGTAATAATTAGCCAAGTTCCGGTTATTTCTGTAGGTCCTCAGAGCAACACTGCCTGGATGGAGCCCCAGGAAAACGATACCCATTTTATATACCATTTACAGCCCCTTGTTGCTCTTCCTCTGGATATGCCATAATGAAGTTCTCCTTGGGTTAAGTGAGTTCCCCACATGCATGCGGGAATCCTTAAATAATAAGATTCAAGAAGATACCCTGTGTCATTGAGATTGTGGGCTGAGCCTGAAGGACAGGATTTGTATAATGTTGACAGAGCAGCAGCAAGCATCCTTTCTCCATTTTAAGAGGCTGGGTTGCCAGGATGAACTAGAATGAATTTTGATGCAATTGTTGCCTGAATGCGATAATTAGCAGTTTTGCAACTGTTTAGATGGAAGATATTCTAGGTCCCTTTCTTTTCTGATCACATAGTCTAAACTGTTATCTTGTTAGCAATGGTCGAGCCTCAAAGATAGTGTCCAGTTTTTCCTTACTGAATAGTGAGTGCTCAAAGTCCTATCAACAACCACGTTCCATTTTGAAATTTAATTACATAGTCTTCACATTAACCCAAGAGAATTTTATGAACCAAACTCTAAAGAAGTACTAAAAGAGATCTCTAAACAAAGAAATGAAAATAAGACCAAACAGACTTTAGTCTCGTTTGATGGCATAGCAAATGATGGAGGAGATGGGACTGAGGCTATAATCTTGGAGGCACAAATATTTGAAATAATTAAATGTGTTTTAATGATCACCAGTTTTCCACAAAACCATATCATCTTATGCCATTTATTTTGAAAAGTGTGAAAATTATTAAAAAAGTCCCTTTCAAGCTTTGTGTAGTGGCAATATCGTAGCCAATGAGGGTTATCCGAGGTGGAATTGTTGCTAATTGAAAAAGTCCCTTTCAGGTGGGTCTCACATATGAAAAAAGAAAATGAGATGTGTCCAGAAGACAAACAAGAACAAAACTAGGAACTCCAGCTCTGCTGTTAGATTCCAGACACGATGGCCATGGCTGAGCCCTCAAAATTTTTTGCTATATTCATTTGTTACATGGAGGATAGATCAGATAATAGGCAACTTCTCAGAAGCTCCTCTGCCACTTAATGAGTGTAGACAGAAAGCCGAAATACCTCAAATGATAAAAGTTTCATGAGTTGACAAGATGGGAAGTGGCATGGTGCAACTAAAGAAGCAAGAACAAGGACAGCATCTCCCATATCATCTGGAGATGACCCAAGTGCCCAGTCTGTGGTTTCCAAGCCATGGAGTCTCTGGCACAGTCAATGAACCTCTCTGAGCATGTGCATTCTCATAGAACTTAGGATAAATAAATGCTATTACTCAGAGTTTCTTCGAGATTCCAATTAAATGAGGAAGGGGCTCCTATCTGAGTCCCCAGTTAAAACTAATGAGTTCTTACTGCTCTCTGCCCTCTGTCCAGACAGAAGTAAAATGAGAGAAAGGACTGATGACTTATGCTTTGTTGAGTGAAGGAAGACAGTCATTTATATTATGCCATTTTAGAAAGTGCTTTGGTAAAGAAATATTGATATTTCCACAACACTCTGATGGGCTTCACGAGCAGAGCCTTCTCTACTTTAGCATTTATTTCCCATGTGGATAGTTATTAACCATCTACTATGTACACTTCTTGCATTGGGCAAAAGTGATGAACAGAAAAACAGAATAGGCCAGGCCCTGATTCCCCTGACACTCTTCCTATACCTGATGTCTTCCAGAACTCTTATAAATAATGTCTGTATGTGGAGAGGACAGATATTTTCTCCCATTCAGTCCACTGGCATGGGGATTTACAATGCTTGCTCTCTCTTAGATAAAACAAAAATTAAACTTCAGAGCTGAGCTCATATTACTATGATTTCAGTAATGCATGGGCAGGGTAAAAAGGGGAGTATAAATGTAGAGCTTGCCAAATCTTGACTCTGTTATTCCTGAGAGATACACCACTGGGAAAGGACATTAACCAGTTTCTGTCTGTTTCTTGTCTAATAAAGCTGCACGGGACCTTATGAGATGGTACTAGTACAGTGCCTAGATCAATGTGCATGAGGGAAAACAATCATGATAATGACCATGGATGGTCTGACTTGATAGCATCGCTTTTCCACCATCTTAAGAAAATGAGCTCTCGCAAGACTCAAGATACAGAAAAGGTAGCTACAGTATCAATGTATCGTTATTTGGGAAAGAGTATGAAAAGAAATAATTCCCAAGTGTTACTGGTTGCATTTTATTTAAACAAAGAAAATCACATCAAAGAATGTGTTTGTGTATCTCATTTTTAAAAAAATCTCCAGTCTGACCCATCTCCCCAGCTCCTCTAATACAGTAACATTTATTCTTTGTACAGACTATGTAGTGCCAAAATGACATTTATGAAATCTTTCAGTGTTTTAGATGGGAAAGACTGATTACTTTTAACAAGGACCTATTAGGGCAAGGAGAAGGTTCTATCTGTATGGCCTATGATCTATCAAATGCCTAAAGAGGAATTCTGGAACGTGAAGTCCACTCAGGCTAATCCATTTTAAATTAGTTACTAGCCTTCATTGTTTAATATGAATAAAACTTATAGAACATCTGTCCACTTGCGATATTTTCACCACCATATTTAAAACCGAATGTTATAAACCCATCGAGTCACTATCACTAGGTTATAAAAATAAGCGAAATATCCAACAGTCCTCCTTCTATTGTGTTTTGGAATATCCACAAGGTTCTTTTCCAGCTGTGATCTATTAAGGTTTTTGACACCTTTTACATTCAACAACCTCACCATTACCTTGGGCTCCTTCTGACTTTCCTCCTCTTTTACCAATCTACATCGCCTTTCCTCCACTGCCACAGAGATGGTGCGTATATGCATATCATCTCTGGTCAGGGGATTTTGTACTAGAACAGGAGTAGTTTTAAATTCTGGCAGTGTAATAACAATTTCTAAGAGTCCTTCATCCTTATAGAACCAGTAGACATCTGGTGGGTCTGATTAAAGTCTGGACAGTGGGAATTTTCTATGTTCCCATGGAAAATTCTAGAACACAGCCCAGGCAGGAGAATCACTATGCTGGAGAACAGAGAACCCCTTACATCCTCTCCCTTTCAATTCTCTGTTGGTGCCACTTTGCTTCAATTACTGCTTTGAAACAAGTCAAACTGAAGAGTGAAGATCTGAACTCTTCATTTCTGAAAATGGCTCCTGGTTTTCAGCTGGTTGTGGCTAGATATGTAACACTTAGAAAGTTGGTAGCGCTCCCCGGGAAGGCAGCCAAGATCTCAGATCCAGCATCTGAGGTCCCACTGTACCCAGCCATCCTGAGATTGGATGTGGACATTTCCATTGCCAGCTCCATCAAAAGATGAAACACTTGGCATATGGAAGGAACCCCCTCTTGTCACCAGTACAAACCACCAGCCATCCTCAGCTTCTGGGGGAGTTCTTTTTCTTATTTTGGCGAAGCACCAGCATTTATCTGAATTTCTCCTTACAACGAATCTGACCGGATGGATTTTCAAGTTTATTTTGAGAGTCAAGTACAAGGAGAGGTCAAGGGGGTATTTTAATTTGGATTTCATTGAAGCTAATGCCATGAATTGTCAAGGGGAGCTACACAAAAAACCACAGCACGGGCAGCTAAGATAATAGGCATGCATTCCCTCACAATTCTAGAGACTGTAAGTCTGAGATCAAAGTGTTGGACTGACCTGGTTTCTCGTGAGACTTCTCTCTGTGGCTGGCACTTCTCCTGTGTCCTCAGATGACCCTCCCTCTATGGGTGTCTGCTATCTAATCTCCTCTTATAAGAAAATCAACCATATTGGATTTGGACCCACTCCTATGACCTCATTTGAACTTAGTTATCTCTTGAAAGTCCATACTTATAAATATAGTCACATTCCGAGGTACTAGTCAGGGTTAGACTTGAAAAATGGAGATTTGGGAGACAAAGAATTCAGTTCATCATACTCATGAAATGAAAAGATTTACCACCTATGGCTATGATTGTCATGCTTCACCATCTCCAGCATAACTGCAGAACCTGGAATTCTGGGAACAAGTTCTCATATTCTCTCTCTCTCTCTCTCTCTCTCTCTCTCTCTCTCTCTCTCTCTCTCTCTCAGAATACACACACACACACACACACACACACATACATATATAGTTTTAGACTTTTGTGATGAATGAACTTGCAAAGTTGAAATAACTCAAGCATATAAAGGCTCTGAACTAAGTAAAAAATGTAAAATTTTCCGTCTTATGTGTGGAAATTAAAAAATGTATATTATATTGTTCCTGATTCTGTAAGAATTATATTGTAAATAGTCTGAGTGAGGTTTGATTAAAGGTTTTCTTCATTATAAATGATGTAAGTTTATTTATCTTGACCAAATTTAAAATTTAGAGTAACAGACATTATTCAAGCAACAGCCATCTTAACTGCCGTGTTTTGCTGAGGCATTTCGTTGTATTCCTGTTCATGTGTTCAGAGAACTCCCACTTGAACTCAGAGACTGTTTCCTGAAAGTATGTTCAGCCAATGGGCGTTACTCAATTACTGTCCTAAAGCAACTCACTTCACCTTCTCTTCGAGAATCTTTGGGGTTTGCATGAGCCTGTCAGTCTATTAAAACTGTCAGAAGGACAGCTTCTTACCTTGAGGCTTGGGCTTGGTGAGTTTGCCACAGGGCTTGGAGATGGTGACAGTTTTCTGACAGTCGGCATTGTGCAGAGCTCTCTTCAGACTGCCAGTTCTGGTCTTCAAGGCGGTATTGAGGTCACATTCTCCCCAAGCCTGGAACTGGTATTTGCACTCAGCTAAAAGGCACAATACAAGGAAAGGAAAATCCTTAAGAAAGCTCTTTGGGACACAGTTTTGATGTTAAGTGGTTGTATTTAAGCCATTGTACATGAAGTTATAAGAAATAACACAAAGGGGCTGGAGAGATGGCTCAGCCGCTAAAGGCTAGGCTCACAACCAAATATATAAGAAATAACACAAAGAAATTCCATCCATTCTTCATCCAATTTCCCCTAATTTTGGTATCTTGAATAGCCGTATGTCTATACGAAAAAGGATATTCCAAGAGTGTAGTGGGACCTTATCAGTTTTATATGCATGAACTTGTATAGTTCTATCAGCGTGAAGGCATATGGACAACACCATCAATACACATGATTGCAGTGTAAGAGGCCCAGACATCACCTTATACAGCCATAGCCTTCTTATGCCTAAATGCCTTACAACCATAACTCTCTTCTCCAGCACTTTTCATTCTATAAAGGAAAATGTAAAACTATGTGAAAGTTTGTGACTGGCTACTCTGTTACCCACAAAGTTCAGGAGATGGCGAGTGATCCTCTTGAATTGGAGTACTCATAGTTATGAGTGATGAAAACCAAACTCGGTCTACCACAAGAACAACACATGCTCCTCACAACCGAGCCATCTCTCCAGCTCTGAGAGATGCTATTTCTTTACTTAGCATAAATTTCTGGCAACCAACTTAAGTAGCAGAAATCAGTAGTATGTGCTTTTATACAACGGAATAACATTCTATGATATAGATATATCAAAGTTTATTTATTCATTTACCGGGTTCAAGATGCTAGATTGCTTCTAGCTTTTGGCTAGAATATTTACACAAATGCAAACACTGTAGGTTCATACTCAGGGTTTTAAAAAAAAAACAAAAACAAAAACAAAAAAAACATGTTTTATTTTCTCCTAGGGAAAAAATGCTGAAGAAACTGAATGCTAAAGTCAACTAATGTTTAGTTTTATACAAACATCTCTGCCTCTTCACTGACTTTCAGCATCACAATATTTCAGTCCACCATTCTGGTGGGCATATAGTAAGTAATACCTCACTGGAGTGTCAGTCTCTGTTTCCTTGATTGGACAGAGAAATTGAATATCTCTCCAAGCGTCTATTTGTTACCACATATTCTCCTCAAAAGACATGTCTGTTGATATATCTTACTAACTCTTATTGGATGGTTAGGATTGTTTGTTTGTTTGCCTTGATTCCATATTGATTTTTGAGACTTTTGTAGATGCTCAAGCATACAAAAATTTTTAAGTGAATCTTAACAGTGCCTTATATTACTTAGTGCTTAATGTATAAGAACATTATGGCCTTTATGGTAGTTATTACCACTTATACTCCAAGTCATAGAGGAAGTCAGGCTACATGTAGAATAGGCATTCTCCATCTTCTCACACATTTAGGCCACGGTGTGTCCTACATGGCACTGGTGGGGAACTGTGGCCATTATGTTCCATGGTGGCCAAGATAAATACCACAAAGTATGTGATATAAAAAGGAAAGCCATTTGAAATTTTTAGATTGGGATAGGGATCCATCTAAATCAGTGGTTCTCAACCTGTGAAGTCTTGACCTTGTTGAGGGTGGAACAACCCTTTCTGAGCAGTAGCCTAAGACCATGAGAAAACACAGATACTTGCATTATGATTCATAACAGTAGAAAATTTACAGTTATGAAGTAACAACAAAAATAACTTTATGGTTAAAGGTCACCACAACATAAGGAACTGTCTTAAAGGGATAGGAGATGACTTGTGGGATAAGGGGCTTGTCTCATTCACATGACGGGTCAAAGTTTGGTCCCCAGAGCCTACATAAGAAGCTGAGCAAGTATGGTAACTAACTGCCTGTGAACCCAGTGTTCTGGAAGCAGAGACAGGGATGGCTTACTAACTTTACTAGGGCAATCACTGGGTTCCAGATTCAACAAGAGACCAGGCTTCAGAAGCAGAAGGGGAGAGCAACAGAGGAAAGACCCCTCCACATACCAACCTCTGGTGATCACACATGTGTACCTAAACCTATGTGCACTTACAAACATGCATGTGCACATGAAATGAAAACTCCCCAACACACAGCACACACATGTATGTAGATCAATAGTTTTCACTCTTCGTTATACTGCAGCCCTTTCATACAGTTCCTTATGTTGTGGTGACCCTCTCCAACCATAAAATTATTTTTGTGGCTTCTTCAAAACTGTAATTTTTCTACGGTTGTGTTTTCTGATGGTTTTAGGCAACCTCTGCGAAAGGAGTAGAGACCGGCAGGTTGAGAGTCGCTGATGTAGATGAGTGTATACAGGTAAAGATGAAAAATGTTGAATAATAGGTTAAGGATGAAGTGTTGATTATTGAATTAAAATTGGAGGTGTTGAGAGAACTTCTCTCAAGTGGACAGATCAAAACAGCATGAGAGTAACTAGAATTAGTGGGGGAAAGGCTATTAGCATTGGCTGTGGCAAGGCCTGGTGGAGTCAGTGAGAGGCTCTGTAAACATATGGGGAGGATGGGAAGAGTAATCACAAGGGACATGAGGAAGGAGGACGAGCACAAGAAGGGGAAGTAGAGAATGAAGTGGGGAATTAGATGGCCTAGGACAAGACCATTACTGGGTCGGTGAGGACCATTGCAGATTTTGTGCCCACATAAGCAATGATGCTTAACAACAGTTTTGAATCTGAATGATATCTGGCCAGTTTTATTGGCAGGTAAAGTAAGTTGGATTATGATAAAAAAAATTGTGGATGCCAAAGATGTTGCTAATTACCCTACAGTGTATAAGACAAAAAGAAACACACACACACACACACACACACACACACACACACACACACACACACACACAAATCCAGCCCCCGAAATCATTAGTGCTGAATTGGAGAAGCAAGCTGTCTGGTCACCAGAAGTCTAAGAAAATACATTTATTTATTTAACTTGATATAAACATTAGCTGGCCTTGGAAAGATCTTGATAGAAATGTTCCAAATGAGACTGACCTCCAAACTGCTTCTTCCAGTTGCAAGGGATCTTACATCTCTGAGTCTTCATGGTTTGTTTGCACTCGGCACCAGTGCGAGTGCCCTCCCGGGTGCCTAGACCACAATCCCCGCTGGTGGGCACGCACACACTCCACTGCCATTCTCCACAGTCAGATTTTTTCACCTTTTTTTCTGCAAAGAAGGAAACAAAAAGCAATCACCATCCAGAACTGTTCTGAACTCCTAGGCATGATTAAGTCTCGTTCCTCAACACCTCGATTGTGGAATCTATGATTTTCACCTCTACCTGCATTCTCCCATAAGACAGTGGGTATGTGACAGGCGTCTTCTCAATGATCTAATCAATGTATGAATAAGAGAGAGAAAGATAACAAGGGTTTGGGGACAGAACTAAGGCTACTAAATCGTGTATTAGATAGAGATTGTTCAAAGTGACTCACTAATACTTGCTTTTAGAAATAAATTATTTCTGAGTGAAGAAGGCATTCTCTCTCTCTCTCTCTCTCTCTCTCTCTCTCTCTCTCTCTCTCTCTCTCTCTCTTCACCTCTTTCTGGACACCATGACATGAGCTGCTCTGTTCATGCTACCACAGCTGTGATGGACTGACATCTCTGAAACCCTGAGGGAAAGAAAGCCTTCTTCCTCTTAAGTTCACGCCTCAGGTGTTTGAATGCAGAAACAAACAGCTGAGTAACACCCTTGTAGCAGATGGAATCTGAAGACTTGTGTGACTCCGATGGAAACTTTGAGAGTGTGAAATATTATAAAAACAAATATTCCTGTAAAAATAAAAAGGTTCTAAGTAGTTTACGAAAAAGAGGAGCAAGCATCTATTATAAGTAATAGTTGTCAGACTAGCAGTTTCGTCGCAAACAGATGGTCTGGTTTTGTGTGGCAGGTAAAAGGACATAATAGAAATGTGGTCTAGGTCACAGACTAAGACAGGTCCCAAGCTGCACAGCCAACTCATGAGCATGCTGCAGCCAGCGTAGTCACTCATCAGCATAACAGGATAAAGTAAGACTAGCCTTGCTTAGCATTTCTCTAAATAATTAAAGGGAAGTTAGAAATGGTGGGAGGGAGGAGGCAGGGAGCTGGTCTGCATAGGTACCATCTAGTCAGGGCTGCATGGGTACCACCCAGTGAAGCATCTCTCTCTGAATCCACCGCTTACCTGGTTTCTCTTTCTTCCCGGCCTCAGCAGTGTCCACAGCTGCCAGGATGAAAATCAAGGCCAGGAAGGCAGCTGCAAATTTTCGACGTTGCTGCTGGTATTGCTGGGACGACATTTCTGGGGGTGAAGAGAAAGAGAAAAAGGTGATTTCTACTTAAGTCAGGATGAAGGTCCCACTCCTTGATGAAGCACTCTGTGTGAACCTTCTGGAACACTAGCTTTAAAAAAAAAAAAAAAGACGTATCAATCAGTGCAAGCATAATTTTGCTATTGCTTGCTACCGGCTGCTAATGGCAATAATTCACGTAGTCTCTCACAATATCGAAGCGGTCTTCATATCAGACGCCACAGATATTTGTTAGCTATGACAACGGAATTATCAAAGCAAGAGAATTTTGAGGCATAATCTTGAGCAGAGTCCTCCAATCAATCTTGCTGCTTGCATCACTTGGTAATAACAGATACAACCATTTTCAGGTGGTCTGGCAGTTCCTAGAAACATTTATGGCAGTACAGCTGGGGGGTTTGTCAGAATGGCCATGGCAAATGATGGCCTATGTTAGCATGGGCTGACTGGCTTTTCTTTTTAATCTTTAAGTACCTTTGGCAATGAGTAGTATCTCTGATCCATATCTCTCCATGATCACATCTAACATAGTACCACCATCCCATTATTCATTAAAGTGAAACACAGAAATAGAGCTGGCATGATATGATACTATCAATTTATAAACTGACCTTATTCAAGACCTATTAAATCCTCAAATCTAGGGAACAGTGATTACACTTGCTCAATATATGAAATACTTCTCATCTCACATAAGTCAAAATCCCTAGGCAACACTAGGGAGATCTCTGTTAAACTTAAAAACTTAACCCTCTGTCAAGATGATCTCCTTGCCTAAACATCCCCAAGGAAACAGTTGACTGTAGAAACTTGCTTGATAGTCATTTACCTCCATCTGCTGTGTTAATGGTATTTTATAGGTCACATGAAAGTGCAGAAATGATCTTTGGTTATTGTTAATATGTGACATATTTTTCCAAGACTAGCAATAGATTAATTTTATTTTGTAATCTCTTTAGTGAACAATAAGACACTGTGTGTGTGTGTGTGTGTGTGTGTGTGTGTGTGTGTATGTGTGTGATCATGGTTGCTAAGTTCATATTCATTTCCATGGTGTTAGAATTATCACTTATAGAATCATACTCTTTTGCTATGAATGACTGGATTCAATAGTATGAGTAAGCATATTTCACCTGAAACTAAAATTAACTAACAGGAACCCTGCTTAGTTACTCAGCACCATTTCTATCTCCATTGACCATCTGGTATAGCCAGTTTTGCTCTTCCTAATGCTGGACTCTTACGACAGTCTCACTGAAGTGCTCCTAGCAAATCTGAACTAAGTCCTCACCTCATGACTAGACATAAGAAGCCAGCCTGGACTCACTGATTTGCAAGCGTGTCAGAGTGCTCAGAAATGAGTCCTCTGTGCTCTTTATGATGCACTTTTTCCTATGATATTCAAAAACCATTAACATGATTAGGTGTAACACCAACCAGAAACTATGTTTTCCCCAAAAGCACCTTTTAGTGCCTAACCACTGCAGTGAAACTTCTGAGAATTCTTAAAAGGCAAATTAACTGTGTCATTTATGGCTTTTCAACTTTATTTCAAATTAGATTTCACTTTTGTGATAAAAACTACCTTAAATATAAGGTTATGATGTAGATTATTATGAGAATCTGAAAATTCCCACTGAGAAAGCACAACTCTGGAGAAAACTTTCTGACAAGCAATGGGTGATGATCTTCCTTAGTCTTAATAAGTGTAGCCAGTGAAGAAGTCAGAAGTCATTCTGACTAAGTCAATATCTTACTACCTAAGCTTTTATGGGAGTGTTAAAAGAGTAAAGGCTTAAAAAAAAGAGTAAAAGAAATGAAATGATTAAAATTACCCAAGTCCACCCAACAGTACTTAATGGTAATACCATTTGAGTGCTCCAAACAATACTCAATTAACTTTTGGCACCTTCCTGGTCCATAGATATGTGAGTAATTATGCAGATAGCAGCTTGCATGTGGTATATGCAGAGCTGACTATTTATCATCCACATCAAATAAAACCAAAAGCTTTCCCTGCACAGAGCTTAACTCTGCTTGTTCTCCAACATGCTGGGTGCCAGATGACTGCAGAAGGAAAAACAAGTCCCCCTCAGACACACAAAGCAATTAGGGAAGTGGGTAATTACTTTTCACACTGAGAAAAAGAAACAATGAAAGAATAAAACTTACTAAATTGGCCAAGTTCTTTTGAGAAATTTCTTTCTTTCTTACCACCTTCTGCTATCTTTATTATATTTGACCTGACGAACATAATTCACTGTGGTTAACAAATTGAAGGATACCGTAAATGGATGCTGGGACACAGTAATCGACTGTTGAGTTATCTCAGTGAAGCCTGAAACTCAATGACAAATAAAGGAACTAATTGAAGAAAAGCATTCGTTTTTACCTCTTATTCTGAAGCAAGGCTGATTAGAATGTGTAGGAGATCCTCTGTACTAAAGCATGATAGTGTAATATAGGATTTTGAGGACGGCAATATCTGATGTAAATATAGACGAGGATGCCAAATACTGTCCCTGGTGAATTGTTTATAAAAGGCAGCATAGCATCTGGAGGCAGAACTCTTTATTCAAAATTTAATTTCACCAGTATTTTTTTTCAGATTGTTTTTGAACAAATCAGAATATCACAACCAATTGAACTGGTTTTGATATCAAAATATTGAGAGTAAGTGGTAGGACTGCTAATAAAACAACTGCGAGAGGCACTTCCCATAAAATCCACAGGACAGACAGAGATAATCCAGATTATTAGGAAGCACGTTACCAACATAGCTTACCTCTACAGCTCTGTGGTTTGCATGTGAAGTGTTCTTTATGAATTAGATACTTGGTCCCCAACTCTAGCAAGTAGGGCACTGAGGAAGTGAGTGGACCTTTAGAATAATTCTGCCTTTATCAGTAATTTAATCCATGGATAAATTAAAAGATTGAATAGAGTATTAAGAGACAGTAGAGCTGTAGAAGGTGGAGCCCTGTTGAGGCAGCAGGTCAACAGGTCTTTGAAGGGCATATCTTACCCAGTCCCTTTGTACAACTTCTCTCTGTTTGCCCACCTCTAGGAGATGAACAAACGTGCTTCTGTATTACCTTGGTCCCCAAACAATGCAGCACCCAACATAGATTAAAACATCTGAAACTGCGAGCCAATACAAATACTTCTTTCTTTAAACTATTTAAACTGTCTTTCACAGTGTTGAAAAGTTTAACACAAAAGGCTCTTTTTAATTGAAAAAAAATATTATAAGCATCGAACTTGGTGTTTTTGATATTATATTAAGGCGAAACCAAACAAAATATCACAAGACAGAAATAATTTAATTAAAATCAGCTAGTAGCTCCTTCAGCATTCAGGGGACCCTAATTCATCCTGCTTTACTTTTTGGAAGCATAATAAAATTCAGGGAACTTAACTCGCAGTGTATCCTTTGAGTTCAGAGCCCAGTGTTGGAAATTAGCAACTGTGTCAATGCAGTTGAATTTACATGAAGTGAGGAGAATGCCCGTTTACAATTATACCCCATGCCTTTCTACATGGAAAAGTATTCCCCTTCCATCTTTTTATTTGAAGCATCTAAGACAGAAGGAGCCCCCAGTGCTTAGAAGTTGTTCCTAAAACTTTGATCTTGAAAAAAGTCACAGAAATATAGCTTAAAACAGAGGAGTGAATTTTTACACTAAAAGTAATATCTTAGACATTGACACTGTGCTAGAAACAATCACTTGTCTCTCCAGACTTGTAAGGAAAAGTGACCATCAAATAGGTAAAAATGCATCTGTATCCATTCATGCCATAGATTATAATAGATACTTTGTGGGTTTATTTAGCTTAACCTCTAAGAAATAGAAAATCTTATAAATTATAAAATAAAATATAAGACATTGAAAATCATGCAAAACCACAGAGTATTTGAATGAATCTTTATAAAAATAGAACACTTTTCCCAGAACATCAATTACTTTGCATGTTCTTTGTCCTAAATACAGCTCTTCTTTCAGGAAGTAACTAACAGAGAAATTCTTTCCATTTGTTGTTTGAGAGCTTATTTAAATGTATTTTAAACTTACCTAATTTAAAATATCTGAATGCCTTTTGAGTTGTTTTTAACATATATGACTGCCAGCCATTGACTTCTGGTCCTTGCTTCTTACATTCTTAGAAAATACAAACCATCTAGTCAATATATCCTAGATTCTGAATTTTAGTAATTATAGATTTAGGTCCAATTCAATATTTTTCCATCCAGGTGAAAATTAAAAACTTGAAATAGAAACCTTCCTAGAATGAATTCTAGGATTCAACAATCCTCGCTAATGATAACCCTAATCCTAACCCATGCCTCCTTTATGACTTTGTTCTCCTGGCGCTAATTAAATCTCTGAATCACTCAATTTCCCTAAGTTTAATATCCACTAATTAGTTCACTAGCAGTTAACTAGTCAAACATAAAAAAAAAATTAGCAGTTCAAAATTAAAACAAACCAAACATATTGTAGATTTAAATGTTTACATTTCTAAAGAAGAAAAATTAGGGCATCCATGTACTTATTTAGATAAAATACCAGAGAAATTTCTGTCATGTGTTCTGATTTGGTAATATACTGAGAACTTCATTTAGACTAAAACCATATAGCCTTTCAGCTCTGGCTTTTATTAGTCTTTACAAAGTATGTACATTTCTTGAAAATTGCTGTCTGTCAAACTTAGTTCTAAGTACATAGAAGCATGCAAAAATAAGGAGGGAAAATAAGTCAACTCTAACAATAACTGAAAATAAAGGAGTACATTTGATAAATAATATTTGATATTTATTTTATAATATGACTGATAACTAGGTATGTTTGTTAATTATCTGGTGGATCAAATGAGTTAAATAGCTTGAATTGTTTGTGCTACTCCTTTATTACTTTTACCCTTTATTAGGTGATCCCCAAAGTAAAGATTTAGTTTTAAGTTTTTAGAATCTTCTAATTTCTTCATGAGCATTTTAATGTCTATCTACTCTGACTGGGTAAAGGAATCCTTAAGAATTTAGAGCAATGTTCTCAACTTCCTTAATGCTATGATCCTTTAATACAGTTCCTCATGTTGTAGAAACCCACCAACCATAAAGTTATTCCATTGCTACTTCATAAATTATAATTTTGTTACTGTTATTAATCATAATGTAAATATCTAATATATAGGATAGCTGATCTATGATTTCCCAAAAGGGTCACAACCTAAGGATTGAGTACCACTGTTCTAAAGGAAGATAAAACAGTTCATTCTGCAGAGAACATTCTTTAGCTCAGACAGTAAACAATTCAAAAGTTTCAGGAAGTCCCTGAAACCTAGCAAACACACTAGGCTCCACCCTCACCAAGTCACTATAAGCAGTAAGGACTTCTGAGACATACTCTGAGAGCGTCCAAGCCACTTGAAAAAGACAGAGACCAGCAAAGCTGTCCAGAAGACAAGGTAAATCAGCCAAAGCTTCTTAGAAGAAGCACAGATCAACCTAAATACCTAGAAAGGACCCTCTTAAGCCCATTAAGCTATGTAGAAGATGTACAGTGCAATCCAGTTTTCATAGAGAACTTTTCAGTTATACAGATATCTTTGAGTATGTTTTTTGTTCCTAACGGTGATGGCGCCTCGATATTCTTGTGAGTAACCCTAGTCAGACTCATTGGTTCACCAAATTGAGTTTTTC
Organism: Rattus rattus; assembly: GCF_011064425.1. Taxonomy (NCBI): domain Eukaryota; kingdom Metazoa; phylum Chordata; class Mammalia; order Rodentia; family Muridae; genus Rattus; species Rattus rattus. The sequence continues at coordinate 103,118,976 of NC_046159.1, read as the reverse complement.
TTGTTTTCTTGATTTGTTGTTGGTTCTCTATCTGGGGTTAAGTAGACATTTGCTCACGTCTCCCTAAAGACAAAGTCACACAACATGTAGCACAACATATCCATTGTATCTTTCTTCTCTATATTCTTCTGTGTTACACTGCATCCCTCTCATCAGTTTGTCTTTAACCAATGTTGCCAGTGGTCTGCTCCTATAATGACCAGTGAATGTTACCCTGTCTCCTGATCCACCATCTTCCCTCTCTGGTTTCCTTTTACAATGTACTCCTCTGAAACCAAGCTTCCCAGACCTAATCAAAAGCTTGCATGAGTGTCCCTGCCATATGATCATCTCTCCTCTTACCATCAACGTATCTTTATCCAGAAAGAAGTATTGTACTTCTTTAACTCTACAATATTTTAATCTACCTATGTCTGTTTGTGCTATTCCGTGTAATAAATTCTTCCCCAAATCTGAGGAATTGATCAACTAGCATGGTTGAGTCCAACAATTTTATCCTCTCTGAAGCCTCTACCTAAGTTATCTTATGTTCTTTTGCTTTGGAACACACTGGTCAATGCCCAGTCTAGATACTCTGATCACATACAACCCCTGAATGCCATAGTCACATGTGACAAATTCTGTGAAACGAAACAGGCAGAACAGGCATGAGGTCCCATGACTGTTCAATCTAGGAAGAAATACATTTAGACAAACAGAATACAGCTTATAGGCAAAGTAAAAGGTGAAAAACGAGCCTGCTAGCTACTGTGGCAACTAGTTGTGCATCTAAAGCGCGCGTGCGCGCGCGCACACACACACACACACACCTGTTTGCTCACCTGGGTTTGTTTTTCTGTAGTACAGAAATGAACTTGTTAAAGCTTTGTTCTTGTTTGCTAATTATAAATCTATGCCCAGAGGGAACACTTTGTAGAATCATGACACATTGAAGTCACACTGAAGTCTGGAAGTAGGATGCAGACTCACAAGAACACATCCCAGGGGGGTGTGCAAAGCACAGCATTTTTCTGCAAGAGGAGCTAAAAATATATCTTATTTCATTGTAAAGTCTATGAAATCTATTTCCCCCATAGTTCTTGGGAAGTATAGACGTTGTTAAGACTGGTTTATTCTAAGTCAAAGGTCTGTTAGACAAATATAATACCCTTCTTTTATCTTTATGCTTTACAAATTTACTGAACGGTCATTCTGTTGCTTCCTATATTACAATTGAGAATTTGTTCCTAAAGGAGATTTTTATTGTTTTGACTGTAGTTTTCCTTATTCTTTGGTTACTTTTCTAATATTTTTTTATTAACTTCACACTGGTCTATTGTAAAAAGATCAAACCATTTCCCTGGAGTGGTACTGTCTTATAAATTGGCTTATGATATTGCTAAGTCATCACTTACTCCAGCCTTCTTAAACTCACTTATTTAAAACTAAGTCTTGCAAGGAAGTGTCCTAAGGATGGGTATAGAACACACAGCATAGAGATGAGTTTAGCAGCAAATCCCCCCCTGTAACTATGTGCATATTGATTGGACTGTTAAAATGACACAGTAATTTAATTTGATCAGACCCATATCCTAAAAACACAAAGCTCTCAGACCAAACTATTTCAATGCCAGAGATGCACCTGCCGGAGAGTGTGATATTTTATGACACTTTCATTAGTCCACCAGTTTTTATAGCCTCTACATGAAATAGGTGTGTGCTACATAAGAATATGAACAGCTGGGGTTGGGGATTTAGCTCAGTGGTAGGGCGCTTGCCTAGCAAGCACAAGGCCCTGGGTTCAGTCCCCAGCTCTGGAAAAAAAAAAAGAATATGAACAGCTGATTTGAAAGAGATTCCTCCAAAATAGTCCTGCAAGGTGTGGAGAAAAGAGAAATGGGTGATTCTGATGTTCCCTTGTGGTAAATGAATGAACAGTTCTCTGTGAGTACATAGGCTCAAGTAGTCATGTTTCTCCATAGGAAGAAAGGTGGTAGAGAGTTGGAACATGTTTTACTTATCAATTTACATGCTTACACATTAATTTAAAAAAAGATAAAAGTTGCAACTTTCTACGTGAAGAAGAAAGGACATGAAGGGAACCTGAGGCAGAAGCACCACATAAGCAATATGTCAGTACAGCATTTGCAAAATATTCACCCATGAAATATGGTTACCATGTCTAGTAGATAGCAGCACACAATAGAGATTAAACTACCTTAGGGAGACTGACAGTGACTAAACTGATACAGTTGGTGAGATATCAATGTGCTTTTTAAAATCATGTGCCAATGATTTTAAAAAATATAGTTTAATGTTCTTGGCAATGTCTCCTTGTAGGAAATTTGCATGACCTTTATTAATTTGGGGCACTGAAAGCAAAGGAAAATATTGACAAGCTGAATCATTATCTGGGCACAAGAACCGCTTTTATTAACAAGTCCTGAATATGTTCTCTAGATTGATGGAAAACTTGACTTTGTATTCATGTAGCCCAACTGAGTAAGAGAGCATCTCCCAAATTATGTAACCTCAACTACAAATGGAAAAGATTACTGCTAGGAGTGCTACCATGCTTTCATGTTATTCTAAAAACATTTCACTGCAGCTTTACAAACTACTGTGTTCAGACGACATTTCTAATTGCTGGTGACTTTGCTCATTCGGGCGAAGTGACTCAATTAAAAACATAATTAACAAAACAGCATGCAGATTTTCAAGTTCACTGGCATGCTGCTAAGCAAAGGAATAGCACTACACACTATCTTGCTTTGGGGGAAAGATTAAGGATACATATTGTGGATCTTATCTCAGTGATGTGTGTGAGGTAGGGAGTTCTCAGGGAAGCAGCAAGCTCCAACACACAGGGAAAGCTCCCATGCAACTGCTGCAAGATCAATAACCACTAAAAATGATCAATGTGGGAAGAATTTTACAAAGGAGCTTAAATGTGTTGGTTGGCTGATACAAAGTATTCAATTAATTTAGAAAGGTAAATAAGTATGACCTCAAGACCCTGGGTGGCTTTACTTATTCTTTCTCATTCATAGTTCTAGGATAGCTGTAAAATGAGCTGGGAATACAACATTTGATACAAGGAAGAACTGACCAAGAAGAGGCAAGCTCTGATCCCATCCTTCCTAGAACAGAAGGCCCTGCAGTACATTAGCCTTGGCAGTTCAGTTGTCTGAGACCGAAGATAGAGTGGCCTCTAGGGGGCTCCCAGATGCAGTAGAGTATGAAATGCACATAGACAAGGCTAAGTGTCACAAGTTTTGTGGTACTGGCTTGCCATTCTAAGTTTCTGCTATCCTTCGGTGCCCATGTATGAGTAAGATAGTTATGTTTTATAATGCATATAGATGTTTGATCTGGAGCAGGCTGGTTGATACTGTAGTATCTAGGTGATGTGTTTAGTCTTCTAGAATGTAGATAGATGTGTGATAAGCTTGATGCATAGTCATTATCTGAGCTAGCAAAGAAAATTTTCCTTAGAATGTACAAACATCTACAAGATAAACAGTAAACCATGTCCTCTAATAACATTGTATTTCCCTATTAAAAACACAAAGAGGTCACACTAAGACTTGGACAGAAATGTTCCTCATAATTTGTTTCATTTGACCAAAAGCTTTGAGCAAAACTTCCTTTAAATATTTATTTATGTGTGTCTGCATGCACGTGAGTATCAAGATAAGTATGTAGAGGTCCTCTGAAAAAAAGGGTTCTCTCCTGCCATTTTATGAGATCCAGGAACTGAACTGAAGTTTCAGGGTTTGCATGCAAGCATTTCTACCCACTGAACAACCTTGATGGACCTACAAGCATTCTTAAAATCTCTTTATAGACACATATATCTAATGCCTAGACCTCTTTGAATCATTGGAAGAAAGAGTGAGACAGTCTCATCTCATTCGTTTGTGATAAAAGTCTTATGCTTTTCTTTAGTGCTTCCTAGAAGACTGGCTTGAAGTTTTCTTTTAGTTTTAATAACATGAGCTCCCTTAGTTGACACTTGGTCCTCTTGACTCTTATATCGCTTCAGTTCTCAAAGACCTCCTTGATGTCACATTGATTATGCTTTAGGTTCCACTACTACCAAAACCCTGCTGTGTCAAGAACTGCACTCAGCAGCCAAGAAGCACCTGTCTGAACGGATGTTAAAATAATAGTGGTTCGTTAAACCGATATTTGCTCTTCAAACTGTATATCTTAACTAAATTTTCATACATAAGACCAATGAGGTATTAAAAATTACAATTAATTTTATAGGCCCAAGTATGTGTTTGTGTACACAAAGATGTGACAGAGAGAGAGAGAGTTGAATTTATATTGGTACATCTGTGAACACTCTAGCATTGGTACCAAAGTAGATGCTTCCTGTCAAGACCACCTTAAATCACTTCTATGTCACTATAAATTGCTATAAACCCCTTCCTAGTGAGGCCCCACAGTACTAAGAAGGTTCCAGATGGGTACTGAGGCACCACAAGGTAAGGATAAGATGTGTACTTCCTTGGTTCAGCTGGCAAATACGGGCTTATGAATGCCTGCTTCCATACCAGGAACAAAACCTTAGAATAAATGAACAGTTGCCCAGGGAGCCATTTGGACCGAAACTAGCCTCCGCTTCAGGAACGGAAGAGCTGGACCTTGCCATTCTTGATTTGCACGCCTTTCAGTGACTGTTTCCAGTTGATTCAGTTCATACAACTCTAGCTTTCATTTAAGGCTGAGCTCATTGACTACAAAAATAAAGAACTAGGAGAAGAAGAACAGGATTCAAGGAAAGGCTTCATTGATTATGCAGTGTTGCTTTGGGAAAGAGGAAAATCTTGTTAGAAACCTGGCAAACTTACTTCATTAGGGACCTACTGACATCTGTAGTCAGAGAGTACAATGGGTCAGTTTAAAAATGGGTCGTCTCAGTAGTTAGGTAGGGGTGATGGATCCCCACCCATCATCGCTACCACATTCCCTGCATTCCTTCACCCTTTCAGTGATGGCAGAGAAAAGTAGCCCCTAAAAGAAGGTATGCTGAATAGAAATGAGACTCATTATAAACCAGAGACAGGACAATTAAAGGATGGTGAGTCTAATTACTCACACTATTCTTTAGAAACCCAATTGTTGCTTTCTGAGTACATGGTCACACGGTCCTCATTTCTACCATCCTCCTCTCTCCCATGCGTAGCTATACTCAGTCTCCTTTCACCAAAGAATCTTCTGTGTGCAGAGCTGGTAAACCAAAGTGAGCATTAACGTCCGACCTCACGTGGTATGGGAGAGTCAGCTGCTTCTTGGTTCTGTCTCTGAAACTGAAGATGGGCAGTTTCCACATTAAAGAAAGGGGTTAAGTCTTTAGCCTTCTTACTTTGGGAACATCAAATGTTCCCATTCACTGACCTCCCTTCCCCCTTAGAAATAATCAGGCTTAGGTCTAAAATGACCATTGTAAATTAGTGAAGAATAACAAGGAGATCAAAGGGTTCATTCAAACCAAATGAAGCTTAGTTTGTGAGAAAACTTCGAAATAACAATGACATCATTACTTCTGAGTACTTTGGTTTGAAGAAATTACTTGATCAGTGTTCTTAACATATACACCTGAGGGTGACAGTTAATTCTTTATTTTATAATTATAATATAAAACAATTGAGCATAGATGACTACATTCTAGAAAACCTTAAATTTGACAAGATTAATAGAGATTAATCTGTCTTATAAAATGCTATTAATAATGGGAATGACAACATTAAAAGAATTCTGGTTCAATGTACAGGTAACTGAAACTGGAATAAATCTGAAATCACATTGGCAACAGATTCAAGAATAAAAATATTCTGAATTGTATTGACAATTCATTGTAACTGTATTACAATTGACCTGAAATAAATCAATCAGAAGCTAACAAGATAACTACGAAATCCTGCAACCAACTTATTTATAGCGACTCATAAGGATCGGGGATGGGTTTTTTGAGACCACACTTAATGTATGCAAATGGAAACATGAATGGAAAACAAAAACAGACTGACAATTCAGCCCCTGACATTACTGAGGTGCAGGAAGTTCTTTATGTCAAAGTGAAATCTAAGCTTTTCATTTACTGTTTTTCATAAGGGAATAATGCTGACTTCTTGGCAAGTCATAGAAAGACAGATAGAGAATTAACTCTGATTATAATGTGTCTGCTGTGTCTAGGAGAGCAGGGAAGCACCTGCTAATGGATGAGAGATGATGAGAGATGATCACCCTGCAGGCAGGGACTAATTCCAACTCAGCTCTAAACTGTAACAGTTGCCAACCTGGATCTTAGCATCTTCTTATGACCATGAAATGCTGTTTTAAATAGTAGCCAATAAGCCTTGCGACTGCATGTAGGTAAGAAGCAACCGTACAATCTTTCTACTCTTATTGCCAGGAAAGCACCTAATCAGCTGACAATCACTGGGGACACTGACATTTGAAAGACTGACTAGCCAAACCCAGTGCAACAGCAGCACATTGCTGAGGCCCTAGGGCTCTTCCTCGTTATCTCTTGAACTACATGTGTAAACTCTGTAGTTTGGCTATACAGTTTTCAATACATTTAAATACAGCTAGTGCAGTACATTCAAAGAAAAATAGATGTTATATCCAAGGATGTTGGTATCCACATAAAATTAAAGGGAAATTATTCTTGAAAGTGATAGACACATAACTCCTCATAACCCAGTTGTCCTGAAGGCAGCGTTTACAACCCTCACAGTACCAGCAGCCCTTATGTCAGCTAACATCCTCAAGAGATACAATTAGCCATTGTATAACTGGCAGGACAAGAAAGAATACACGCTCTACATTTATAAAAAACCAAACCTATGATAAACTTGTTGAAAACCTTAGTACTCAAAGACAAAACCCTCTGCTTGCTACACTAACCCCAACATCTATGGTTGCTGAAGCCTCAGCTCCTGTAGGCCTGTGGTATTTGACAGCAGCCTACATGGAGATCTTTAGGAGAGATTCATAGTCTCATGTCAGCGATCACAACAACTTAGAGTGGTAACATGAAATCATGCTCAATTTGTAAGTAAATAAATGAAATTCCCACAGAGGAATCAAAAAGGAGCCTTCTAACATTCAAAAGTAAAAGTCTTTTTTCCCACAAAGCCATTTATAATCAGCAAATCCCTAGTATAAATATTTACTAAATTAGTGCACTGGGTAATGAATATATAGATTTGTTGTGACTCTCTTGAGAAAATAGACACACAAGTATTTGAAGGAATAGTCTGTTAATGTTTTAAAAATTGAAAGAACTGATATATTTTAAACTCCATAGATATGATTTTGTTTCTTTTTAAAATTGATTTTCACAGAAACAAATGATCAATAGCTATGTCTATTTATTAAATGGTCTTATTTCACCATGCTCAGTTCTAAACACTGAGATAAACATGGCAGGCACTACTAATAGTTAGTCAACTAACTATAAAATTGAAGATGTCATAAATTGAAAAAACTCAACCATACACCTAATAGTGAAGATGGGGAGTTAATGTACTAGGGTTCTAATTAATAATTGTTATTTATGATGTATTGATACTCATGCTTCATGATAAGAAAATATCAGCTATCTCACTTTATATATTATGATCCTAATCTGGAGATGTATTCACAAAGTAATATATTGAATAAGTTAATTTTGGCTCCTGAATGGTGGGCAAAATTTGTCGCTTTGCTCATAAAATTTTTCTACCTACCCTCTTGGAATTCCACATTCAGAATTCCTCTACTTACCACACTTCTTTGAACTGACTCTTCCCAGAGGACTTTTTAAAGTGATTAGACATAGGCCGTAGTCAATATAGCCCATAGCCCAAGTTAATTACTAATATAAACCTTACCAATGAGTTTCTAGATAACATAGAGAAAACCCTTTTTCTTCTTTAGGGTCACTTGAGAATTAATCTAAGAACAAGCAGACTGTATATGGCTTTTCCCCAAAGAGTATAGAAAGAGAAGTAGTCTTAAATTGATCCTTAAGCTTTTAACCCATCAATTAGACATTGTTTACTGATGTAGAACTTTTTAAACTGATGTTATTAAAGTTTCCAACAATAATTGAAGGTATATCATGGAGAACTTCCTACTGCCAATAAGGAATAGGTTAAAACATCTTCGAAATGGAATTGCACAGAGCTATTAAAATGCAATCTATAGCTGTCCACATTATATTTACAATTCACGTTTATTAAGATGGTAATGTTTGAATTCCATGAGTGCAGAACAATACATCTTAGAATGTTGTACACTTGTACACACATTCACACACATGTATGTAGAGTCATCCACAGAATGTGGGGCATTTTATTTTCTTTTGAATACTTTTACAAACTTTCTGCATTTTAATGAATACTTATAATATTTTATTATTTTACAATAATTTTTAAATTAATGCGTATGGATGTTTTTTGTCTGTGTTCTGTGTCCGGTGTCTACAGAGACCTAAAAAGGGTATAGGATCTCTCAGAAACAGTTGTGAGCTGCCATGTGGGTGCTGAGAATCGAACCCAGGTGACTTGGAAGAGCTGCATGTACATTTAATCAATCTCCCCAACCCAAATTATACTCTTCATTATTATAAAACGTGGATTGTCAAGTAAATGACACCGAACTTGGTTCTATTTTGTAGAATGGCAGGGCTGAAACTGTCCCGAGGTCCTGTATCAGACAAAAGACAAAAGGGCTACTATTAAATATCTAAGAGTCTCTGTGATGGTGGAGATGAGATTCGCTGTAAGCATCTTATTATCGATAAGAATCTCTCTGTGTTCTCAGTAGCACAGCCGGGAACCTGGGTATTTTATGCTCAGCACCCTCAGTTCCTCAGCAAAGCTCCAGCTCTCTCAGTGTTCCTGACCACCTGCTTTGCCTTCAGTAGCAAGCGTTAATTAGTGTACCTAACAGCCATCCCAGACTTAATCAGGGATGCTGTGACTGAAGACCAAGGAAACCCTTGCCTTCTCTACGTTAAGTGTAGATGCCATCTTCCCCCAAACTCTTCCTGAAAAAAGCTAAGGCCAATTGCCCACCATTTTCTCTTGAGGGCTATAAAGCTGCTAGAGTGTCCAGTCAGTCACTGGCACCTTTACATTTCTAGCCAACGGCAATGAGGTAAAAATGCTTCTGATTCCTTTGACATAATTACAAAGTTGCCCACCTTACTAGGACCATGTGCTTAAGCACCTACCTCTATGACATTTACTCTCTACAATCCTTCTGGTCTCAAGTCCCAAACTAGGATTCCCAACAAGCCTGAAAAACCTTAGTCTGCCCTAAACAGTTACAGTAAACCTGAATGTTATTACTGCTATCTGTTGTCATGGATTAAAAACTGTTCTATTTAGAGCCTGTGGGTGGGTAATTTTGATACAGTGTAATCATCTTCCAAAACAACAACAAAAAAATGATCATCCAGATGTGAAATAAAACAATCTTAAAGTTTGAACAATTAAGAAAGTAGTCCTTTGGTCTATCCCTGTCAAAATGATTCAGTTACTTCAGTATTTAATTTACATGCACACTTATGCGCTTTGACAAAACTGTCAACAATAATTCTACCTTCCATTCCTCTTCTCAAAATGTAACAAGCCATGAAATATCTTCCCACACTTCTTTTTTTGTGTCTTAATTTGTGTTTTTATAGTCAAGTGAAGTTTATTTCAATAGTGCAAAGATTTAAAAAGCACATTTATTTTATTACATTGATAGAAAAGGGGGAGATAAAACTCATAGGAAAATGTTAATAGGCCTTAATGGCAAGCATCTCTTGGGATACTGAGCTTTAAACAGGGTTTGTGTCTGATAAGATGCATGGGAGAAGGTGTATGTATATATGAATTAGGAAATCCTGAGGTGTTTTGGAATTTTAATTATCTGAGGTATCTATAGAATAAAACCACTTTATTCCAAATGTTAGGAAGGAAAAGATGAATGTTCAGTTCTATAGACTTAATTTAAAACACTAGTTTACACTAAATTCAGTAATATTTAAAATGATGACCAAGAATAAAATTATAAATAAAGTAGCAGTTTTTGAAGACCTATGCTATTCTAAGTAAAAATATCAAAGTCTTGTCAAAGTCCTGTTAGAAATTATAACTTAGCTTCTGAAGTATGCTGAATAAGATATAAACATATAAGGTTTAAAAGTAGTTTAATACTTGATAAACATAAGATATTTAAAAATAAAAAATTGCAACTTAAAAAAAAGTAGTTTAATATTCCATTAATGAATAGTTAAAATGAAATTAACACCTAAACCATTCGTCACCAACTTCAATACTTTGGAATGAGGCTAATGAACATTATTCAAACATCCTGTAAAGAAATATAAGGAACATTATTGAAAAAACATGAACATACAAATGCTATCTCTACCTCTCCTCATATCCATAGGTTAACATGTTCAATATTGTGAATGACAGTTCTCTCCAAACTATTTAGTAATTCTATGTCATCTGTAGTTAGCTGATTTGTGTGTTTATTTATTGAAATAGCACAAGGTGATTCTAGCATGTGCATGGAATTTCAGAAAGCAAAAGAAAGCTAGGAAGCTGAAGCAAGAGCAATTGCAGTGAGTTGATAACAGCATTCAACAACAAAATGCCTGCAAAATCCTCAAGACAGAAAATAAATACGCAAAAATACATATGGAAATAGACTTGAAAAAGAAAAAGGAGAAACAAGGAAGAAATTCACATAAAATACTCCAGGATAATATTCACAACTAGGTGGAATAGCAAAGAGTAAATTACAGGCACATTATGAAGTATGGTACTGCTTGGGCTCAACCAGCAGGCTAATATTCTAGAACACCCCTACCAAGCAGATACATTGGCAACACCAAGCATCCTGTTTGACAAAGTTCTAGAGCTCAGATGACCTGGACTGATCCCTCACTGCCCTTGGTGGAAATTTGCTACACAATTTTTGCTTGTGTTTCTGAGATGCTTAATATTTGAATTCCTTGCTGTTAAGAGTCCCTCACTGAAGGCTGGGGCTTAGATAATGTAACAACTCTTTAGCAAAGCTGATGTTAATAAGAATAAAACTAATGGCAGTTCCCCGGTAGAATAGGCTATGCAAGAAATTGAATCTTCTATAGACCTATCACTTAAGTAGTATTGATAAGCATGAGACAGAAGATTTGACATTGAAACGTTTAAAGAGGAAAGATTTTAGAAAATTCCAGAAGCTGACAGACTATAACTGAATTATTATGTCTTCATATCACGTTTTCTATGTATGTCCAGCCTTAGAAACACAGAGCTAGTATGGAAGGGAGCTCTTACATCCACCTGCCTCAGGCAGTGGCCCCTACTCGGAGCTTGAGCTTGACATGTTGGCACTCAAACAGGGACCTGAAGATAAGTAAAGTATCCCCTCAGTGTCTCGGTGTAATAATGACCTCACTAAAGGGCACTGCAGACCCCTGGTAGAAGCAGTACTCTGGCAATACATCCCATTTAGATAGGTCAGTTTTGTCTCCTTATTGCACCAACTTTCTGAAAACGAATGTTCTAGCCTCGTGGTTAAGTCAGGTTGTCAGAGGCAACGCCATTATCTGCAGGCTATTGTCTCTACCAGTATGTCCAGAGCTCTTTCTACTTTGTATAAGGCTGCCTTCTTTTATGACAGCTATGCCTAGGCTTGGAAATAGTAAAAATACAATGTAGGCATTGTGATGGACCCAACAAAGGAGTAGAAATGACGGATAAGAGAGAAAGGAAAGTACCTAGAATTGATGGAGCAGAAACAGAGAACTTGTATGAATTTGTGCTTCTGTGAGCATCTTCCCCTCACCACCAGTGGAACTCCTAAAGAGGGGTCAGAGAGTAAGCATTCCTAAGTAGTTTTATACGCATGCAACTACCAAAGTTTCCCAACCAGAAAATTTAAGATGCTAGTATTTGGGGGTTGAAATGGTTGTGGAGAGGTGTTGAAAAAGACACATGCCTACTGGGTGGTAAAGTTTCGGATGATTCTCCCAAACCCAAGTGAGGCATATGGTGGAGTGACAGCCTGCCCTTGGTTATTCTTTTATGATTTCTTTAGGACAAGTTCAGGCTTACAGTAAAACAGAAGAGAAAGTACAGGAATCCCACTTATATCCCTTCCCGCTACCCATAGCATACCTGCATCCTCCACGAGAGAGGTTCATTTCTTGCAATCAGTGAGCCTACATCCACACACCATTATCACCCAGAGCCTACAGTTTCTGTTGGGATTCACGTAGTGTTGTGCCATATAACCATCTGGATAAACTCATGGTAGCGTGTATCCACCATTATATTGTCCCATGGCATGGTTTCACCACCCTGAAGATCTTTATGCTCTGTCTGATCTGAGTTTTTAGTGGAACAATTTGTTATAGATATGAGATGATGGTTAGGACAAGCAAAACACTGAATCTTTTTAATTAATTCTAAAAATGGCACTTATGCTATAATTGTTCAAAAGCTTTCAGCATTGACAGGGAAATAATAAAATGCTGAAAATTTGCTCTAAGATACTAAGGGAAAAGTTTTGGCATATCATGTATGTTGAGCAACTTGCACATATGTCAGAATCCTGTTCCTGTATTTATTTATTTATTTATTTATTTATTTATTTATCTATCCTATATTTATTATTTTTTCTTGCTTGTTCACTTTCACTTCCTAGAAAGAAGCCAAACTCAGGCAAGCATTTAATGGAGGTGCATGAAGGCTTCTTGGATTAGTTGCACATTTGTCTTTACATTGTTGTTGCTTTGGATCCATAGCTCAGGGAAGGGAGTTCCTTTTCCCTTTCAGCTGAGGAGTTGAGCTCAATCTACTTAGGTTCTAAGGAGAACTGTTGAGTCCCATGAAGATGACCTGTACAGAATCTAAGGTGGTATCTTGTCCTCCAAGCTAGTGGTTCTCCCCATTTGGAGTCAAATGACCCTTTCAAAAAGATCTCCTAACACCATAAAACAAATATTCATATTATGATTCATAATAGCCTCAAATTATAGTAATGAAGTAGCAATGAAAATGACTTTGTGGTTGAGGGTCAAACATGAGGACCTGTATTAAAGGGTAGCAACGTCAAGAACTTTGAGAAGCGCTCCCTGGGGAAAGCCAAGCTTCCTTCCAGGTGCACTGGCTGTAAAGTTCTTTGCCCTCTCCCTTGGCTTGGGTAGAGTGCCTTTGAATCACAGTGTCCACTAGGGTTCCTGAGAATAACTTTCCTTTGTAAAGTCAATAGCTGGCTCCTTCACTTGGCAGTCAAGTATTTCATCAAATGCCAACTAAGGATAGCTTCTTTCCCACTGGGACATCTCGTGTTCCACCAAGACAGTTTGGCCTATTTTCGAGTTTCCCTGTCACCTACCTGAGACATCAAAGAGCTAGCCAACTTGACATTGCTGAAAAGTCCATTATTGATCGTGTCTTGACTTATTCTTCTCAGTGCTTCTAGGGATAGGAATGTCCATTTGCATATGTGGCAAATAAAAATACACATTTCCAACATCTTGTCAAGGATTTGGCAGGGAATGAAAAAGAAATCTCCCTGGGATATCCACCTGTTGGTTTATGTTGATTTTTGTGCTAGCCTTGTCTCACACAGTAGTCACTGGCCTCTTGTAGCTATTTAGTGCGCAAAAATGAGTAGTAAAAACTGTAACCAAGATAAAACTAAATGTAAAGACCATGACAGCAAAGGAGACTGTAGAAAATACTTCAAATTCAGTTACTTATTCAATAAACAAACTCATCTATTCAAGGGTCAGCTGTGGTGAAGAGTTGAGTGCATTCAGTTTTTCCTTCAAAACAAAGAGATAATATGCAAATTTTCTTCCTGTATAAAACTTGACCTTTCACATGAGTACTATGAATACACACACACACACACACACACACACACACACACACACAATTGCAATTGTATTCAGTTGTATTCTTTTGAGTTTAAGAAGTTTAAACTTGGAAAAGATCATGAATTGAGCCCATCAGCACAATTTTGAATGCCTGAAATCAAATCAAAGAAGAAACAGTTACATGGCATCACTAGATTATGAGTATTTGTGTTTTCTGCAATAATTATTAACTCTAAAGTGATATTTTAAATATTTTATTTTTATATTGAATCCATGGTGAAATATTACAACCTGTTACCAAAGTTACTTTGCCTGTTTGGGGATGGTGTGGGTATGATTATAGAAAAAACAAGGTTATATATGGGAATTATATTGAATGTGTAAATTTTTTCCTATTCAACTGGTATTTTACCCATACTGGTGAGGGAGGTTGCACACACACACACACACACACACACACACACACACACACACACACACAACTATAAAGCAAATGAATGAAAGGACCTAGGAATTCTAAGCTACCCAGCCTGTCTCATCCCTCCTCTTTTCTGATCTAGAGAAGCCAGTTGTATTTGAGCTACAAGGATAGGTAGCATCATGCTATGGAAAGGTGGCTGAGGTTAAATGGAAAGGATCTGTGAGCAGATCCCTTTGCTCACAGAGTTCTCCCTTACTGTGCATGAAGAGAAACAAAGTAAAACAACAGAAAACAAAAACCAAACCTCTGCAGAATTACTAACTCCTTAGATGTAAATGTAAAAAGAGTCTATGCCCTCTGCTTCAGCGAGTACTGTAGCTTCTAGGTCAATATGTGCAGCCATGACCTCCTGTGAACCTTGTTGCCATTACCATTTATAATAACCATCACAACAGCAATCAAAACATGGTGAACGTTACCAAAATTCCATAATTCTGGAGAAATTTCAAACCCAACAATAGCTCAAGAAGAAATTGAATATTAATAAAAATGACTGTAAGGCTGGCAAAGAAAGGAGTTAAGTAAGTTCTAGATAGTTTGACATGTAGTAGACATGTAAAAAAGAGTGAAAGCTGGGGCTGGAGAGATGGCTCAGTGGTTAAGAGCACTGACTGTTCTCCCAGAGGTCCTAAGTTCAATTCCCACCAACCACATGGTGGCTCGCAACCATCTGTAATGAGATCTGATGACCTTTTCTGGTGTGTCTGAAGACAGCTACAGTGTATAGATATACATAAAATAAATAAATAAATATTTTTAAAAGGAGTGAGGAATTTGACTCGGCCCTTTACATCTATCTCAGTTGTAGTGATCCTGGGCATTATTTTGATACCACCTGCTTGTCCAATGAAACAATCTGTTATAAGAGTCATTAAAGCACTACTGATAAATTAAAGTCCCACCATGCTTGTGCCATAGCCGATTGTTTCAGTGTTTCTGTGATGGCAGAGGGTGGGAGGGATGTTGGAGATTTTGAACAGAGGGTTTCTGTACAGCCTCTGGCTGAGCAATACCAGGCACCACACCATTTAGCCCATAATGACACTCCATGGAGACATAAAGATACAATTATTCTCCTGAGCATCTGAGCTGAACCCAACATTCCTGGCCTCCATCAAACACTGGAAATCAAGGCAGATCAGAGTCCCTTCAATGTCCTACTTTGGTTCTGCTAGTCATCCTCTAAGACATTTGCTATAGTGTAGAAAGCTGAGCAGTTTCTTTGCTGTCTAAAATGCACCAAAGAAACAGAATATCCTGAGATGCTCTTCCAGAACATGACAAATACAGAGGTGAATGCTAGCAGCCAACCATTGAACTTCATTGGAGGAGTTAGAAAGAATTGAAGGAGCTGAAGGGACTTGCAACCCCCTAAGAACAACAATACCAACCAACCAGTGCTCCCAGGGACCAAACCACTACCTAAAGACTACACATGGACAGACCCATGGCTCCAGCTAGATATGTAGCAGAGGATGGCCTTGTTGAGCACCAGTGGGAGGAGAAACCCTTGGTCCTGCTAAGGCTTGACTCCCCCCTCTTCAGTGTAGGGGAATGTCAGGGCAGGGAGGCAGAAAGGGGTGAGTCGTTGGGTGGAGGAACACCCTCATAGAAGAAGAGGCAGAGGGGATTACATAGGGGCTTTCTAGAGGGGGAAACTAGGAGAGAAGATAACATTTGAAATGTAAGTAAAAAATATCCAATAAGTAAAAGAAGTTACAGCCATATTAAAAAAAATGTCAAAAAGGAAAAATAATTCTTTAAATGAAATAAGTTATAAGACAGTGCAGTTCCAGAGTCCCCACTCCCCAAGAATCCAGCATCATATTCTTCAATTATCATGGTCAGGCCCGGCTTTAATATGGCATACTGGGACACAAAGTCATGAATTGCACAGGTGAAGGTAACCAGAGCACAAGATATTTTAAGAGTTGTGAATAAACCACTGGTCTGAATTGGCTGCAAGTTTCCTGGATAATGGTAGCTTAGGGCGAAAGGTCATGGCAGAGAGTGGATGGTGAATTCCAGTGGATTCATTGACTAGCTTTTGGCTGGTGTGTTGTCCACAATTGGGTGACGAGAGTGAAGCACCCCTGGGAAGAGATGTGTGAGTGACTGAGCTG
This sequence comes from Rattus rattus, assembly GCF_011064425.1. Lineage (NCBI taxonomy): Eukaryota > Metazoa > Chordata > Mammalia > Rodentia > Muridae > Rattus > Rattus rattus. Next base: position 103,102,502 of record NC_046159.1, on the reverse strand, counting down.
AGCAACAGCTAAAGGTCTGGTGGCCTTTAAGTCTAAGGTGGAAAGCAAGTTCGTACATTGTTAGATGCCAGACAGAGGAAACATAAGGAAAAAGCAGCCTCTGGAAGAACCTTCGAAAGTTATTAATGTTGAGGGAAGCAAGTAGGGCTCAGAATCACCTATTTCCAACCTCCTTTATCTCCTGCCAGTGCCTCCACTGCCCAAAGCTAACCAGAAGTCAGATGGCAAAGGAACCTGTTCTCGTTTTTCTGTATGTTACAACCCCCTGACTCTCAGAGCAGAGAAGTACAGAGCTTAGCATACATCAGAATACACTGAGCAGAACTAAGCTGTATCAACAGGTGGTCTATGGACTAGAAGGGTCAAGGGTGGTAAACTTGACCACCTCTCAATGCCTCAGTATGGAAAGCTCACACTGTAGAGACAGAGATAATGAAGACAAAAGCCCACAAGCAGCTTTGAGTACATAAAAATTCCTCAACAGAGCCAGGTGCTGGAGGCACACACCTTTAATCCCCGCAGAGACAGGTAGATCTCTACAAGGCCAGCCCGGTCTACACAGTGAGTTCAGGACAGGCAGGACTACACAGAGAAACAATGCCTCAACAAAACAAACAAACAAAACCCCAAAAGAGGAGAGAGAGAGAGAGAGACAGAGAGAGACAGAGAGAGACAGAGAAAGACAGAGAGAGAGAATGAGAAAGACACACAGGGGGGGGGAGGAAATTGCCACTGTCTATAAATTTGAATTTCCAAAATCCTGCAATTTGGGCTAATCCAATCTTTAAATTTTGATTGAACTGATCCTCAACTCTATATTTGTTATCTGGGCAAAATAGGGTTCAGAGTTTCTTTTTCTGCCTTAGCCATCTACTAACTGAATTGTTCAAAAGCTTACTGAGTCTGATTACCCGCTAAGAATATATCTGAGCCCCTTCTGTTAAAGTTTCTTAAGTGTGAGATGTTTGCCCACATTTTCTGATGCTCCCAGAGGGTTAAATAAGAAAACATTAGTAATTAAACAATAATACACTTTGTACTATAATTTAAGTTTCAAAATCCACAGCTGGACCTTGAGATGCACAGAGCCCCTAGATGGAATTAGGAACAAGCCTCTGGGCGGCTCAGTACACCATGTTGAGCACAGATTGTTGCACAATGATCCTATCTCTTTGCTGGCCCTGTGGCCCACAGCTGTAAAGGAAAACTATTCTTGACCTTCCTGCCTGGCTTAGCAGAAAGCTCCCAACTTCTTCCCTCCTTCCAAATCCTTCCACTTGCACTGCTTTTTCCAACATCTCCCTGCAGGGACTTGAGTTTCCTTGCAGAAATTTGCAAAAGGACAAAACAAAACAACCTTTGGTTGTGTTTGTTATCTGGAACTCAGCTTGTGAGCAAAGAAAGAAGGCAGGATCAGTAATGTATCCAAGGATTTTGGGAAATGACATGCATGGCTCCACGCCTAGCTAGGAGCACCCAAGCTGAGGCAGTAGAGCAGCCCTATCTCTTCTGCACACAGCCTCCTAGGTTCAAGTTCTAGGAAAGGTTTATGCTTCAGACACCTTAGAAGAAATTAGGGATGTCTAAACGGTGTCTCATTAAATTCTGAGAACAAGAAGGGGACTCCCTGGCCCTGAGGTTAATGAAAAGTTCTTGAGAGCTTTCCTGCACGTTTCCAATGGGGCTCTGTCGCCTCCCTGTGAGGGCTCTCGGCCAGGGCACTGTTCAGCAGCTGTATGCACAGCCTCCATTCTTTAGGACCATTCTGTGTGGCAGTCAATGCTCACTCTACATGCCTTTAAACTTTAACAAACCCTCTAACTGCACTCTTACTATTAGCTGCCAGTCACTGAATTTCTGCTGTGATTTTCTTTGTTTTCTTTTTCTCTTGGGTGCAGTCAATGCTAAGTGTTTTGTTTGCATGCCTGTACTTTACCTAATCTTTATTAGAAGCCCATTAAGAGGTGAATGCTAAAGCTCACTCACAAACAGTGGAGCTAAGTGTTTAAGAGATCGTGTTCTTGTGGAAGGACTGTCAGAAACAGCACCAGAATTGACCACATAAGTTACGCTGTGCTCCATCACACATAAGGTGCTGACAGGCAGTGTGCTGGGCAAAGGGGAGCATTCCTGAACTGGAGAGATGCACAATAACATGTATGCTGTGGTAGTCTGAAGACGAGTCACATGGGTAGTGGGGATAGGAGGGAGTAGAGGCAAACTGATCCCTGGAGCTTTCTGGCCAAGTCAGGCTAATGATCTCCAGGTGAAGTGAGAGGCTCTGTTAAAAATGAAAGTGGAGCACAACAAAGGATGTCAGTCATTTGTGTTCTCCAGGTGCATATACAAGTGCACACATGTATAGGTGCATACATGCACAGGTACACACACACACACACACACACACACACACACACACACACACACACACTATTACTGAAGAGATCACCAAACATAACAAGCAATCTGGAAACTGATATTTGTCAGTGTGACCACAGCTATGCCCTGTGTATAGACATAACCTCACCACATCTGCAACTTTTATCTTCAGTGGAGGATCTGCTCTGACTCCTGGTTTCCATGACTACCCCTAGGGAGGAAAGGATCATATTTCCCTCAAGGATGTCAAGGCAGGCTGAGAATTGTATGTGTAAAGACAACAGAACATACAGACAGCCTGTGTGATGTCAAACGCCATGCGTAATGAAAACATTGATGTTGGATGTCCACAAGAAGTACCAGTGTGGTCCTGTTCAGAGTGAGCTGGACTCTAGAGGTTCAATTCAGAGGAACAGGAAGGATGCTAAGAGATTTCTGGTCCTTTAAACTCAACAGAGATATGCTTTGCTTGGCTTTGATTTACACTTCATGCCATAATTAACAGACACATGTTGGTATCTGATCTAGCAATGTGGAGATAACCTCAAACCTCCTTACTCCTAGATGAACATATTAGAGGTAATTCAGGAAAATAATTATAAAGTTTCTACGTGTGTGTATGTGTGTGGTGTGTGTGGTGTGGTGTGTGTTTATGTGCGTGTGTGTGTGTGTGTGTGTGTGTGTTCTAGTAGTTTGTTGTGTTATGGATTGCATTTTTAATATTTAAACCATTCATTGAAAAAAATGAATTCTAATGTTTTCGTCTGTTTTGGTTTTTGAGACAGTGTCTCACATAAACCAAAATGGCCTCCCATTCACAACATATCCAAGTCTGGCCAAAAACCGTTGATCCTTTTGTGCTGAGATCACCTGTATGTACCATTACACCTAGCTTAAAAAACCAGTTATGTTGCTTGTAAAGTAAAAACCTCATGGACACAAAAGAGTTTATATATAAGTATTAGAGGTTATACTTTGTGGTTCACATAGGTAGCCATAAATTGTGCATGCTTTCATATTTGACCCCAACGATTCTGTGACACAAACAGACTGATTTTTATTATTCCCGTTCTTGAGAGGTAAACTCTCATCCTCAAAGACCCTGAATGCCATCATGAAGCAGACACGGATAATGAGGATCCATGTCCTCCAATTCTTAATTACCAGGTGGCTTGAATGTTGCCTATGTAGAAACACGGTATTTAACTGCTAAAAGGAAGGAAACATCTGTTGCTTTTCAAGTCAAAATGAACAGGTTTAACAGTCAGGTGTAATTCAGTTGGAGAAAAATACAGAAAGATGGAGCAGAGGGAGGGAATAAGTCAGTCAGAAGTAGAGGCAGACAACTGAACTTGCTACTAACCTACACCTGCTGAGGCTTGCCTGGGCCAGCAGCACCATCCTGCCCAGCCTGGGTTAACACTTCTTAAAGGGAGCGTCCAACAATGTTGTTGCTGCTACTATGAGGACTCTTGGTTAAGTAGAATCTGATACTGTTCTTCAGTTTGTACTTAGCTGGTACCTTTATAATTGTAAGAGCCTCCCACTATAATGATCTCACCGTACTGTTTGGTGGAGTTTAGAATAAATAAGTTGTTATTCAATGGTGGCCTACACATTTAGAAAATACCCAGAATAGCTCAGAAGTGAATCCACTCTGTTCTGCTTTCCCAATTCTTCAAATAGACTCTGCAGTTTAGATCCTTCACAACACAATAACCATTGCCTGTATGGCGTCAGTGAGAAAATGCTTGATGGCCGTGCCTATTCACTGCATTGTGTTTATTGTAATGATGTCAATAAGGCAGTGTTTCTCCAGGCCAGCTGCACGGGGCATGGAAATGGCTATTGTTTCATAATGCCCACGCTGTAAGTGATTGTTCTACTACAGTGGAATTTTGTTGTTGTGGCTATGATTCCCCTAAATGCTTTGGACTTGGAGAATTGATTTGCAAGATCTATTCCCTCTTTGATTAGGATTTCTCTGTTCTGTGATCACAGGTGTTTGTTTTTAAATAACTCATATTCTGGTTAGCTAGTGTGGGGGTCCATGAAGGGAGAATTCTGTTTCCCGGGTAATTCTAATGAGCTACTTGACTTTAAAACAGCTGTTGGCGTATCATCCTTCTATTTCATCCTAGACTCAGGTGGGTCATTGAGTATTCAGGAAGGAATTAGATTGGGAATTTATTGTTAATATGAAAAATCTTTCTCCAAACAGTAGGAAGTCCCATGAAAATGCCTTGCAGTATCATTCTGGGCTGCATAAGCAACTACTTGGGTTTACCCTTAACTGTTACTTGAGTAACAATTTGTAGTGGGAATATGTTTAAGGAACCAAATAGTTCCCTACATTAGACAAAGTATCAAGATGCCTAGAAAAGGATTTTAAATGTATTCTGCTCATTATTGAACCTTTCTACATGGACAACACAATGGTCTGTGTTGAAAAACTGTATTTTGATCTTACTACTAATTCATTTCTTGCCAAAATTATATTAAGACAGCGCACACACACACACACACACACACACACACACACACACACACACAAGTCAAAAGCAAGAATGTTTCATTTTCTGGCTATTTTGATAAAAGTTCTTGCATTTTAACCAGGAGACACAAAACCAGGAGGCTTAAATGCAAATATATTATACCCTGGGGACAAGCGCCACTGAGTCTTACATAATTACTAACAAGTGACAGTGACGAAGAATCTCACACAGCATAAACTCACAAGACAGCTTTAAGACTGAACAATAGTTGTTCATGTGTGATGCTTTAAATAAAGTTGTCTCTAAAATGGGAAAGCTTTACTTGTGTATATGGGATGAACAAAATATGCCAAATCCGGCCCTTGAGAAGATCTGTAGTGTTTCAAGCACAATACCTCCCATATAAAGTCACCATGGACCATCTGAAAACCACTACAGAGACTGGGACCTGACCCCGGCGTTTGCGTTCCTCCCCTTCTCTCTGATCTTTTTCTCTTTTTCCCCTCCCTTCCTTTGTATTTTGCTTTCGGAGGGACAAGTATTTGCCCAGTTTCTTTGGGTTACAATATGTTATCCTTAGTGGAAATCAGAGCCTTGAATTCAAAAGGTGATCACTCTTGACCTTTGACCCTGGTGCCTCCCACCCCACAGTTCTGTTTCCATGGAAGTGAATAGGAAAGTGGAAAAATGGGAGCAGGCAGAGTCTATAGCTATTCACAGACCACCTCACCCCACCCCCCAAAGAGAGAGAGAAAGATGAATGAATCTCATTCATCAATAAGCAGGAGATGAAGAAGAATGGTCTATTGGCTGAAAAGCAAGCTCAGGGAGGGCGAAAAGAGAAGTCAGGGAAAGAGAGTCAGAGGAGTAAGGAGGTTAGTGAGCAGCGAACGTTGCAAATTCTCAAAAGTGAAAACTCCCGAGCCATGTCTCTGTAAGGAGAAGGCAGTTTCAAACAGGAAGGCGTGTGACTTGGCCCACTCTTCCTTTTACAAGAGCAAGGGGGGAAAAGGCAATACATTTCAGAAACACTATGAAGGTAAAGCCAGGGAACTGGCAGATACTGGTGGAAGTAACAGAGAGTCAGGGCACAAACCTAAGAAAGTCCAATATTAGACGTCTACACATCCAAAAGCAAGTTACGGTAGCACGAGCAATCTGACTGCCACCCAGCATGGCTGGACATTTCAGTATGCCTTGAACCAAACAATGATTGGACAAAAGTCACCTGAATCTGGCTGTCCAGATAGATGACCGGCTGTGCACAGGAACTCACAAATACACAAAGCATGTCATTTCAGTTTAAGAGTATCTATATGGGGTAAAGACTCCAGCATGACATCAGCTCAAACTCAAATTTAGGTAAGTCCAATAATTATACACTTATGGCTATAGTTCTTCCACCACGTGATATAAATATTCCCTAATGTATTCATTATGCATCTAAAAGCCTGGGTTTTGACTGTTTGTCTTGTTTAGCATATGACTGCCAGCTCTCAAGTCTTAAATACTCTAAGGAATTTTTCTTCTGTGAGAGTCAGTGTAACCATCACAGGCTTCAGATAAAATATGCTGCAGCAAGAAGGTATTTTTACCACTTTTCAGTCTATTTCGCTTACACCAAAAAGACATCACTTACATCATGATGGGTGGAGAGGGACTATGTCTGCAAAAGACATGTCCTCCTGCCTCCTCACTGACGTATTCCAGCCACATTCAAATAGAATTCTAAAATTATTTCACAGGAAATTTGGCAGTGGTCCTAACTGTCTGTTTGCACTTCCCTCTCCCCCTTCATCTCTCTTGACACTTTTCTGACTACATTTTCTAGAACTGTCAGATTCCAAGCCTAAGAATATACATGAAGGAGGCGATGGGTTGTGATTGGAGGAAAAGAAAAATAAAGAGGCTGACAGTCAACTTTGCGAATTCACAAAAGCTGGACTCCAGTAGAGACCTGAATTCCCGGGGACACATATACTTACCTCCGTCAAGGCCAGGGAAATTGAACACACAAAACATTACAAAATGGAACAGGGCCATGTGTGTAGGAGAACCCATGATAGAAGAAACCATCAGAGGCTCTGTCCATTGTCTCCCACTCAGGAAACTGAGATGAACATATAGCCAAGACTTGTGATTACTCACGGCCTGCCCTGCTTCCTCTGCTCTTTCCTTCTGTTCTACAGATTCCCATGAAAAACATCAAAATGGGGACTCAAATGCACAGCCAAGAAGACTCAATTCCTTTTGGGCCTCCGCCAGATTCTCATTAGGTCCTGGACGTGTGAGTCAGTGCTGATTTCCATAGCTGATCTAGCCTAAATCTGCCCTTCCTGAAACACTAGGCTTTGTCCTTCCCTTGCAGCCTTTAAATGGGGATTTGGGTGAGAGCACTACCAGAGGCACCCTCAGTGCTCATTATTATGAAATTGATGGGCTCTAAGTCTTCTTCCCTGAAAGCTCTGACAGGGTGAGATTGTGCTGGATTTCAGAATCATCACTCCCCATGCTAAGACTGCCTAAGAATGAGAGCTGGGGTTGGGAGGGAGGGTAGGATGCAAAATAAAGGCAGAGTGTTTTTCCTCAAATTCACCTCACTTTATGTGGGAGTTAGAGGCCATCCGTACTCAGGAAAGGCTAATTACATAAATCAGATGCCCTGGCTGAGTTTCCAGTCCTCTGGGAGCAACGAGAGCTAGGAATAAATGAGGTCTTCTAGGAAATGAAAGAGCCCCTTTGAAAACAATGCCAAAGTCAAGACAGCTTAGCTTCTCTTCTTTATTTTTTAATATAAGCAGGAAAATCTGCACCAAGGATAACAGAAGTAGCTGACCTTTTGTCTTTCAGGGGCTTTGGAAATGCATACACCATTTATTTACCTCCTCCTTAGTGTCCGCCTAGGCATTCCTTGCCCCACGACTCCTAGATTGTTCGGACATCTTAATACATTCTCAAAAGGAAATAGCTTATGGTTTCAGAAACCGTATTACTGGATGGAATGTCCCAACAGTAAGCAGTTATTTTTGTAGCCAGGGCTGGACATGATGGGGGAAAGTCACAAAATTGAGAAGTGAGAAGATGCACTTCTCAGTTTGGCCAGTCTCGGGTATGATGTCTTCGATGGGGATCTTGCTTTCTGGAACCTTAAATTCCTCACATGAAAACATAGGTTTGACAAACGCTAGTAATGAAATCCTGTAATAACTGATTCTAGTTTTCCCATACATGCCACGAGCAGTCAGCCCACAGATGACAACCTGAAATTCAGTCTAAGAATCAATGGCACATACGTCAGCAGTTTTGACTGTCAGACTTCAATGTGAACTTTGATAGAGTTTCCTGTTTTAAATACCTTCCTTGTGGGGAGTCTCAGTCCCTGTGCAGGTTCATTCCTGATCTTATCCCTTCCCCTTGGCATGCCTCATACTGAATGCTTCGGGGTAGAGCTTCTGAGCCATTTAATTCCTCAAATTTAAATTTCTTTGGGGAACTGGAAAGGCCTTTATTCATAATGCAGCAGTAAATACATCATTAGCTAGATTCTCAAGCTAGGTGCCTGGCTCACTGAGCACTTTTGTGTTCACATAAATAACAAAACAAACAGAGAAAACCTTTCTGAGAAAGCCTCTATGGAAAGTTGACTTAATTACCCTGATAATACATTTTTATCAAGTTTTCTTCCTCTCCCTCACATTTCTGACTAGAAGCAACAAAATAAAATTCATTACCACCTGATTTAGAACCCACATTAAGTACACTTGACGTAGGTGGCCCAGTGTGGTGTGTTCTGTGTGTAACATGGCTTGTCACTCTTCAGATACTCTTCATGGTACACATGGATATATGCCACACAGCAACATTGCCCAATAAAAAGAGGCCAAAGCCACTGTGGAACAGTGGAGCCAGGGATGGAACACGTTCATGAGCTTCTCTCCCCAGTCCTATGCATTTAACCCGGCTAGTCTATGCAGATTACTGTGAATTAGAATGGAAGGTTGTTGCTGTTTGCTTGATGGGGAAGCAACTTCACCTAACTGTGGAATATAAAGTCCCTAGGATTATACAGTCTTTCCCCTTATATCCCAAGGAGGGTCCCAGGGTATATCCCAAGGAGGGTCGCAGGGTCCTTACTTTGGGACCCAACCATGCCTTTGTAATTTTTCTCCCTCTGACCTGCTTTTCCTACAGCCTATAAAAATTTTATCTCGTCCACTGGGAGGAAGAGCGAGCTCTCACTGAGCCAGTTCATTGTTTATTGTCATGGATTTTATGCCCCGAGTCCTCATAACTTTGGAAGATCCAAAATTTATTACTATTTAAAAGTCATGAATTTCATTCTCATTTGGCAATAACCACTCTCTCCTCAAGGTTATATTATCTTTTCCCCTAGCTGCTCAAGAAAAGTAAGAGAAACTGCTGACAAATAGAAAGAAGAAAACTCTGCACAGACCCAACCTTGCTATTTCACATTAATGTGTCATAGAATCACCGAATGTGCAAACCAAAACACGTATGTATCATGTATGCATCCTACTGGTAGTGAGAACTTTCTCAAATCACCTGACCTAGACCCACCGAAACATCATGAAGGACTGATCGACTGCTTCATCTCTTTTTCATGATGGCTTGGGCCAGGCTGCTGCCAGGAGCTGCGATTTGAAGATTGGTAAGACAAAAGTTAAAAAGAAAAGGGAAAAACAAAAGAAATTATAGGCAGAGCATGATTGGGTTGAGCTGGTCAGAATTAACGTCTATCACACTAAGGAAAGGTAAATATGAGGCCTTCTGTGGCAAGCCCGTGGTAACCAAGCATGGGATGATGACTCAGGTTCATTTCTCATCTGTGAGAGTCAGCACAATGACTCTCAGTAAGTGTCCTGATACATAAACAATGTCCTAAAGACCATAGGATGGAAAACCCAAGAAGACTTAATCCATTCACGGCTCTAAATGTACTGTCTCATCCTGACATCGATATTTTGACACATGACTGGCTCAGATGAGGAGCATGTTAACACTGTTAGGCTAGAAAGCTCCCTTACCATGTCCATTAAAAAGCCACACAAAGCTGGGACTGACTGGGACAGGACGAAAGAAGAATGGAGTCAAAAATAGACACTGAAATGGAGCCAGGAGCAGGGAACAAAATGAAGATGTTCTACAGTTTCTCACATCCTAGAGGTCTGGAATGCCCGGGGATACTGCTTTATGTCATTATCACAGAAAGGGGAATCTTGTTTTAAAATAGCACTGCTGCCGAGGGAGAAAAGCTTCAATGGTCTTATTCAGTGCAAGATCCCACACGCTACAGAATGGACCTGTCAGGCAAGACCAGCAAGGTATGTCCACTGGAGGAATAGCAGTACAGTGGTTATGCAGGTAAACAACTGTTTTCTGATAAGATAACAGGCAGTAAGAGGAAGGGCTAGGGGATCTACAAACCCTTCCAGGTAACCAATATGGGAAATACTAACTTTAGAACTCAGGTATTGTCTCTTTGGTGGTCAACAGTTTGAATCATTCCCCAATGAAAATAGATGTAAATTACAGTGTGTAGCCAAGTAACTCTGTGCCCCTGTGTTCTGGGAGTCTCTATAGCACATGTGGCTTGGAGTTTTGTTTGAAGGTTCCTCACTGGCTTTTCTTTCTAGGACAATGAGCAAGGCTTAAAGATAAGGGTAAGCAAATGGGAAGCTTACAACCACCACGCAGAGTGGGAGAGGCTCAAAGGATTCTGACTGTGTCCACGTTCTTTCCAGGTGGCTTAGGCATCCCTCTGCCTCCTTTGCCTGATGCTGGATTAAGTTGCTGAGTCAAGCTTCCTTATCTCAAATACAGTTTAAATACCAACCTTTTGGAACTTTGTTACTGTTTATTTTTTATCATTTCTCCCACCACTCCCACCCACATAGTTAATAAAAAATAGAAGCTATGAATCATTGGATTCATTTTTAACATCCAGTCTAAGTGAAGACCAAAAAAAAAAAAAAAAGTCAAGCAGAAGGCTAGAAACTTCTACTTTCATTTAATAAAGAAAAAGATAAATCTTGATTTTTACAATAGTTATTTTCTAGTTTATAAAAACTTATGTAAGACAGATGTATAAAATACATGGATTGGATAGAGAAAGAATTAGCCTTTAAAACTAAAGCTTTTTACCTTTTAACCTCTTACATGAGATTGCTGTAGAAAATAATTTTGCAGTGGTACTTAATATGCTGTGTACCATAGAAATACTTTGAGATGCTTCACTGCTGTACTTGGGGAAAGAACCACTTTTTTTTTTTTTTTTATAATTTTTTTTTTTTTTTTTTTTTTTTTTTGAGCTGGGGACCCGAACCCAGGGCCTTGCTTCCTAGGTAAGCGCTCTACCACTGAGCTAAATCCCAGCCCATAAGAACCACTTTTTAAACTCCATTTGACTCCCACTACCTCACCCATTTTGTAGATACCAGGCCATCTTGGCAACTATCAATCCCAACCTGTCTCCAAAAAACTCTTGGGCTTCCACTTGGCTAAGCCAACCCGGGTGCAATGGTTACTATTGACTGCCAATATGTTGTCTAAAAAATTACCCCAAAAATCAAGTTGCTGGACATGCCTTTGATAAATTATCTAGTCCACTGAACTGTAGAGACCCAGAATAAATGTGGCCACAAAATTCCATAAAAAGGAAAAAGCGAGCTAAGCAGACTGTGACCAGGCATCTCAAGCTCCGGCAGCCATGACAGACTGGCCCATCATGGCAGACTGTACCCTGGAACTGTGAGCTACAGTCCCTTTGGGGGGGGGGTGCTCCAACAGAGCCTGGCAGTGGCCACTCAGCCATTCCAACTCTCTTCCAGGCAGAAGCAGATGTAAAAAGAGGTAGGAAAAGAAAACAACAAAAAACAAATTGCAATGACTGTATTTCCCAGACTATCTGGAAGGTGATCATGGGGACAAGCTCCAGTCAGTTGTCCTTGTAAGACTTGGAGAACCCAGTACTGAGGGGACAAAGGCAGTTGACAGGAGCTGAGGCACACCCAACTGGTCTGTAGGTAGCAGTTCTGTCCCTGCCTTGTCACTCACTCTGAGAAACCTTCCTTCCGGGGCCTGACAAAATGCCAATCTACTGAAGCCAGCAGCTGCGTGTGTATCTTCCTGAAGGGAGGCTTTCTGCCTGTGGTACATGTAGTTCTTCCTGTACGGCCCAGCTCTTCATTGCATTCTCTTTGAGTTTCCCCAGATATCCAGGCTAGAATACATTTCTTCAGCTCTACCAATGATTCTAGGGACTATTCCATCCCCCTACTCTATCACTCAAGGATACACTATCTATCGGGGACTTTTCTGTATGCAGCTTTTAAAAGTTGGTCTGTTCTCACATTTTCCCTTATAAAACTCTGCTATCAACCAAATTTCTCCTCATTGCCAAGGGTGAAATAAACATCAGTTCTTATCCACGTTAAAAATGTTGATCATTGCTACGACAAGGTTTTCTCCATCTCCAACAAAGTTGTAAGATCTGATTGCTACAGATGGAGTGTTTGTTGGGGCAAAAGCTTTGTTTAGTCTCCCTGGGACCCAAGGGGAACCTACACTCTCCTGAGATATAACCTGTCCTCGGTGTGGTCACCTTGGGCTGTGCCTGAGTCCCTCTTTGTACTCAGCCTCTTTCAGTTGGTGTCTGGATTGTGAGCAGAAGCCTAAGAAACATGTTTGGGTAGCAGGAGAGAAATTATCGCTTATTTTAGCTGTTACGTTATTTTTGTCTGGCGTCGTGTTATTCCAGTCTATTGTCGAGCTGCTGGGTGATGAGCAAGATGGAGGAATCTCATTAGAAAGGAAGAAATGAAATATCTACGAAGCTCAGCTTTAAGCCACGAATCATAACCAAAATGTTTAGGAGGCCACATAATACCCTAAATGACACAAGCCCAAGACCAGCTCTCCTGGAGCAGGCTGTGCATTAAGTATTCTGGTAACTAAGGCAGATTTGGCAATAGCATGGCTCATTACTGCTTTCTGCGTGTATTATGGTTCTTTTTCATAGGCCTTGGGGCAGCGGGCAGAGGTGAACAAGAGCCTCCAGTGCCATGTATACATTCAATAGAGTGTATACATGAATAAAATATTCATACCACAATTCAAGGTACACATGGTCAAGTAAAAAGAGCTGTAAGAATTCCATCTGTCTTGGGATATTGAATAGGCTTAAAACCCGAAGCAAAATACCTGTAGGGTATAGTGTATCTATTTCCTATTTGAAAGTTATTATCTCAAGTCCAAATCCATCCTATATATGATGCTACTTTGCAATTTCTCAGTGGTAGCAGTGGCGATGTTTATTGTGTATACTGCTGAAAACTTTGCACATTGCTTTTTATAATGTATGCTCATCCTCTGCTAGAATGATAAGATTTATTTCTTGGCTGGTACTAATCGAAAAGTTGCTAGCAACGGATTGGGAGTTAGACCCCCAGAGAGGGGAGTTAGTGAAAGGTTCTGCTGTTCTTTTGACTTGAAAACAGAGAGAAGGACCATTTGCCAGTAGAAAAGAGAATGCCAACAATTATGCAAGGAGATGACATCACCATCAAACTGATGCACACCTGTGGGTATCTGTGGTTCCCAGCCTAAGGAAGAGCATGTCTTGATAGCAGGTGTCCTTAGCCGTTATGGGGCAATGATGGTTATTAGATCAATGGAACCCTTAGAGGCAAGAGTGATAAGCCCAAGCTAATTCCTCTCAAGCCACAGAAGAAAAGCAAGAGACTCACCATAGAGGACTCTCCACCATTTTGTAACTTCAGGCTAAGAATATGGACATTTAAATGCAATGCTTAGGGGTGTGTGTGTGTGCGTGAGTGTGTGTGTGTGTGTGTGTGTGTGTGTGTGTGTGTGTGTGTGTGTGTGTGTGTTGCTCAGAAGGACAAGTACTGTGTGGTCTTTCTCATATCTAGAGGCACACGAGCCTTTGTGTTATACCTGTGTGTTGTGTGCATAAATATATGGGTAGAGGCCAGTGTCAGATATCTTCTTCCACCTGATTATTTTTGAGACCCTGTCTGGAGCTTTGTCATTTCAGCTGGACTGCCTTGGCAGGCCAGCAAGTTTCAGGGACCCTCCAGTCTCCACATTATACTGCTGGGATCATAGCAATGGCTTTTACACTTAGGAGCTGGTCTTTCAAACTCAGGTCCCCATGCTTGCAGAGCGGACACTTAACCCACACAGCCCAAACCTCCAGCTTCAGACAGCATTTTCACTGCAGCCAAACTGCCCAAGCTTTGAATGGAACTAAGAAGGGAACCAGAGCCCTCCTGGGGAGCCCTGCCTTACAGACTGGGCCCCTTAAAGAATTACCTTTCCTGCAGATTAGCCAGCTGCCAGATCTGGTCAATGTCATAAATCTCCAAGAACAGGGCTGCACTCATGAGAAACTCCAGGTGTTTGACCATCCAGGGTGCTGAAATATGCAAGGCCAGCCCTGCTAGTGCCAAATGGGTCACAGCCACCCCTCTGTGCTTGAGTTTCCCAGGCTCTTTAGTGGAACTGCTCACAATTAGCTGCTTTGTCTGTCCCCAAGCCAAGCCTCTCTGTTGGAAGTGGGGCTGCTCTCAGGTTGAGGGTTGGTCTCTCTCATTTTCCCTCCACCCCCATTTCCACACATGTACAACAGTCTTAATTGGAAGCACGTTCATCACCGATAGCTGCTCTAAGGGCACAGATGAATACTCTGGGGCTGAGAGGCAGGATGAACGGACCTGGGGAAGCAGGAGAGAAAGCAGTAGCTAGGTGTTCAACTCCGGCTCTGCTTCCCCCCTCTCCTAGCCTCCAGCCATTTGTCATTCTGTCTTTGTCTTTTGCTTTACCCAGTGAAGGAATCAAAATACAGTTGGTTGAGGTTTTTGGATTTTTTTTTTCCCTATGTGCTCCCTGACTTAAAGCTGAACAACAAGACTTCTTAAATGTTCAGGTACTTTTAATTCCAAACCTCTTCTTTAAAAGTGTCTTAGCTGAGCAGTGGGTATGAGTATGTGGGTAGTACGGTAATCCCCAGATACCAGATCATCTGCCCACATACCTAAGAGCACCTATTGGGGAAATCCTGGAGACCTAAAAACTTTACTTGCTTGCTTTTCATCTTAGAAACCACAAAATATCCCAGTCCCACATCAACACAGGCATTAACAGGTAGACAGCTCTTTTGTTTTTTCTCTTTGTGGATTTCACGGAGCCTTCTTGAAACAAAATATTAATTAGATATAGTAAAGATAATTACATATAGAGCATTCAATACATCAACAAAGCAATCTCAAAGGGCACTATGATGTGAAGGAAATAACATTCTGAAAGGGTAAAATCCGCTGTGAAGCTCTACAGTCTCAGAAGGTACGGAAGGCCACTGAGACGTATATAGACTTTGCATCTGATTAATTTGTGTGTGGTGTTATTTTATTTGCAAAGGTTTTAAAGTAAAGTTTTCAAAATAACTTTTAAGAAATAAAATCTTTGCATTAAATAAATTACAACCTTTGAAGGAAGAAAATAAATGTAGTTTGACCCTGGTTACCATAGGACATGCGCACAAAGGCTGTTAAGAAACAGTCGGTGTCCTGGAAACTCAGATGTTACAGGGGAAGGAGCATGTAAAGATATCCCTGAAGAGATTGGGCAGAAAGCCTGTGGTGGCAGAAGGCACATGGCTGCGGTGTAAGAAGATGACTCTGTGGTTAAGCAACCCACCCTTCCTTTACTCCCCATGGTAAGGCAGCAATTCCAGAAAGTTCCCAAAATAGGAAAGTCACATAGAATACTCCACTGTCTTCCGTGTAGTAGTTACCTCTGTGTCTCTAGATGCTGACATTTGGGAATCCATTGAGCTCATCATCGCATATAGTTTTAGGTCAACAAACTGAATCCCTTGGCTGTTCAGATGTAAATCATATATAGTGAGTGAGCAAGGACGAATGGTCACAGGCTTTTCTGGGTGGTGGGAACGTGCCCCTCCCCAGAGCTGTTGACTTTCATTTGGTAAGATGATGTTAGTAGCATGGAGTTCAGAGACAGACAATTGAATTCAACTCTAGTCTTTGCTAACCACTGGCTGAAGATTTTGAGAAATGAGTCTAACTTACAAAAGCATGGAGCAAACAACAACAACAACAACAACAACAACAGCAACAATCCCCCTTGCAGTCCTTGTAAAACAGAACAGTTAGGTTCTGAGTAAGATAAAGTGCATAAGAACAGTTAATATGGTAATAAAGAGAGTTAAGTCCGCCCCCACGGCACCCACATTTCCTTGTTTGCTCTCTGGGTTTTGATGCCCTGCGTCATCCTTTTGATGTTCCTATGTACTTGCTCTTTCGGCCCTAACCACTATTTTTTCACTCACCAGTTTAACCCAATAATGGCTAAGCTCTCCCTTTCTTCTGACTTGATACCACAGACAACTACTTGAGTTCTGGAGCAACATAAATATTTCCTCTCTAGCTGTAGGTTGTGTATTTTTAAGACCTACAGTTTTCTTAATGCCCTTATGTGTTAATGTCCTCATCTCTGACATGCTGCCCAGTAATCTTCACGCCTTTCTGAGTTCCTGTAAGGATTAACTGAATCAGTTAATATATGAATATATACTCACAAGATACGTGAAACATTGATCAGAGTTTCTGATCCAGATGTTCAATGTTACAAAAAGTTGGCCTTGACTCCCTTCCATTGGTTGTTAAGAATCTTAAGACTCCAAAGACAGCATTACTTAGATCTGTGGGGGCAGCACTTAAAACTTGACTTTAAATCAAGGTGTTTTGAAAAGCTAGAAGCAAACATTTCTGTCATTTTCCCAAGGTCTCTGGGCTTGTGCTCTCCTCTTTCTGTTCAGAGAGAGAGAGAGAGAGAGAGAGAGAGAGAGAGAGAGAGAGAGAGAGAGAGAGAGAGGGAGAGAGAGAGAGAGTTTTGCCTTCTGGATATATAACAACTGTATTTAAAAAAAAATCCAGGATTTTTCCCCATAGGGTCTTGGGTGTTTTGCTTTTTGTTTGTTTTGTTTTGTTTTTTATTTTATTAGAATCCAATTGATTCTCAGACTGTCTCTCGGTGTCTACAAAGAGCACTGACACCTGTACAGACAAGAATAAGAACACGTTCCTCAGAGCTGATGAATGTGGCTGAGGGGAGGGGAATACCACAGAGAAAACCTGAACCCAGTTGCTGAAATAAGCCAGGTGTGTGGCCTGCTCCCCAGTGTGCAGGCACCTGTTCTGCCAACATTCACAGCAGCATTTAAACAGCTGGCCGTGTGACATCCAAGAGTCACATACAAAGCTGAGTGGTTTAGGCGCTGTTCAGTCTACTTTCAGAACTACTGACCTCTCTGGTCTACCCAATCTAAACACATTCCATTACCACAGAGACTTCATGTCTGTGTCCAGTGACTTTTTAAAAAACCAAACCAAATCAAACCAAACCGAACCAAACCAAACCAAAATAAAACAAAACAAAGGGAAAAAAAAAAAAACCAATGGCCTCACCTTTATTAGCTATACAATCCCTTTCCACATTCTTCATATGCTTATGATGTTCCTGCTACTTTAGAAAACATGGTGTGATGCATTCATAGTTAAACAAACACTCAGTAGCTTCAATTTTACCACCTGGATTTATACCATAAGGGGATAAAACAATCTTACCTTTTCTGTTTCTCCCCATCGTTCACTGAAATTCGCCCAATCACTCCCATGAACTCCTTCCCCTAAAAAACATGCTTCTCACGTGTCATTTAGAAACAGTAAGAGGCAAAAGAAAATAAAAGCAAAGAAGAAAAAAAGAAAAGAGAAACAGTAAAAGGCCCAGGGAGAAGGAGCATGGCTGTGACATTGTAAAATGAAACATCACATTTCAGTGTCACCTGCTGAATGGGCAGTGTGTGCTCTGACTACCCAATCGGCCATATTACAGCTGCACTGTACCTTTTCACACTCCTAGAGGATCGAGCACTGCAGGTTTCTCCTATAGATTCACACCTGCCCTTTATACAACCGTTACATAGTGTGTTCTGAATGACAGAGATTAGAAACACGTGGCCTGAATCAAGTGTAAATAAATGGCTAAGAGGCGTTCTAAAAGGTAGGAAGCATCTTCAAAGGTGTTTAGATAGAAAAAGAGTACTAGCATGGAGAGACAAAACTCTGGACACTGTGTAGAGATAAATAGCAAACTCCTCTGTAGGCTTTCTTTTATTTTCAATTTCACATTAGAAACTTTCGATTGGTTTTCTGTCGTTCGCCTGTCGGTTGAATTGCAATCCTAACAGCAGTGGCCATTCACAAACAAGCACTCTGCTTTATATGATCCTGCAGCTCACTGTGGAGCCAGCCCACAGGGTACCTTGTTATCCTTCCCACACACCCTGATATGGTCATTCTTACAGAGCAAGCTGGGCTCAGGGAACTCTGCATGTTACGAGCTCTGCCTGTCTTTCACAGCCTCAAAGCTCACTTTGAGGTGGACTGCATGTGCTCAGGCTCTAATGAGTATTCTCACAGGACTTTCTGTGCCCACTGGTGTCCCATTCAGAGTACCCGGGCTAATGGACAGTTAAGACGGTGACTCGACAGCTGGTAGGACTTACTTGCTTTATTGTCAGCTACGCTCTCCTGCTCCCGGTGGTAGTGAATTATATAACCCATGCACAGCTAAGCACAGCTAAACAAGCAAAGAAGCTTCGAGGTCACCTCCTGCCTTCAGCTCCAAACTTGGAGGTTAATACCATTTATCAAGGTCTCTTAAGGCCGGCCCCTTGACCTGCTCACAGCTTGGCTAAAAGTCAAAGAGATGTTTATTTTATTAGAATAATGTCTTTGTAATCAAATGTGGATTGGATTCCTCTGTGGCTTTAAAATTGGTTTTGCTGTTGCTGTTATTGTTTTTCTTTTTCAGCAAAATGCATGTGTTTTACTTCCTTGGAGGTCCTATTACATATATGATAGCCTGAAATGTTAGCCCATCATCTTCCCTGGCATCCAGCTACTAACCATAAAATGAATTAGTGGTGCTGAAATTTCTGCTGACATAGCTAGTGTTCAGTATGGACGCCAGCTTCTCAGATAGATGAGGCTAAAAGATGGCCTGCACTATACAAATTCATAATTTATCTGTACCAATGCTGCGTCCTTGCACATTGACTATTGTATGAGTGACCTTGTCTATTTGACCTTTGTCTATTTGACCTTCCTCTATTTTATCAACATCAAAGCGTAGTTCTCTTCCCATCCCAGTTGTATTTAATATTCACATCTTAGTGGAACTACAAACATGGCATTTGTTAAAGAACACAGGGATCCAGATTTAAATATATGAAAACAGCAAAATAAAACATTGTCTCATGCTTAAGTTATGAAAAAGACATCATAGTCTTAAGGTTCCATTTGTAAATTGATTGTTTTCTTGAAGCTTTACTCAAAATAAGCCATAGGAGAGTAAGAAATGATATGTTGAATATCAAATGATATGTTGAATATTAATAGATTTTCATTTGTTATAAAGATCTATTAATAAAAATTCAAAATAAGAAGTTTGGGCTGCAGTGTTGAAGTTATATGAGATTAACACTTGTAGTTTGTTTGTTTGTTTGTTTGTTTGTTTGTTTTATTTTGTTTTATTTTCTTTTACTTCAGCCCAGGAATGAAAACACACTGGACTGGGCCTCAGAACCCTCTCCACACTCTCTTCTCACCACCTCCTTCCCTCATGTGCCCTGGTCCCCTATCTCTGTGTTCTCTTTCATTCTCTCCACAGTTCTTTCTAATGACTGATTGTGTGGCTTGCCTTTAATCTACAAAGAATGAAAGCAGGTACCTTCCATTTCTCTACCTGTGTGTTCTGTAAACACGGAAGGGCATCCCATAGTTTATGGATAGATAAATGGATGGACATGTTTTACTTCGACCTCTGAACTCTAGTTTAAATCTATAAAACCTAACTCAATTCTTTACTCTTCAGGAGTGACATGTGACAGGATGACTCTAAGAAGCTATAAATTTGCATGGTTCTATAGGACAGAAGAAATGATCATTCAGCCAGAAATCCTGGAAAGCAACTCTAACAATGAATTGGGAAAATTACCTATTAAAAATTGCATGCAATCACTAAGGTCCCCTTACTACTGTTTGTAAATGGGTAAAAAAAAAACCTAAGATATATACAATATTTATTTACTATGCTGTCATAAAACAAAGACAGTGAGATTTGAAGATTTGGGGGAAACTTAACAGAATTGACCTGAACAGCTCATTCTCCCAGCCTTGTAGAAAAAGTATAACATGTAACAGTTGTCTTTTCCTTCCTCGGAAAATGTCAGACACCATTCTAGGTTTGAACTAGCTTCCAACATTCTACTCTTCACTCATTCACTACTGCAAAACAGATCCTTAAAATCCCATTAAAGTGATTCTGTTGCAAGCTTCAATTCCGTTGGGAACAGTCTCTTCTCTTTTGTCAGGCCTGTGCTCCCATTTACATGGATTAGTTTGCCTCCTGTCTTGACGGAGAGTGTTTGCTGCACACAGAGTATCTCTCAGACAGACACAGTGTCAGTGTTTCTCACACTTGTCTCATGCCATTTACATTTGATTTGAGTTTCCTCTCCCATTAAATCCCTTCTTTCTTGTCTTCACTTCTTTTTCTGTTAGCCAATTTCTTTGGATTGTCCATTTCTGAAAACTCACTGGACTATGAGTTTACTCCTGGGAGATAAGGAGTCATGCATACCACATCCTTCGGGTTCTGTGCCTAATTGAATAAATGATCTGCAGTGATCCACTATGAATGAATAATGAAAGGATGTGACTGGCCAGTAACTGTAAAGTATATTTGTCTTAGGAAGATTGTCCATGTTACTTTTTGGTTCAGACACTAACGTGTGGTTTATGTTATTGGACACCTAATGTCAATTACTTCAGCTGTGAAATGGATCCAATAAAAGGGAAAATTGCCAGTAACTAAAAATGTCGCTTCTCTGTCAGAATTTCCAAGTGACCTCTGTACTTTGTATATGTGGAACAAGTTATTTTAGAAACAAGGAAACTCAGTTCTTAGAATTGGAAGTGACTTTTAGGAAAGAAAGATAAACTTTCTTAGTGCCCTTCTGTAAGATAAACAGCAATAAAACTTCACTCACAGATTTAGGAAGACAAACGGGGCAGTTGTGGATAATACCCTGACATTGGCTAGGCAGGATCAAGTGTTCAGATCGTTAGTTCTCTAACTTTCTCACAAATTAAAGCCACCATTACTATCAAAGCATAGTTTTCTGACCCTACCTTCAGAGATTTGGATGGTATCTTAGAGTGTGACTTTCTAATGAGTTCCTAGGTGACCTAACATCAAACCAGGGACCATATTTGAGACCCTCCGTTTTAGACACAGGCAGAAAGCAATTCCAAGGAGAAAGAAGGGAGAAACAGAGTGCCTGCCTAAAGCAAAAGCTGGAGCTGGGAATCAAAGCTCCAAGTGACCTCGGGGTGTTTTCACCTGAAGTTCACGAAAGAAGACAGAGAGGTTTGAAAACTTCAAGCAGTTTAATTCCAAGTTAGTACCTGCTAAACTCTAATCTAGACATGAAGACCAACTTCAAGTTAATCTGGAACAATGTTCATATTGTCACAATCCCTATTTTTAATACACAAGACGCTCTCAAACCTTACTATTAATAGATCACCTTTTAGCACTAAAAACAAATATTTGCATGTAACAATAATTAATGAAAAAAACAGGCGATGGATTTGAAAGAGAGCAGAAAGAGGTATATGAGGTTTGGAGGGAGGAAAGGGAAGAGAGAAATGATAAAATTATACTGATATCTCAAAAATAAGATGAATGATTTTAAATGAATATTCTTAAGCCCTCACCTGTAGAAAATTTGATTTCATAATAATATATCTCAGGAAGCCTTAGTGTGGGCAAACTGCTACCAATCAATCTATCTATCTATCTATCTATCTATCTACCTATCTATCTATCTACCTATCTATCTATCTATCTATCTAGGGTTTTATATTGTTTGTTTGCTTTGTTATTGCTGTTTTTGTTTGTGGTCTTGATACAAGGTCTCTCTACATATCCCTGGCTGTTCTGGGACTTACTATGTAGGCCAGACTGGACTACAGCTCACAGAAATCTGCCCACCTTTGTCTCTGTCTCCCGAGTGCTGGGATTAAAGGTGTACACCACCGTTCCCAGCTGAACTGCTCTTTTAAAAACAGTGCTTTGGACCAGAAGATGTCTCTGTGGGTGAAGGTATTTGCTACCAGGTAATGGAAACCTAACCTAAGGTCGGTCCCTGGAACCCAAATAAGGGTAGACAGAAAAAAGTAACTCGGCAAAGTTGTCTGAGACTTACACATGCACATATATACAAACAAATAATAAATTTAAAAAACAAAAAGACGGGGTTGGGGATTTAGCTCAGTGGTAGAGCGCTTACCTAGCAAACAAGGCCCTGTCAGTCCCCAGCTCCGAAAAAAAAAGAAAAAAAAAAAAAAAAAAGACAATGAACTGTGTCAGCCAGATACTCTGTTTTGAGCCATATATTCTCTATGGACCATAAATAATGTCTCCAGAAGAGCCTATAAGGCAAGTGAGGTAACTTCCACTCTTCCTTTTTATAGGAACTCTATGTAGACGTCTACTCCCAGAACTTCACTATTCTAATGTGTAGAAAAGAGGATCATAATCCAACTGGTTTTATAGAATCTTTTAAGAGTGATAATGAGATAAATGGAGAAAAATGATTTTTTTCGATAGAAACATGGTGTACTATTATTAGTTATGGATATCATTTTTAAAAAGTCTAAATAAAATGTAAGATTCTTTTCAGCATATCAAATGGGTCACTACAGTGGACACACCCTACCTTATTCAAAGAAACCAAGGAGACAAACCTTCAATGAAATCTATTATTTGACCGCCCTGGACCAGAAATTGTGAACTAAAGGCTTTCATCTGTAATCACACTAAATATAACAGATTGCAAGTAAGTGGCTTTCTTTTTAAAAATGTCTTTTCTAATCTGGTCCCCCAGGACACTTCCTGCCCCTCCTGAATCATGATTAAATTGAGGCTTGGAACCCAGACAACTTTTACTTCCTGGGCTTTCTTTCCATTTAACCAAGCTGGACAAATAAATTTTAAGGAAGAAAAAATAAAATTGATCTGTGTCCTCATCTTCCTGCTCTCAGTGAGAGGGAAGAACCTGGAATGGGATGAAGAAAGTGGGAGAAAGGAAGGGAACATCTTAGGCTCCCTGCAGGGCACATGGAAGGGCAAAAGTCTACCATAAAACTCCAACTGTGTTGCTGGAGGTTCTCCCAGGGCAGAAGCCCTTCAGGCAAGAGCAATGGGGCTGCATCTGCCTTTTACTACAACCCTAAACTGGCTCTATCCTGAGGATTGTAGTCAGTGTGTACTGAGTCCTATCGTCTGGCTTTCACCGCTATTCCTGGGCTGAATTTTATGACTGGATCTATCTCTCCCACTAGTTGCACAAGTAATGATTCTTGACATGACCAGAAGAACATTCCTCTGACACAGGAAAATGAACAACACGGGCATCTCTATGACTGACTCAGTGAGCTTAAGAAGTGTGGACTCTGGAATAAAACTTGACTCTCCTGTGTCAACTGGCCTCTTTTGGAAGATTCCATACTTATCTGAAATATCTTGACCTGACTTTAGGGTTTTCCTAAAAGTTCATGAATCCAAGGAACCCTTAGATAAGGAGCAACGTCACACAACATATCTTCCAGAAAGTAAAATCATTAGTATGGTCTTATCACATTTCAGAGAGACTATTTTAAAAGCTCCTACAGAATATGTAGCCGTGACCCTGGGAAATTAGAGTCTAGGTGGCAGCCAATTACCACCAACCAGAGATTGCAAGTCTAAGGCTGGTACCTCTCATAACTCCCAGGCATCAAGGATGCAGTGAAACTCAGAAACATGTGGAAGACTGGTGCCCAGCTCCCACTCAGTTCCAGTGATAATCCTGCCTTTTGTAATTCCTTTAGACCAGGAACACTCACTTCTCCAAATAAGCTCTCCCTACATGTACCCCCTTTCTAATGACAGCACTAGAACTCCCAAGTGGTTGTTTTCAGCATCTCATCTTCTACTCGTCTTCAATTCCCTATATTCCATCAGGGTACTTACATCCCAGATTTTTTTTTCTTTATGTTTTAAAAGTACCTGGGGAAAGGATCCTTACTAACTTCCCACTTAGACCCAGACCTTGGAAATTCGCTCCATTATCCATTAACTTATTCATTCAATTTTGATCATGAAAGACATTAACCTTAAAAGACAAGCTAAGTAGGGAGGATCGATTAATGTAATTATTTCCAGACAAGAATGAATTAAGCATTCACATCATCACTTTACAATATGTTCCTCTCGATATTCTTCAATCACAAATCAAAAGACTCTCTCTTCTGGAAGCCTCCTTTGATCTATTTTGATGATTTATATATATTATATATATGTATATACATATATACATATATATATATTCATTCAATAGACAACCTGAAAACAAACAAACTTTTAGAAAAAATTAAGAAATACAGGGCAGTAAAGACAGTTTTCATGGAAAAGATAGCAATTAGACAAGTGATTAAAGTATAACAATATTTATAAACTTGCAAAGATCAAAGATTTGGAGGGGGGATGGTCCACAAAATATTCCCCTTCATAACCCAACTTACCTTCTCTACCTTAGTTGTAACTTCAGGAATAATCTTTCCTACTTATACTTGACCAAGATTCTTCTCCCTTTTAAAGGATATTCAGTGATTCCCTGCTCTCTAATCAAGGCACCTTAAAAAGCCATACTATTATTTTAAACATTTTCCCCAACTCTAGTGTCCATTCCTGGCTATCCTATCCAAACCAGGCACGTTCCTCCTCACCCACAACCCCTGGTGCTTTGGTCTGTTACTTACTGTCCTCACTGCTGTGACAAAATGCCTGACAGAAGCAACGTAAAGAAGAGGATGTTTGGTTTGGCTCATGGTTTTAGCTCACCATAATGAGAAGATATGATGGAGCTCACCTGGGGCCCACTCCACTCCAGATCAGGGAGGACAGGGCTAGACTAGAGATGGAACAATATTATAAGTCCCAAAAGCCCACCTCTAATGGCCTATGCCCACCAGAGATACCCTAAGCCCAAAGGTTCCACAAACCTCAAAACAGTACAAGCAGCTGAGGATCAAGTGTTCAAACACACAAGTGTGAGGGACATTTCACACCAAATCTTAACACTTGGTGTTATTTCCATCTTCTCTCCCTGTCTTTCTATTGTAGGCAACCCAACTCTGGTTTTGTTTTAAAGCTTAACCCTGACCTGGCTTTCTTTTCTCTCAAAGAAAGTAGGTCTTCCTCCTCTGAAAACCTTAACTGAATGGCTATCTGATTTTATTTTTTAGCCACAAATATTCTTTTTCTCTTAGGAGGTCTCCACTAGGAATCCACAGCCCATAATAACAGGTGAAGTCTTGCTGTAACAAAGACAATATCTTGGGCAAATAGTCTATATGTTGAAAATCCTATCTACTATAGGGTTCCTCTCAGAATAACTAGAGTTCTGTCCTTCAAGCAGATATTGGTTATATACCTTCTGAAAGAAAGGGGTGCTTATGGTAGATTTAAGATTTAATTCCATGCAGAAGAAGGAAATACAATTGTTATTTGGAACTAGAAACCACTGACTTTGTCTATGGTGTGAAGCAAACATTTTTACTTTCCATTCTGATGTGCTCCTGCTCAATTGTGTGAGGATCTAGTACAACAATATGCTATATATTTCAAAAACTGAGGATAAAGGAACATGAGTGTTTCCACTGTAAAGAAAGGGTATTTGAAAAGCTATGTATGTTTAACCTGATTTCAACATTACATAATGCACCCATAAACCAAAATATCACACAGAGCAATATATATATATATATGCATACATACATACATGTATGTGTACAATTTTATGTATTATATTTCGGTCAAAAAGTAAATTTTAATCTACAGATACTTCCTATTTCCTTGTTCTATTGATTGAGCTAAGGCTCTGGCTATTTTCAGCTCTTCCATGCAGTCAGACTAATGATACCATTAACTGCACAGACCTGCCCTTTGTGGCTGGTATATCATTTTCAATGCCTTTGCCCTCTTTCCTGTCATCCTGGGGTTTCCTCACAGTTGCCAGCCCTGCACGCTTTGCCCCTCTTCAAAGCTCATTAATAATAGTCTCTAAGCCAAACCATAAAAGACATTATGAGGCACAGAGGCTCAATGCTTCCTGTAACAGAGTGACCTTGTTGCACAGAACAGGCTGTAGGGCGTGGAGAATCCATCACCTAACCTTTCCCAGCCTCTGTTCCTCTGTGCCCCACTGTTGGATGTCCAAGCTCGACAGTGAATGCTTTCCAATGAGAAACTGTAGCAGGATTTTTTTTTTTGTCCCTATCCTTTGGTCCCTATTGTGTGTTCAGCTGCACTGTAGCTTGCTGCTAATCAAAGCCAGGGACTCTCATACACAAACAAACACAGTATTGTGGCCTCCCCCAGGCCTGGAATACAGCAGTCCAACAATTGAGTCAGGTGATGGCAGGCCAGAGGATCAGACAGTAGCTCTTAAACATGCTCTTGCCTTCAGTCCCAGAAGAGCCCTCTGTTTAGCACAATCATGTTGAAACTACCAGGCCAGGTAAAAAACAACTAGAAATGAATCAGTATGTGGTAATATGCAACTGGGTGGGTGGTGTCTCAGCTGACAGCAACATTCATTACCCAGCCCTTTATTCTGCAAATATCGATGAGTTAGAAATAGATTAACAATGTGAGAATCTGCTACTGGATCTGGCTATGCAGAAGAAGGGAATGTTGAACCAAAATACTTCAAACATTTGTCATTGAATGAGAGACGGAAATAGAAGACTGGGTTATTGAATGTCTTTGTTTTAGATGAACTTAGACTAAAATGTCAATGCCACATCCTACCACCTGACCTGTGACCAACCTGAGATTCAGTTCCTTTATTTGGAAGGGAATGGTCTTTATCCCACAGAGTTATTGGAAGAATTTAACTGCAACACTGGAGACCTTAAAGCAAAGATCTAATAACATACCAGCCACTGTAGAGAAAGCACTCAGTAAATACTACCTGTTGTCACTGGTGCTAAATAGGATTCCATAATAGATAGATAGATAGATAGATAGATAGATAGATAGATAGATAGATAGATAGATGATAGATAGATGACAGAAAGAAAGAAAGAGAGTAATAAAAAGGAGAATTATCTAATGGTAAGGGACAAAGTCCACTCCTGCCCTAGCAGTGCTAAGGAGCAATGCCTCAAAGGTAGTGGTAGACCTTACATGTTTACTTTCTACCACTGGTCTCTGAGCAGAACAAGGAAAGCAGAGAGACAATGGCCAGAGAGGAGGCCAGATACAAAACGTTTCTTTATTCAGTAGCAAGAAGTTTCACTCTGACTGAGTATG
Organism: Rattus rattus; assembly: GCF_011064425.1. Lineage (NCBI taxonomy): Eukaryota > Metazoa > Chordata > Mammalia > Rodentia > Muridae > Rattus > Rattus rattus. Next base: position 103,075,083 of record NC_046159.1, on the reverse strand, counting down.
GCATAGATACTAGAACTGTCCCTTAAGAGCAGGAAAGAAACTTTGCAGACACAAAAAGGAAAGGAGTATGCTTGTCACAGTCTTCAGCTTAGCATCCAGTTAATATTCTGACTTGTTAGGATGTATAGAGACCTAGAGAGGAGTGAATGAGAGAGACAGAAGCTACAGAAAAGGTTAACCGTATTCCGTCCAATAACAAGCTTGGACTGAGCATCAACTTCATTCTACTTCAGTCAGGAGTAGACTGAGAGTGGTCCACACACGTTGCTAATCATGTGGTGGACATAAAGAAGTGTAGCCTTAAAATCCACAGCTAATGCGACTGGTGCTCAGTAAATACAAATACTCAGTATCTGAAGTGACCTAATGATTGAAGCTGCTTCATATAGAAAAACCTCCAAGAGGAGATTATTCCAGTTAGATATTATGTTGTGGGATATATTTCAAGATCAGGGGATTTATTTTATCAAACACTAACTCACACTTTTATGCTCAGTTTTCATACTGTGTAATTTGAATGACTCTCAGTTATATGTGACCCTCTTTTTTTGGGTTTTCCTCATTTCAATAAATCTCAGGTATACCTGATAAATCAGTCTCATCCTTTCTCCATTTACACCCTGAGAAAACTTTACTAGTGGTCTTTACAACCTTCCTAAGATATGCGTACTGCTCTAAGTGTCCAGCACCAAAGATTTTGGGCTTTTTTTCAGATCTAAGAGATTCCTCAATACAACTGCTATAATATGATGCAGACTAGGTAAGAATATTCTAATATTCTCAGCAAAGTGTGATGTTGTTTAAATACTACCAAGTGGCAAGATAAGCCATCCCATGTCAAGTTTCAAGACCAAAAATCCATTCCTGTTTGAGAAGAACTACCTCTAATTCTTAGGCTGACACTCATTGAGTTAAAAAACAAAAACAAAAAAAGAAAAACAAAACAAACAAACAAACCAAAAAACTCCCACCTTCTCTCGTGGACCTCTCTTGAGTTGCTTGGTGCAACTCAATGTCCACTGGATGGTAATCATGAAAATGGTCACACCTTGGCATAAGTTTGAATATCAAATGAGGAAGGAGGCAGTTTAGATGAGAAAGTAAGAGAGCCATGCTTGATTTTCATAATTATATGTGAATTTTTGACAAAACTGTCCAAGCATAAAGTTCCCAGTGAAAAGAAGCTGTTTAGCATTGTGTACTACACTTGGTACATACAAGTCAAGGCATAAAACAAAGTCAGAAGATGATAGATCCATGTACAGCTGAGCACTGAGCTGAAGAGGGCCCTGCTGTGTCCCCTTCGCAGGAAGGAGACCCCTATGCTTTTCTCAATTAATTATTTTTTTATTGAGGGCTGGAATACATAGATGGATAAAAAGGATGCAAGGAGGAGCAGCTTCACGGACCATGAATCTTCAGCTCTGGGTCCTACACCCAGGATGTCCTGGTTGAGACACAAAACTTTAGAAGTGCAGCTGACACAACTCTGTCTTCAAAGACTCCCTCTGGGAAGATTAAGGAAGGGACAGGGTAGCTCCCAAGTGTGAGTCTGGCTTCATGGAATTGTGATGGCAAGAGGTATCTAGAGGCCTGGGATTGAAAAAGTGAAATTTCCAGAAAAATTTCCCAACAAAAGCCACCAAAAGGACATAGCAGCATGCTCTAGATCATTTGTCTGAGGAGGAAAAATCTTCAACACTGTTTAAACAGAATTTTTCTGAGGTCTAAAGTTCCTCTCTACAGGCATAAAGCTGGGCTCTCTCCCATTTTTGTATGCTCCTTTAAGACCTCTGCTCAAATTCACTTTTCTTTCATTCTTTTTGTCCCTTCTTTTGTGCAGCCTCTGAAGTCAATGGCTCCTGTTTAACCTCTTGCGAGAGAACTCACTGGATGAATCATTAGAAGCCCACAGAGCCAACTCGCTCTTGGGAAATGTCTGTTTCAAAAGAAATCAGTAAAAATCCACATCTATCCATTTATTCTGCTCAACTGTTTTTGATCCACATTTCCAAACCAAATTCATTCATAACAGCCTTGAAGTACATTTCCAAATCCCCAGATATCACATATCAGAAGTCTTCTCACCATCAGAACAACAGTCTACTTAAAAAGAGTGAAAAATACTTGGGGCTAAAGTTGGTGGGAATCCTAATACTGGCATAGACAAGAAAGGCATTTGACTTTCTCCCCTCCTCTGCGATCAACAATGTGGTTGTCAAACCCCAATTTGATCCAAGTCACTTTCAACTAGAGCCAATTGGACATTAGTCACTCCAAATAATAACAGAGCAAATAAATAACTCCCCTGAAGGCTGCCAAGCCCTGGAGCGACAGGCATCAAAGAGGTTTGCTGGCCTTGGAGCTTACCCACCTGCAGTGAGCTAGACCCACCCTGGAACCCTGGAACAGCTCAGAAGTTTCCCAGGCCCCAGGGACCGGTGGAGGAATTAGATGGGTCTTGGGAGGGACCACACAGCTGTGTCTTCCCTGGGAAGACTTTCTCTCTTGACTCCATGGAAAGGGTCCTTCGGGTAAAAATGGAACACATTGTTTGTGCAGCTTGTCCTTGAACTGGTATGTACTAATTCTTCAAGATAACTTGTTCCCATCTAAAGACGTTATTCTTTGCTGATACAGAGACTCTTCTTGTTTATTGCAATGGATGTTGGCTTTGCATTTTCCTATTTCCATCAAGAATCCATAACTTACTAAGCATTTTTGTGATTCCAAATTACCCGTATCAAGCTAAATAAATTGAATTTCCATCTTCATTAGCTCATTTGGTGAAAATGAATGTACATGTTAATGTGTGTATATCTATTAAAATATTGCGTGAATCAATTATAGTGTTGATAGAAATGAAGGTCACACAATTATGCATATAACACAATTATGCACATAACCAATGTTAAGTTGTACCAGAAAATCTGTAAAAGTTTATGAGTGCTAATACACAATGTATATTCAAAGAATATAAGTTTTTCTCATAAAAGTTGATTAAACTGTACCATCAACGTGTTTTTCTAGAACACGAAAAACATATTTTTCAAGTATATCTGTTTTCCTGATAAGAAATATAGTGAAAAAATATTTCAGATGATTTAAGTTAATCAACTTACAAGTCTGATCTACACTGAGCTCTATGTGCTATTCACGTATTCTCAGGCAGTGTTCAACAATTAAATATTTAAGGTAAATAAAGAGGATGGGAAGGAAGACTGTGGTATCCTTCCAAGATTTAAACATGCATTTTGGGTTAAAATTAATGAATTACTTACCCTGTTTCCTGTGAAAAACATAAGGCTTCCGTATTGCAGTACTTCTAAAGAAATAGGATGCCCATAGAAAATAAGTTTGTGTTGTGTTTTTATGGTAGGTTTCTCCCTTCCTTCCTTCCTTCCTTCCCTCTTTCCTTCCTTCCTTCCTTTCTGTTTAAAGAACATTAATATTTAAATCAGATTTTCCAGAGCTTTATGGTGTTTTTTATTTTTAAGCCAAAGATTCTAATCATGGCTTATAGGACACATCTGGTCAGCTGTTCACTATGCTCACATCTACAGACACTATATGTCAAACCCCAAGAATGTTCTTGCAACCAAAGCAAAATCCTATGATGAGAATACAGCAAAGTCCAAATTCTCAGCATATGAGGCAGGCTATTTTAAAATCTTTGTTCTAAATGTTTGCATAATTTTTGTTTTATACTAAAAGATTTTCTCTGTTTCCTGGGATTATTACCAAGTTATATTCACTATTGGTTTAAATCTGGGCTGTCTAAAGTCTCTTAGGGCACCACACAGAAAGAGGATCTCTGCCCTGTTTTTATTATGACACAGAAGAGAACAGGAGGCATGGTAGATTTCATAATACTGACACAAATAACACTAAGAAAATCTGTTATTATATATACCTTCAATACTAAGAGTAAAGTCTACCAAACATGTCTAGTAATTTTTAAAGGAAAATTTAGGAGACAACACTTGGAATCCTTTTCTTCCTCAAGTGAACCTCTGTGCATGGGACCAAGTCACTTGGACTATAGAAGCCAAGTCAATAGTTGATATATAACAGTTTTTGAGAAGCAATCAAATGCTGAAAAGAGAGGTGTGAATACATTTTGCATGTAGCAAGAAGGTTTCCACCAAGGAGCCTCATGATTTTTATTAAGCTATTGTCATGTGTAGAAAGTTATGACAAAAGAAGGGCTTATCACACAAACCTAGGTGTCTTGTTACTCAAAGTGAGTTCCCCAGCCTTAAACACTGTCATCACCCAGTAATCTTCGGACATGTATATGCAGTCCACAGGGAGAACTAGGAGATCTGAACCTTTATTTGGGAGAAATTCCTGGACAACTTGTCTAAAGTCACAGTGGTACATGTATGGTGCCAAGAACTCTAAAGACCTAAATGTGGCAATAATAGCCAATTAAAAAATGCAGTGCATAAAAGTCCATTAAGACTTTTAAAGGCTTAACTAGAACACTGGTATTTAATAAAAGAAGTCATGCCAGTTTCAGTTTAGCCTTTTTTAGGATTGTCTTCTCACTTTTTTTAAGCTGTGATTCAGATTTCCTTTTCTTATTTTCTGTCACACATCCTTCCTCCTCCTCCTCACTTCACTAGGTCAAACATACCTCCCAGCATCTTTAGCAATCTCTAGGTATTCTGTGACAGTGACGAAGACAGCAGCAGTCATGGGAAATGAGAAAAACAGAATCTACTTACGTGGGATTTAATAATATGAGCCTATGTTGAGCAGGATGGCTTACAGTCTGTAAGTATTACACCCACAGAGAAAATGGAGTGTCATCAGCATTCCCAAACCTGAACTTAAAAAACAAATTTCCAATTTTCAAACAACCCCAATAACACACTCATTATAACATCCTGACCTGCTGGTCTCTGACTTTACACCTCTAGTCTCTCATTTGCACTGCAGCCTCCATCAGCAGGTCCCCAGAAAGAACTTGGACTCGTTATGCATATGGCTAATGCCAGCCATTGGCCGCTCTACTTGTGATTGGGAGTTCCCTCTATGAAAAATGGTCTCTAAAACTTGATGGGAAAAGTCAAGATCTTTGGAGATCTCATCTGCTAAATATCCCAGGCCTTGAGCATACTCAATTTTAAACTGTATTTATTGATGAAAGGCAGAATGGTCTAGGAAAATAAAAGGGAGCATTCTTGAAAAAGGCAGGAGGTATCATGTAGGGAGTGTTGGAGGGCAGAACACAAACAATGAGAAGATGGAAAAACTCAGTAGAAGGAGACACCTGCATCTCATGCTGTCCATTTCTAGACTTCTCATCAGACACTCTGGTCTTCTGAGTCCTCTTATTAAGACAGGAACTCTGAAGATATGCACCAGACAGACTTCTGGATACTCACACATTGAGTTAATCCAATGAACACTGAAGTGTAGGCTGTTTTAGGTTTTTTGACTTCTCATTATTCATATTTTGGATTTTTGGTTTGATTTGAGAGCCTAATGGGAGAAACATTCAATTAATTGACCCAAAAGAGAGATGGTTATATTTGATACAGGGAAAAAAAAACATTCAAACTAGGGAGTTAAAGATTTGTTCTGTTGCATATGCATTCTTGAAAGGCACCACATTGCTTCCTCTAAGCATTCCCTGTTCAGCATACAAGAATATATTGTTACAGATATAAAGTGGGGAATTAATTTTTTGAAATTTCGAGAGTCAAAGCCTCATAGCCAGCGTTGTAAAGAAAATAATACGTTGAGTTGGTTAAACAAGGGCAAGAAATCTCTCTTTACTCTCAAAGCAATCAAGAGTCAGAAACCATGGCAAAGTAAAGGATAAAGGTAGGTGGGGGTGTAGAAGACTAGACCCTACAGGTCAACTGGATCCCCAAAATGAAAGCAGGAAAGTGATACTTGGAGACATTTCCCCTAGAAGCCTGAGGAGATCAGTAATAATGCATGATGTTTGTCGGGAGGAAAGAGGAATCAGGAAAGGACATTGTGGGATTGGATCATGATTAACAAAGAAAATGGCTAGTCTTCAGGGTTTTCTATCTTTTATTCACTTCTCAGCCTTCTGTGAAGCACCCCTGATGGGCTTTTGCTACTGTAAGGTTCTCAAGTTAAGAAAGATTGGCCTTTCCTTTAAGGGGTCTAGGGTATGGCTGAGTGGAGCTACTACTGATTGGGAATCAGCTGAATCCAGTGGCTACTCTGATGGGAAAGGAGCTATTCTCTGACAAGGGTGATGGAGACACAGAAAGAAAGGGAAGAAGAATCAAGCATCAAATAGAGGGGATTTGGACTTGGACCAGTTTTTGTGGCTTTAACTTGTGACAACTGGGGTCGTATTGCTTTCTTTTCCTCCACCTATGCATTTCATTAGAGTACAATCATGTTGTTTCTGAATAAATCTTTATGAGGACACCCAATGTGAGGCATCATATTTTAAAATTATATTTATTCTAAATAAACTCAGACTGGATTCTTAAGCTATCAGATCCATTTGTATTCCTGGCCCAGTATGTAGCAAATATGAAATGAAAACATGAAGGCATTGAGAGTTTAATTTATCCTCCATCCTAAATCACAGATGCTTTTGAAATATGTGCCTAATGTGATAAAGCTCACCATGGGCTCTGTTTTTTATTTCTCACTGGAACCACTTAGGATAAAAGTCATAACTGCTATATTGCCTGCTGCGGCTAACTGCCTTATGTACATATCAAACAGATAATAAACTTCATGAAGCTGCATTCATTTGTCTTTGTAAACACAACATATTATATGACGACAATGGGGGTACTTAGAAGCTGTACAAGTCTGTTAGAAATAAAACTACACTCAATTCTATATCAAGTTTTTCTTCAAAATAGAATTGGGCCACAATGATTCCCTTCAGTTTTTAGTCGTGGATGGAAGGAAGGAAGAAAGGAAAGAAGGAATGTATGGAGGAAAGGAGGAAGGAAGGGAGGGAAAAAGAGATGGAGGGAGAGTTTAAAAGGGAATCTAAATCTGTATATACTTATAATCCCAGAACAAAGGGAAGATAAGAAGATTTCATGAGTGTTGGACCAGCCTTGGCTACACAGTGAGCCCTTGTCTTAGAAAAAGACAAAATCAAAACCACAACCACAAAAATGGCAATCTAGAACTCCGTTTAGAGAAAAAGAGAGACTGTTGCCTTTTCCTGTGGAATCAGAAAGGGCTGTGGCAGCACTGGGACACTTAGAAGTTGGGATGAAGGGAGAGGAAAGTTTAAAGCAAACGCCCATATTTGGAAGCTTTGGGGAGAAATGAACAAATAGGTGAGAAGGTGAGTGTGCACAGAGGTTTGGGGGAAAGGTCAGACCGATGCATCATGGGGATCACAAGAGATGATGATCAAGACAAGGCAGGGTTAGCAGGAAATACTGTTGTATGGTTGGCAAAGGAAAAGGGGGAAATGGCTGCCAGACGGAGTCCCCTACAGCTTTTAAAGGATTATTTTCCCCAGACACAGGTGGGAGTCCACTGAGCTGTGGTTTCCTAGAATTCGTCTTAGATGAATTTCTAGTAAGGAATCCCACAAGTTAACATAGCTTTCCAAACAAGTATGTGAGCAAAGGGGTAGAGGCATGTATGTTTGTGATTGGGTATTTATTAAGAGAACTTCTCAAAAGCCAGAGTCTGTTGCCAGGACTCACATTGTTCAAGATTAATACCAAGTAGCCACTTTTTGTTGTTATTATTATATTTGTGAAGTTTAAGAGTCTAAGAATTCTACTCTTAGAAAATCTGTATTTTCTTTTTCTATTTGAGGTGGGACTGTATTTAAACTCGGTATTATAAAATGACTCTAAACACAAACATCACTAGGAAAAATTAAACTTTATTGCTCAAGATTAAATGTTATTGTTCAAAATGTCTCAGGCATGAACTATTGTTTACGTTATCCCTGCCTAGGCTTATATTTTTGGTTGTCAGCCTAGTCTTTAAATGGCTGAGCCATCTCTCCAGCCCATCCCTGCCTATCCCTAATCCATGAGGAATTACAGTAAAGGTGAGCTGCATCATCAAATTTTCAAGTGTTGCCATAGGTATAAGCCCTCAATGGTGTTTGTTCATAGCTACCCTTTTAAACATAAATACCTCACATAGTCATGAAAGACCTGTTGTAGTTACTGATCCAGAAAGATTGTAATAGCAACATGCAAACTGCTATCTACAAGTCTAGCTTATAGTGCCTAGAAAAATAGCTCAACAAAATGGTATCTTGGACAAGTCTTAATCACCAAGAATTGAAAGACTTCCCTAATTGTCCTCAAGCCAATTGACCCAGGATGGAAAAAACAGACCCAGCTCCCAAAGAAGCAGCCCATAACCACATGTTCCTTCACCCTCACTCCCAGGGAGAAAGCACGGCCTGTGCCACAGGATACAAAAGTGCTTCTTCCGTTTGCTCATGAGACTGGTGTCCAGGAGAGCAAGCTTTCCTCACCCAGCCCAGCTTTCCCCACAAAGCATGGGTCACAAGCCGTACAGAGCTCTGCTCTGTTGGATGAGCCAGTATAAAGCACACTTCAAAGGAAGTCAGGGGAACTCCTTGGTGTGGAGCACCCTTGCTGCCCCACTGCCCTGAGTAGTCTCAATTGGGCCTTATCATCAGTACAAGAGCCAAGGATAAGACCCTTGTTACCACGTTGCCATGTTAAGAGCACAAGTGTTTGGGGAGCTGCCACTTATAACCTTACTTCTGACTACAGCCTATTGTTAGCATCTCAGCAGTTCAAACAGCTCGGGCAAATTTAGAGTGTTCCAGGGAACACACGGAGGGATGCCAAGTGGGATTGCTACTAAAATGAGAAATCAGAAATATCTGCAAGAGAAAATAAAAACTTAAAAACCTAAAATATTTGATTTCTAAGATTAACCTTGTTGAGAGAAACGAACTATTTGGGGATCTTGTGTTATTTTCACTGTCCAGGTTTCTGTGAAATTGCAAACCATGTCGTTGAATCGCGAGGAAACAATTACCCGGTTACAAAAGAGAAAATTCAGATCTTGCTTCAGACTGCTGTTTGTAACGACCAAATAAGAAACATGGAAATCATCTGAAGGTGGTGGTGCGTACCTTTAATCCCGGAACAGAAGAAGCAGAGGCAGGCAAATCTCTGTGAGTCTGGGACCAACCTGGTCTACATTGTGAGTTCCAGGACAGCCAAGGCTACATAGAGAAACTCTATCTTGAACAATAATAATAAAATAAAAAAGAAACAAAGAAAACAATAAAGAAACAAATGAAGAAAAAAGAAACATAAAACTTTTACTAAAAAGGTAAGTTCGGGTTCTGGATTACAATTAAATATTATATAATACACACAATACAATATGTAGAATATTCTATTCTCATTCCCCATGGGATACTATTTAGGAATCAGATGACGAAACTTCGTGTTAACAGTAGGTCTGTTTCTCTCACAGCTCTACCACTGAGAATATAAAGTGTTTGAGCCACAAAGAAACACTTTGATCCAAAGAGGGGCTAGGGTTTATAGCTAGCTGGGTGGGGCCTGGAGAAGGCATTGCAAATAAAGGCAGTCTGCTAGGTGAGAAAGACCTGGGTCTGCGACCAGCAGGAGAAAGATTGCCTTCGTCTAAAGACTTTAACTCTGATGAGAGAATTTTAAAAAGTTTCTTATAGTTCAAAAGCATGGTATTGGGGTTTTAAAATAAAGTGACTTCATTTTGATAAGAAACAACCATTATTGGTGGTCTGAAATAACACAGTCCCAAAGAGGAGTGGGAGGATACCCTAGTTTCCCTTGAATTGAACTGGACTGTAAGTGTTTCTAATGGCTTGGCCTTGAAGGCACATCATTTACTTTTAAAGGACATAATGAATCTGGAAAAGACCAGCCTTCTAGTCTGTGTTGGCCGACTTCTCTTTTGTTTCGTTCTCATTACCTTTTAATATTCTCACAAAACAATTCATTCCCAGATGATCAAAGGGCCAAAATGGGCTGTACCGTTTCATCAGCTCCACATTTGCCTGGGATCGTGAAATTGCTCCATTATGTTGTTAGTTCAAAAGCTTTTCTTTGGTAGTTCCTGAAGTGCCTCCCAGGCGCTTCCCTCCAACACACACACACACACACACACACACACACACACACACACACTTTCTTAAACTACGCCTGGTAGTTTCAAGAGGAAAGATGTCGATCCATTAGAATGCTCTTACTTTGCTCTCCCCTGAGGTGAGCATTCCTTCCTTCCTTGAGGCACCCACTCTACTTCCACCGTCTCACTCTGCCCCTACAGCTCCAAAGTCCTTATTACTAGGGAGACAAGAACTAGTTAGCAATCCGTGTGCGAATTACACGTGTGCTCTTGTATTTATGTGCCACATCATATTCTGTAGAAATGTGTGTGTGTGTGTGTGTGTGCGTGCGCGTGCACACACACATTTTAGAACAGAGGAAAGGTTATGTTTTATTCGCAAAAAAAAAAAAAAAAAGTGACTACGTTCTCAAAATACATTATGGTAACAACTGGAATATCACCTCAGAAATTCTGTGTGTCTGCCAAACTAGTCTTTACCACATCCCTGGTTTATTTGGCGAAAACTGAAAATGTAAGTGCTCATGTGCCAGTTAGTACCCCAACCAAGCAAAGGTAGAATCCAAGGCATGTCTTTGAAACTTTGGACTGAACTGTTTCTAGAAGCATTCCTGGGCCGGCGGGCAAGCTAGGGAGTGCAGGCTGTTCTGGAGAGATGCTTCTCCATCAGCAGACACAGGAGGGGCAGGCTGCCAGGCATGTACCACACCTAGAGCGGGCAGCAGTTGGCAGTTGGCAAGCTCTAGGGCAACCTGAGAAGTGGAGGCAGGAAAATGAGACCTGCCTGCTGGAACACCCTTCTCTCGCGCCGACTGGGCCAGACACACCCACCGAAAGCTCCAGGCTTTACAAAGAGCACAAATGTGCCCTCTCCCGCGCTTTGCATGCTCCAGCAGGTAGCAGGAATGCCATCCCCATGCACTCTCCCTCCTCAGCACAAAAGCTGTTTTCCTTCTTCCCATCCAAGCACACGCTAGGTTACTGAACTCGTCCCCCCCAAATTTCCGTTCGACTGGTTTGCCTTCTGGAGCAAGTCCGTTTCTTAAAAGCAGTCCTATTTAGCGGACTCCAGGCAGCTTCTCTCCAGTTCCAACCCCCACGTACTGCAGGCTGCCAGGAAAAGTGGCTTTGGGGTAGGCACACTCCACCAGAGACCCTTTGGGGGAAATCCACAGGGTGCCTTGCACTTACTTTGGCTTGCAGAGGTCCTCGCTGACTAGCAGGCTGCCTTTGTTGCAAAGTGCAGGGCGAGGTTTCTGCAGCGGACTCCAGGTATCGCTGGCTGCTGCTCCTGCCTGGGCGGCTGCGCTCTCCCCCCTTCTGGATGGATGACTCAGTGCTTTCTTTCTTCCCCTCTCTCCACTTTGGATTTTCTTGTGCTCTGGGGCTTCCTTGGCGGGATTTTTGGACGGGAAGGCGGGGAACCTGATCCTGCCTTCACTCAATTACACCCTGCCGGGGAGGGAAATAGAGAATGGGAGGGAAGAGAGCGGGCAGAGAGAAGAAGCAGGCTGTGCGAGGGAGGGGGGAGTGCTTTGCCCCCGAAATCTGATTGGGAAGCTTATGAAAAGCAGGCTACTCTGGGGGCAGTCTTTCCCCAAACGGATTTGCGTAGAAAGACCATGGGATATAAGACCATTTGTTCTTAGCATCCACCCAGCACGGTATTTCTTGTACAAACTCCCAAGCACTGTTTTTTTCCCCCTCTCATGGGTCCACACCTCGACTTATCGATCTGGATATCTTAATTTCTTAATCGGAAAATTGATTGCATTTTAAACTACAGTCAAGCGCTTAAAAAGAAAACAACAACAACAACATGATATTCAGGTTTGAGGGAGCGATGTGTAAAGGCAGCTGTCCCTTGCTCTCCACCCCTAAAGGCCTCCCTGCCGGGAGTCCCTGATAACTTCAGTTGCTACTTGCAGCTCACCTACAGTCACAAAGCCCCAAAGCACTTTTTCTGGGTTGTCACAAGGAGTGACAGATCTCTGAACATTCCCAATTAAATGTCACTTTCCTTTAGGGGATTTTTCCATTCCTGGCTTCTTCGGTGCCTCCGGGGTCACATATTTTGTGACACTGACATGCTCTTGGCAAAGAACGCAGGGTTATAATCAGTGCGGCTCAAGCTCTGGGCTTTCTAAGACTCAGAGGGTGGACACTCCTGCCGTTCTGAGATCTGCCTCTCCTTTAACCAAGGAGAGCATAAAGTGACAGGCCAGTATTGAGTGTCACATAGAAACTGACGGAAAAGATGGCATAAAACTCCAATTTACCCAAACAGGTCCAAATTATAAAACTGGCTCCAATTTTCTCACCGTCCCAAAGATACATCTCGTCAACTCAACTGGTAGATCCTATGGATTCTATAGGTGCTTTAAGTCCTCAGGTCTCAAGACCACTCCTTTCCTAAAACTAGAACCATTAGTCTATGGCAAGCAGTTTTAAGGACTGCGGGTCTTCTATTGACTGATACCTGTGCCAGTGCACAAGAGTCATCTCCGGACAAAGGTGTCCCTGCAGGAGTAGAGCTTTTAGTCCATCAGTCTTGGTTTGTTCCACCTCCCCATGGCCCCCAAGGAAAGAATTGGCAGAAATTCATTTGCACACCTGATCTGTCTTCCTTACAGACTATCCTCTTCACTCATACCTTCCTCAAGACCAATTCCCAGACTATGCACGTCCCTGTTTGAAGTTCACCTGTGCCATGAAGCAGTGCATGTGCGTGCATCCAGTTTCACCTGTGCACATGATGAATTACTCACAAGCTTTCTTTGGCCAGCCCCCTTACTGTAAGAGAGGTTCAACATTCCTACAGTTCCACAAGGATGGAATTCTAAGAACACGATAGAAAGGCTGTCCTTTTCCTCTTTGCCCCTTAATTTTATCTTTGTCTTTAACATTTGCTACTGCCAGTTCCGTGAACCGTGCTGGATTCATTATGGTGCTTGATTATGGTGTTGGTAAAGCAAGCATGAGCGTCTCGTGATGTCAACTCTATCTCACTTGCCATGTCAACATGTAACATTTTAACTAAAAAGGTATGTGTAAAAATTAATTACAGCAGTGGTTCTCAAATGGGAGCAATTTATCCTCTAGGAGACAGTTGGCAATGTCTGGAGACATTTTCAGTTATCACCATTTGAGGGAAGCTAGGACATATTCCATCAGTCCTCTGATGAATAGAGGTAAAGAATGCCACTTAGGGCTGAAGAGGTGGCTCAGCGGTTAAGAGCATTGACTGCTCTTCCAGAGGTCCTGAGTTCAAATCCCAGCAACCACATGGTGGCTCACAACCATCTGTAATGAGATCCGATGCCCTTTTGTAGTGTGTACTTATATATAATAAATAAAAATAAATATAAAACGAAAAAGAAAAAAAGAATGCCACTAAAACATCCTACAGGCACCTCTCTATGGCCTAGTGAATACAGAGTTTTCAATGCAAGCATTATAGGACTGGAGTTTGAATCCCCAGGGCCCACCAAAACAGTCAGACAGGCTTAGTGGTCAACTTGCAACCCTGTAATCCCACCCAGCATTTGGGAAGCAGAAATAGTGACTTCTTGGAAGACATTAATTAGTTACATTAACCAAATCAGTAAGCTCCAGGTTCAGCAAAGAAAGCAGGGAGATGGATCAGGGGAGACACATGATATCATTTTCTAGCCTCATGCACACATGTACGTGCACACATGTATGTGTGTGGGTGTAGGCACATGTGAGCCTGCCTTAACATACGACCAAAACTCACTCACACACAGATTACTTGTCCCAAAATATAAATAGTGTCAAGGTTGAGAAGCACTGATGACATTCTTTTCCATGGTATTTTGAAAATGTTAAATACAAAAAGAGTATTTCCTTTCATAAGTAGAAATCTATAACAAGGCAATACGTTGCAATCTAGTTGCAATCTAATTCAACTCAATATTTTCACTAAGGCTTAAATAAAACACTATTAATGCATCCTGAGATGCCTGACCTCAAGCCCACATGTCATGAGAATATTGATTCCAGATTTCTATTCATTTCTCTCAGTTGACTAACATTGGTGAGCATTTAAGTATTTGACTGGATAGAGCCCTGAAGAAAAATGTTAAAATACTGGTGTGCAGAAAACTTATGTTTGTTCTCAGTTTAAACAAATTAAAATCAGGGGGAAATGATATGATTTAGTGACATGAAAACATATGCTGATGTGGGAAGTAAACTTCAGAGATTAAAATTTGAGTGGTAGCCTAAAATTCTTGTTGAAGAAAATAGCCGTGTAAACAACCAAGAAGAGCCTCCAAGCCAAAAGGGCGCCAACTGGCCTGGCTGCAGAGCTAGCAGAACAAACAGTAAAGGCTCAGCTCACGGGAGCCTGTGTCCACTCGAGCAACTGAAGCTTACACCAAATGGCTCGGGTGCCGCTAATAATGACAAACCTGACTGGTTTCATAGAGTCCCCTTAGCTGGGGTACAGACACAGGACAGGAGAGCAAGAATATACCCAGGGTCCCCAGTAGGAGGTTCTGCAATTCTTCCATGATTAAATGCCTCCTCCTGCCCTCTGCTGCTGGGAGAAACTAACTCCAAAAGTTTTCACTCTTCAAAGCTCCTGTCAGCACTGGCTTCTCTGCGCTGCTCAGCCTCTGCAGGTGAAATTAATGACCCCAGGCATGTGCATTACCAGGCTAACATGTAATTAATGGAAGGTGATTTGAAACCAGGGAAACCGTCATGGTTTACAGTTGTTTGGAAAACAAGGCCACTGTCCTTAGTGACAGAAATCAGAGGCCGCAGATCTCCTGGACATTCTGCTTGGTGTGGGGTTTGGATTCTCGGTTTCAGCTCTCCAGTTATCCCATCTCCCTAGAATGCAAAGGAAATTCGTCAAGTTACCACAGCTCAAAGACAATCCCAGGAACACATCTACAGAAATGTATTTTAGCATGTATGGTTGGTTGCCTACTGAATCCTGCCTCTTCTCTTTGCTGGCTTTGTCTACGTGGTAACATGACCAGGTAAGCAGACTATATTCCTCAGACTTTCACCCTATGAAAAATATCTGGGATTAACTACTTAAGAAAAATTTAGTCTATATGTTTCACATACTAAAACCATACCAGTCAGTTGCTGATGAATCGGCCCTTCTTGACTAAAAACTGTGGGCAACAGGTTCCAGATTGTCAAAGTCACACAGAAGTGCAAGTGTCATCAGGGACAACACACAGACTAACAGAAAACATCAGGCCCAAAATACCCAGAATGCACCTGTGTGCACGTGTGTGTGTGTGTGTGTGTGTGTGTGTGTGTGTGTGTGTGTGTCTCTGTGTGTGTGTCTGTGTGTGTGTGTGTGTGTGTGTGTGTGTGTGTGTGTGTGTGTGTGTGTGTGTGTGTCTGTGTGTGTGTCTGTCTGTGTGTGTCTGTGTGTGTGTGTGTGTGCCTGTCTGTCTGTATGTGTCTGTGTGTGTGTGTGTGTGCACATGCATATGCACATTGTCCTTCTCATTGTGTGTGCTACATGTTCTTGTCAGTGTGGATATATTAACATGTGCATGGGCAGAAGTGCTTTCCTGTGAAGGTCCAAGGTCACTGTTGGGGGTTTATTCTTGACCACACTCCACCTTTAGTTTTAGAAACAATGTCTCTCAACAAACCTGAAGCTTATCAACCTCCCTAGGCCCTCTGGCCAATGAGTTTCACAGATCCATCTTTCTTTGCTCACGCCCAGCTGGGGTTACAGGACTGCACCACCAACACCCCTTGTGCTTATGCCCTTGTGCTCTTGAGGAAGGCATTTTCCCAGCTGAGTCATCTCTCCAAGGCCTAGATTCCACATTATAAGATAACAAAATCCACAGAATAGCATTCCCATGAACATGGATGAGACAGACAAAGTAAATATCATCATATCAATGTAGACAATTTATAAACCATATAAAACTATGTATCAAGGTTTGATTTTGTGTGAAATTCAAAATTTGTGTGATGTGCTTTTCACATCAGCATTGGCCAAGTACCAGACACGAACAATTTATGTGGGGAGAAGTTTATTTGGCCCATGGTTTGGGGGATTTTAATCCATCACGGCAAGGACAGAAGAGCCAAGCAGCCCAGCATGTGAATGTGAAGCAACTGTCACTGCCTTTCATGGTGGGCAAAAAGCAGAATGCATTCTGGGTACACCACTTCTTACTTATGCACTGTCATTCAAGGCCTATGGGTGACTTCAGGAAGGCCCCAGAAGTCTCCACTGACAAAGGCTACTGTCATTGCCTTTGGTTACCTGTCATGACTACACAGTAAAATACAAGTTACAGGGGGAAAAACCACATCAATGGTCCTACAA
Source organism: Rattus rattus (assembly GCF_011064425.1). Classification (NCBI taxonomy): domain Eukaryota; kingdom Metazoa; phylum Chordata; class Mammalia; order Rodentia; family Muridae; genus Rattus; species Rattus rattus. Next base: position 103,058,648 of record NC_046159.1, on the reverse strand, counting down.
AGTGCAGGATTAAGTATATGCTACACCAATTTACCAGGCAAGTTATGCCCACTGGTTAGGTAATTGTAGAACCAGTCAATAGAGACACAGTTCCTCAAAGTGCAGAGAACGCTAGACTGGGTAATCAGCTCTAAATGAGACACCTGTATTATCAAATATACCACCATGACTCAAGTAACATCATGGAAGAGGGGAGATACATACCTTGTAAGATTCCTAAGGTTTAGAATGGTGTAAAATGCTGTCTTCTAGCCATGGCCTGGCTATTGCACTCAAAATGACAGCTACAATGACCTGCACAAGCCAGGCAAAATTCCCATACCAATAGAGTAGATAATCTCTGAGGAGCTAGTAGCAGTTGGCAGTTGCTAAAGAAGAGAGATTCAGTCTTCTTTAAGGGATGTGGATGGTAACAGAATTCCATGCTCTGGTGAATGACCCCAATAGCTATACACAAATGTGTGACACTAACTGGACCTAATAGTGTGTGTGTGTGTGTGTGTGTGTGTGTGTGTGTGTGTGTGTGTAATCAAAAAGAACTGGATATATATATGGAAAGAAAGATGTTTTGAAACCCAAGAGAAAATTTTATTAAAAATAGATCACGGGGGGGGGGGGGAGGGGGGGGGAGGGGACTAAAGAAAAAAGTGAGTGGTTAGTTGCACTTGTTGGCCTTTCAGCAGATCTAGGTTCACTTCCCAGCACCTAAATTGTGACTCACCACCATTTTGTAACTCCAGTGTCAGAGAATCAGATGTCCTCTGACATCTGTAGGTGTCACTAATTCATCTAGTATATGGACATACATACAGGCAAAATACTCTCACATACTAAATACAAATAAGTGAATCCTTTTTAAAACGATCACTACAAATAACAAAGTAATTCTGGAAGTGATAATAAATGTTCTCAAAATGCCTGTGTGACAAAAAAATTGTAACCTGGGATTTTCAAAATATCTCATAAAACTTGATAATCAGAAGTCAGTCAATGCTCTGAAAACTGGGAAAATGATTCGGACGCTCTTGAGGGAAAATAGACGAATGCCCATAAGCTCCTGAAAAATACCTAATTTTATTTGATCCACCTCAGAAATACAAACTAAAGCTCTAATGAGCTACCCACTGCACTCACCAGCAAAGAGCTAACATTTGAAGACTGCCAACCCTAAGCGTTGACAGGGACGTAGAACATGACCACTCTGAGAGACAGTATGGCAGCTTCTTATAAATTAAGCATGAATCTAGCATATAGCCAGGCTTTTACATTATTAGACTTTTCATTGTTAGATAGCTGCTCACACAGAAAGATTTGTGCATCAGGTCCATAGCATCTTTATTCATCATAGCTCAAAACAAGAAGCAGATGATGTATTGTTAAAATGTCACACAGCTATTGAATATTATTCCACAGTAAACAACAGCTAACACAGTCAAAGAAATGGAATGATTTTAAAAGCATAATGAATGGAAAGAATTCCAACACTTAACACACGCTGTGTGACTCTAATATTGATACCCTACAAAAAAGAAATTTTAACCTACGTGGCTACAAGAGACATCCGTGTTTGCTTGGCCCTAGCAGTTGAAAGTGAAGAGAAACGATCAGAATAGCAAATCATCTGTCAATGTAGTGACTACATAAGACATTTTTCAAAATGTCATCAAGCTGTAAAATTAAAATAGATTCATTTGACTGTACATGATTAACTACCATAGAGAGTAGTGGGTTTGTTTGTTTGTTTGTTTGTTTTAATTATCACATTAAATTCTGGGCCAAACACTGCATTCAGGAGAGTGTGTGAGTAAAGAAAAAAACATACATTATGAAGTAACAGGTCCTTTAAGAGTTAAGTGAATCTATTTTAACGTCCCAGTTTGATGACTTTTGACAAATGTCCTATATAGCCACCACTTCCAAATAGAGCATTTGCTAATTCTGAATCACTTCTCCTCAGTTCCAGCTGGCAAACCTAAGCAAACACTCGTGCCACAGTGCATGTGCTAAGTGTTGGTGTCCTTTCATTCATCCTGTTTTGGAGTTAATTCATTTTTAAGGACATACATTCCCCTTCAAAAACATAACAAGACTGTGTGCTCTATAATGTCGAAAGGGAGCAGTGTCACTCTAACAATTCACTTTTATTTATTCATTTATTTCAAGAACTAGATTCTAATGTCTAACATTAACAGCTAGTGAATTGACAGTCAACCAGGAAGGATGTTACTAGAGTTTAGTTCTCTGTTTCCGTGATTAAATCCCGACCAAAGCCAGCTTGGAAGAGGGACGGGTTTGTTTCAATGTGTATATCATAGCTCTTCTCTGAGGGAAGCCACACAGGAACTCAAGGCAGGAACCTGGAGGTAGGAACTGAGGCAGAGGAATGCTTAGCCATGAGTCAGAGGCCATGGAGAAATACTGTTTATCCAGCCTGAATTCTTATATAATTCACCAGCACCTACACAGTGGTATCAATGACTGCAGTGGGCTCAACCCTCCCACATCAATCACTAATTGATAAAAAACTCTCTACAGAATTGCCACAGGCCAATCTGATGGGGGCATTTTTCTCAGTTGAAATTTTCTCTTCCCGAATTATCATGCTTTCTGTCCAGTAGACAAAACAGGACACTAACAACTAAAACAAAACAAAAAACCTAAGCAGCATAGATTGTGTCTCCACCTGTTCACCTAGAGTGACAGGCCCTGTCTGCCGAAAGACGACACAGATAACATTACTAACAAATGCTTTTGAGTTTAAAGCAAAAGAAGAGCTCCATCAGTTAGAAGGAAAAAACTACCAAAGCGTAGGATAAACAAAAGGAGACTGGGTCCACTCAAGCAGGGGGTTGGAAGGACCGTGAAGTCCACTTTGCAGTGCGTCTTAAGATTGCCTTGGCTATTGATAGCACAAAGCCATGGGAGCACTCCAAGCTCCAGATTGACTCAATGCAAATCATATGTAGAAAGGCAAATTTGGGCATATGTAGAAAACATGGAGACAGCATCCTAAAAAGGATGAAAAGGCAAAAAGTGGCCGCTCTGCTGTCAGGCTTCCACTTGTGAATTTAAACTTCCGTAGCATCAGGAGAACGTACTTGGAGAACAGCATCTGAAACAGCATCCAGTCTGTCCTGAGACGCATATTTCTTTATAGAGCCCAGTGTGTGGTTTCTGTCAAAGCCAGTGACAGTTCTCTGTGGCCTCTGAACACAGCATACATTTTTGGGGCTCCTAGGTCTGCTCTTCCTGTTCTCTGTCTTCGTAGGTACTTCACTGCCTTCAGCCCAATCCTCATTCACCATGGCAGGCTTCCAGGATGACCCAGCCCATAGAGCAACCTGAGCATCAACAGCACTTCTCTTCCAGATCATTATTTATTGAGTCAAACAAGTGGTTGTCAGTTAGAAGGAACGCAGGCACAGGACAAAGGGTCAAAGGTGAGCAGTCAGGTCTCCTTGCCCCGCTGCTGGAACATGTTGTGACTTTGGGTAAAAGAGCACTGGCCCTGCCTTCGTTTTGATCTGACAGGTGAGACAAGCAGCTTTTAACCTTTCCACCGAGTGTGGGAATGTGCCCACAGAATACCTCTCCCTTTTACTGTCAGTCCTTATAAGCTAGAGCAGTGTTTCTCAAACTCTGGGCCATGACCCCTTTTGGGGGTCAAACAACACTTTCACAGGGGTCGCCTAAGACCATCAGAAGTATCAGATGTTTACATTATGACTCATAACTGGCAAAATTACAGATATGAAGTAACAATCAAAACAATTTTATGACTGGGGGTCAGCACAACATGATGAACTCTATTAAAGGGTTACAGCAGTAGGAAGGTCAAGAACTAGCCCCAAGTGCAGCAACAATGTCGTAAGTTTGCAGAATTTCCCCATGTATTTGTCATTTAACACACACCGTGACCTGTATGAGGATGACCATCATTGTCCCTATGTCACAGGAACTCGAGGTGAAATCTTCTAATGAGGATTGTGGTAACTTAATTGTGGAGGGAATTGATTTTTTTATTAGGGAATTCTTATGCAATTTCCTCTGCCTCTCCACTGGTGCCAGAAAATGCCATGCCCAAATAAATTGGTGTTATGTGCTAACGGCAATTTTGCAATATAATAAAAACAGGCAGGATTATGATGTGTACTCAATTTTGACGTTCTTTAAGTCATTAATCTTTTCCATGTACCCACACATGTTTAGGGGAACCAGGCAAAGAAATACAAACTATAGTCATTTGGTGATGGTTTGCTAAGGCTCTCTGGTTTACTTCCAAATCAGTTGCTGGTTGGTGAGTCATCGTCCCAGTTTGATTTTGGAAACAATTTTCAGTTTCCACTAGTCATGAATATTTAAGACCATATTATTATTTGAAACCAAACTTTATCTGATGATATGCAGCACAGCATTTTCCAAGATTCAAACGGAGTGCGGCTCTAGGATATCATTACATGGATGGATTCTGCCATGCAAGGAATCGAAAGCTCTCTCGACAAATGAGTTACATGTGGCTGCGAAGGCACAGGGGAAAAGACAAGGGGGGGCACTGAAGGAAATGTGCCCATAAATTATCCCCACCAAATTGTTCTTGGAGATATAATATCAGGATAGTCATTAATTCCTGAAAGTAGGAGAATGTGATAGAGAGAAACTTGGAGAGCAGAGTCAGAGGGGAGAGGAGAAGGCCAGACATACTGACTTCTTTGTTTATTCAAGATTGATTTATAGTTTCTTATATCTATAAGACCGTTTTTCTCCTAAGAACCATCCTATTCATTTCCTGATAAATGTGCATAACAAAATAGATACAGATGTTGAATAAGCAAGTTAGAACTAGACATTTTCCCTTAGTCCTAGGGAACCGGAGAGCTCGGTTTGCAATTCCCCCCCTCCCCCAACCCCTGCACCGCCCCACATGGGTTTGGATTGTGCATGAAAAGAGAGATTCTGTGACTAATATCAATGAGACAAAGAAATGAAAGTTCTCTAATCCCTGGGCCAGGCGCCAGCCTTTCCACTGTAAGGGGCCATTGGCCAGAAATCCCACTGTATGCTGGGCCCACAGCCAACCAGGACTGGATACAATGAGTTTCACAGCCACCTTTTCAGAGCTGACAGCAAATGTTGGGGCACCAACAGCCTTTGATAAGGGCTCCAACTTTCTCTCTAACATTTCTACCCCATAATAATACAGCTTTTCTCTCTCTTTCTTTTTCCCTCCTCAATTTATAAAGCGGTACTCTCTTGAACATCGCTTAGTGCTTTGAGAGACTCGATCTCATTCATCTCAGTACTTATGGTGAGAGGAGGTGGGGCTGGTGGCCAAGACTAGGAAATCAATATTCTCTTCCTGTTTTGAATGAAGGAGAGAGAGGGAGAACAACACACCACTTTATGCGACAGTTCATTCTGTGGCAGACATCTCTCGGCAAAGTCTCACATGACTTCACTTCCTTGGATTTAGTGAGTTGATGTTGAGCTCTGCAAACCTGGTTGTTTGATTCCCAATGATTTGTTTACTTAGGGAATCTTCTGTCCTCTTAAGCAGGGACTTTTGAAAGGCTAGATGCCTACACAAACGTGTTAATACCCGCATCCCTTGTTGACCTTTTTGGCTGCTTCACATTTAAATATTGATTTTCATTCCTTCTCTTACTCTCCCTATCTCCTCACAATGGCAACAGCTGCCAGGAAGCTAGAGACTTCACGCCAAGAAAGCACCCAGGAGAATATACCACCATTAAAATATTTTTTTTACCTTATACTTTGCTGTTATTCTCTACAAGCCTTGTTCAGCTAGCTGAATATTAGGTAACGCTCATCCGTTGGGGAGACATTGGATCTGACTTCCATTAGAGACACTGAATTATTTAGTGGGAGCAAGAACCCCAATCAGCTGTCGGCTTAATGGTTGCCTCTTGTGTCCATTCATATTCTTCGCTTAAAAACAGAGCACGCATAGCCTACAACTTGTTAATTTTAGTTGTGAGTAGTTTGGAGGGAGGGGCTTACTTTCCAGGAATTAGGTTGGATAAAGCACACATTCTTAGAGTATTGAAAAAAAAAAAAAAAAACCAGAAATGGTGAAGACCTCATCTAGTCACACCTTCTTTGATTTCAGATCTTGTCATAATTTATTCTGGAAGAGAATTTTCTGATTTTTGCATCTCTCAGACTATAAATGAATATTAATGGCTCTCCGATTGCGAACACTCATGCCAGCTTGCTAATGAACTAGTATACATGACATCTCTGACTAATGCTGATGATAATTCAGGGGGATGTAATAATGAATGTGGCAGCCCTGGTCTAGAAAGACCTAGGCCACTTGCCCTGCTGCATCTGTACTTCTTACTTCACACCTTCAGATGGGGATATACAACCTGGTGTAGGAATGGTTTATCTCTTGATGAGCTGGCCTTCATACCAATTGCAGAGCTGATAAGAGTGCCACTATTGTACCTTAGAGCTCCTGTGCCAGGCTGGGCATCATCATGGCTCATGGCATTACAGCTGCTAAATGCAATAACAAAACCCTGGGAAAGTAAAAGGGAGAACTTGAGAGTGCTATAGAGAGGAATAGCAGGGTAAAAGTGATTTGCAGAGGGAAGTGGGTAAAATGGGGATGTACCTGGGAAGGGAGAAGGGATATCCATAAAGCAGGAGAAAGAGAAGGGTGAATTAACACTCTATATGTCTGGGAAAGCCCAAGCAATTACTATTTGCCTAAAATTAGGTATAACACATAAATGTCTATCATACACATTTATAGCTTAAATGAAGTTCTACCACTTGGGCTGATACTACTCCACCAAGAATCAAAGACTATCTAGCAAAAACCCCATAACCAAGAGACTTCACAAACAACATGGGCTATTGTTGTTGCCCCTGGTTGCTTCCTAGAGATGGAGTGTAAATACCTGTTACTGAAGACATGGTGTACTTTGGACACAAGATCAGTCTCCTCCCTGAGAACTAACCTCCATTGTATCTGATGTTATGTTTCCCATAGTACCAGAAAGCGCCACACAAGCTTCCAAGGGAAGGAAGCAACCAAGAGTCCTGACCAGTTACGATGCCTATGCACCCCAGTGGCAACCCGCATGGCATAATAATGCTAAGTTACAGTAGTGGCACTCACGTCAGCTCTACTGATCTACAGGCTAGACTATTACAGAAAAACCATGATGGGTCAAAGTGCACAGGGCAAGTGGTTGTAGAATAGCCGGTCCCAACAGATACATCTACAGCACAACTCCTGGACGTGTGTGTGTTGTGTGTGTGTGTGTGTGTGTGTGTGTGTGTGTGTGTGTGTATACAAATAAAGAGGCCATGATTTCAAGAAGGAACTGGGATATGAGAAAGATTGAAGAGGGGAAATGATATAATTGTTTAATAATTTGAAAAAATAAGTAAATAATAAAAGAAAATGGTTATGTTAAAGGAAGACATATATATATAATGTATTTGTACATATGCATGTCTAAAGATATCCCTTTCTATCTCAGCATATATGCAAAAGAGAAATAAAACTGAAACAATGAATCAGGCATGACATAATACAGATTTTTTTCAATTGTTTGCATAACATTCTTAGAACTAAAATTGTAGGAAGTGGGTTTGAAGAGATGAACGTGGGTCAGGTCTGTAGCCTTGCCAACATTCTTGAGAAAGTTAGTTTCTAGTGTGCTGTTCTAGCCATTATAACATTTAAGTTGTGAAGCACCATACACTAGGTTTTCTTTTTGAAACCTCCACTCTGGGCTAGCAAGATAGCTCAGTGGATAAAGACACATCCTTCCAAGTCTAACAACCTGCATTCCATATCAGAGACTCACCTAGTAAAAGAAAGGAATTAAACGTTCTCCTATTCTCTCTCTAACCAGTATTCTTGCACTATAAGATACACACACACACACACACACACACACACACACAAACACATGCGCACACACACATACATATGCACTTTAAAAATTCTACTCTGGCTGCGCTCTACATAGAATGAAGGCTGTAGCCTGTACCAGTTGAGTTGATTCCCGTGGGAAACAATAGCCATCGGAGTGAGTAAATTAACCTGAGGGACAATAGGTAAGAGAGCATAGAACTTATTCGAGGCGGTGGTCCATGTGCTGAGTGGGAAAATGACGCCCCCAACTCTCCAACTTCACAGAGGGCAACACTGGTCTTTGAACTAAGGAGCAGCACTGAACTATTAGAAACAGGTCTACCTCAGGAATCTCGAGATTGGAGGTTGAAAGATGCCAGAGGCAGGGAATGGATTGTTTGGCAACAGGTAGAAGAACTATGTACCACAGCACGAATTGGCAACTATACATTTCACTTCATGTGTATGCTCCACGAACGGTTCAAGGCCTCTGGGCCAATTAGTAGTCTACTCACAATGTGTCTAAATCACGCCCTGTGAGACGCTGTCAACACTGCAATAAAAACATCTTTAACTGCTATTCACCCTTTTCAATGGGGTAAAAGCAAGAAACATTGGTGAGGGCTGACTTTTAATTTCTTCTCTACTGTCCTAGTTATGATTTCTGTTGCTATGATACAACACAGACCAAAAGCAAGGGATGAATGGGCTTGCTTATGGTTTGGTGCCTATTATGAGGAATGGCAGGGCAGGGTATCGAAGCAGGACATCTGACACAGGAGCTGATCCAGAAGCCCTAGAGGAGCACTGCTTCCTGGCTTGCTCTCCTAGCTTGCTAGCCTGCTTTGTTAGACATCCCAGGACGACTTAACACAGGAGTGGCAATACCTGCATCTGGACTGGGCACTCCTACATCCTTCATTAACCACTGAAATGCCCCACAGCCTTGTTTACAGGTCAAAGTGAAGGAAGTATTTTCTCTAGCTTCTGTCAAATTAACAAAATATTAACCAGAGTGGGGGAGGGAACCATATATTGGTGATCCACAGAAAGAGGAGGAACCCTGTGAGTGCTAGCCAAACTATCTTGATTATCATCTAGTTCGGGGTCAAAGTTAATAGCTTCACTTTGGTTTGCACACTAACTGCCCTGCCCCCATCTCTCTGCACAGGCATTTCTCTTAATAAATAAAGAACTTTCAAAGAGATGTTTTCCTCTGCTCACGTGCTGATGTTTCAATATCCTTAGATTTCCCTGGGTTTGTTTTAATACATTGGCAATATTATTTCCAATTCTTGTTTGATTTGGCTGAGGATATGTAAAAGGTTGTGGTGATTGAGTAGGATTACCCCATCCATTGGCTCATCCTCATTAGGAAGTGATGCCACTAGAGATGAATTAGGAGGTGTGGTCTTTTTTGAGGACGCGTGTCACTGGGTGTCGACTTCGAGCTTCAAAAGTCCAAGCCAATCCCAGAATCCCTCTCTTCCTGCTGCCTGCAGATCCAGATGTAGCACTTAGTTACCTGTCCAGCACCATGTTTGTCTACATGCTGCCATGCCGTCTGCCCTACTGATGATGTACTGAACCACCGAAACTGTAAGGAAATCCCAATTAAACGCTTTCTTTTATAGGAGTTGTCATGGTCATGGTGTCTCTTTATAGCAACAGAACACTAACTAAGGTCAGTGGTGTCTTAATTCCTTCCCAGCTCCAGCTACTCACAACTACTCTGTGTTGCTTTTACTCATGTTAAACCAAACCAAAACAAACAACACCAAAACCAAAAATAGAAACGAAACAAACAAAAGACCTCGGACTTCTGCCTCTAGTTTCATACTCCCATCCTGCAGCCTCTGCCTCAAGATTATCTGATATATACTAATTTTGATTTCGTCTTCAAAGAGTGGTATAATGAAGATTTTTGACATATTCTCTGTCTACTTTAAATAACAAGTCAGAAGAAAAAGCACCAAACTTTTGTTAAGAAAGGAACAGATTTTTTGTTTCTGTAAGGCAAACACAGATTAAAGTCTGTTGACACATTTGAAAACTAGGGCTAGAAAGATGGTGGCATGATAAAGACCACTAGCTACTCTCCTAGAGGACACAAGTTCAATCCCCAACCCCCACAGAAGTTCAAAACTAGTAATTTCACTTTCAAGGGATCTGATGCCCTTTTGTTTTACTTCAGTGGGCACTGCATACATGCGGCACACACACATTTGCAGATTAAAAATAAACCCACCTAAGATAAAATAAATGACTCTAAAAAAGACTCTGAAAATTACAACTCAACATCAGGATTGCTATAAATTCGAATGTTCATTTCATCGATAAAATCAGGGGCACAAATAGCAAGAAGTTAAAAATATCCTAACCTTTTAAGAACCAAAGGAGCCAATGTACAGATGCCTCACACCACCCCACAGTAGGCCTACAGGGTTAACAACCTTATGAACCTAAATTTTCAGGTTGAATCTCAAGCCTCCAAGAGGTCAAGCTGGGGTTCAAATCAGGCTTAGCCACGAATACACTTAGGTCCCTCTTATGTATCTCTTCCCAAATTTTCCATTGTACTTTTGCCTTACTGCGTAACATTTCCATCATAAAGATCAGCTCCTAGGGGAGACTCTACTTCTCTCATGTTGATAGATGGACACAACAGCAACCTGCTCTCCAAATACTTGTCTTGCTAATCATAGGTTCATGCATCTCTCCATCTTCATCAGAGAAGGTTGCTTTTTTGTTTGTTCTTTTGTTGTTGTTTTGTTTTGTTTTGTAGTAGATGGCACTTAATTCAGAGACCTGCGTCCGTTCATTGTGCAGAGAAGAGACTGTGGAGAGCTCAGCTCTAAAGAGGACATTTATACCACATCCACACCCCTCGACACTCGAGGATCCACTCGGAAGAGGGAGCAGAGAGATTGTAAGAACCCGAGGTGCTTGAGGAACATCTGGGTTGTTTCCAGATTCTGGCTATGATGAGTAAAAGCTGCTATAGACGTGATTGAGTAAGTGTCTTTATGGTAGAATGGACCAACGCCCTTTGGGTATATGCCCAGGAATATTACAGCTGGGTCTTGAGTTAGACTGATGACCAATTTTCTGAGACACCACAGTATCAACTTCCAAAGTGACTGTACAGTTTGCACTCCCACCACCCGTGGGGGCAGTGTTCCCTTTGCTCCACATCCTCCGCACCATGTACCATCACTTACGCTTCTGATTTTAGCCATTCTAATGGGGGTAAGATCTCCATCTCAGAGTCTTTTTGGTTAGCATTTCCCTGATGACTAAGGGGTTTGAACATTCTTTAAGTGCTTCTTGGCCATTAGAGATTATTCTGTTGAGTAGGCTCTGGTTAGATCTGTGTCCCTTTTTTAATTGGATTATTTGGTTTGTTGACGTTTAGTTTCTTGCATTTTTTTTTATTATTTTGGAAATTACCCTTTGTCAGATTAGTGAAAAGCCTTTCCCATTTGTAAGCTGCCATTTTGTCCTATTGAAGGTGTCCTTTACCTTACAGAAGCTTTTCAGTTTCATAAGGTCCCATTTACTAATTGTCTATGTTAGTGTCTGCACTAATGCATCCTGTTCAGGAAGTTGTCTCCTGTGCCAAAGCGTTCAAGGCTATTCCCTACTTTCCCTTCTACCAGGTTCAGGATAATGATTCCTCATGAGATTCTGCTATGCTCCTAGACTGATGCCTAGCCCGATTGACATCAGAGAGACATCATTCAGCAAATTATGGAAACAGATGCAGAGATCCACAGCCAGACATCACTCAGAGATTGGGGAATCCTTATCGAGAGAGAGGCAAGAAAGGTTGTAGGAGCCAGAGAGGTCAAGGACACCACAGGAAAACTGACAGAATCTGGGCTCGTAGGGGCTCACAGAAATTGAATGAACAACCAGGGAGCCTTCATGGGTCTGACGTAGCCCTCTGCATTTATGTTACAGTTGAGTAACTTGGTCTTCGTGTGGTACCCCTAACAGTGGGAGTCTCTTACTCTTTTGCCTGCTTTTGGGAACTTTTCCCTCCTACTGGGTTGCCTTGTCCAGCCTTAATGCAAGAGGAGATGCCTAGCCTTAGTGCAACTTAATACACCATGCTTGGTTGATTTCCCTGGGAAGCCTGCCCTATTCTGAAGAGAAATAGAGAAAGAGTAGATGTGGGGAGAAGTGGGAAAGAGGGACTGGGAGGGGAGGAGGGAGAGGAAACTGTGGTCAAGATGTATGAGAGAAGAACAATTTTTTTAAAAAGCTTTTTAAAGAGCATCAGAGAGGGTAGAAGATCGCTGGGGAAAAAATGTTTTGAAGACATAACAAGGCCAATGTATATGTGAGCTCAGAGTGGATATGACTGCATACACAAGACCCACACAATATCAAGCCAGTGAACATCCCTAGATGAGGAATGATTGGCTTCTATTTTTCAGGGTTATAGCCTAGGGCAAGTTGTCCATGCTCCAGTGGATAGGCCTATACCCATATAGCTATCAGTAGCACCAATTGGATTCATGGGTTTAAAATAAAGAATACAGAACATGTGAAGTTGTGAGGGACACACAGTGAGGAGCACTTGGGCAGTTGGATGGGAGGAACAACAGAGTGGATTTGCTTAAACCATGTTGGTTTTCTTCCTCTAAGATTTGTTTGTTATTTTGTTTCATGGTGAGGTGTCTGGGCAGAGTGAGGGTTTAGACTTTCATGTACCCTTTCCAGGATAAAAGAACTTTCTGGAAGATCTCTGCATATATGGTATGGTACAGAGCAATAACAGAGTCATATGTGATCTTGCCTTCTAGGACACTGAGTACGTTAAAGATGACTTTTTGAAGCTTCTGTAATGGTAAGCGAGCAAATGACACGGATGCTAAAGACTTTTGTGTGGTCCAAACCCCATACCTGCTATAACCGGTGCATGACACATCTGCACTTTCCCCTGAAAATGATGACTGCATGGTGAGTATCCAAGCTCTTCTCCCAGACCAAACACTCTCTCTCTACCTAAGACTTCCTCTTTGTAAAGATGACTTCAAAAAAGTTTCATCGAAGATGGTTAGCTGCGTTTCTAATCCCATCTTCAAGACTTCGCAAGCGGCTGTGACAGCATAGCACAGCTACTCCGTGGCTGCTTCTCATTAACTCACCGACTTAGGTGTTTTCTCCCATGCACACTCAAGAGTTCCGCCCCTTCCCCCTTTTGTTTATGTTGTGGTTGAATTTCAGGGATTTGTTAATTTGTTTTTCCCATCTTAAAAACCCAAACTTTGTAGCAAGATCTATTAGTTACAAAACCATATACACTGATCTTGACTATATATTTTGGCAATGACATGTTTTTATTTTTCACTTGAGGAAAGAAGGTAAAACTTATGAAAAATAGTTATTTCACATACTTTTTCCATCTTCATTTTTAGAATGGGGAAATACTAAGAATAACATCATTCTAATAATTTGCACTGTTTTATTCACCCAACTATTTGATCTCTAATTGGGTACTGAAAGTGTGCATGAAGTCACATGTTATCACAGATGTGATTATATAAACTACATATTTCAAACTCCCATTTACAATTCTATATCATTTATTTGTTTGTATTTATTAAACTTTAACTTTTTGAGCAGCTGAACTTTTGAGTAAAAAGGGATATACTCTTTCTTAGGCACCTCTTGAACCTCGCCCAGTAAACAGTTCAGAATTATAATTCCAACAGCTGACTGCCTCCATATAAGTAACTCAACGTCTTGTTGCTCCATCATACATACAAGAAAACTACTGATAATCATTTAGAAAGTTGTGATCACAAATCATTATAACGGAATAAACATAGGTGCTTTGTAGGGAAAATGTTTGCCACATAAGTTTGAGGGCTTGAGTTCAGACCACCCGGACCCCTATAAATTCAGGCTCAGTAGCTTGTGTCTGTAATCCTAGCTCTCCTGCAATGAGAGAGCAGGCAGAGAGGGGAAAATAAATATGCAGCCTGACATATGCAACAGCAAACAAGAGATCCTATCAATGTAGAAGGCAAGAACGGGAACCCACGACTGTCCTCTGACCTCCTATGACATACCTGTGACCACACACATATGAACATGAACACGCAGTGAAAAATAATTAAATAATAAATTAATTAAGTTAAATAGACAATGTATACATAGTCAAAGACATAGGAAGGACAATCAGGAACCTGCCTTCTCCTTCTGTCTTTTGTACAAAGATCTAAATGTAAGACCTAATGTAACTAGTACACAAAAGAATTGTCTGTGGATAAATGGAACCAAGAAATACATATTTATAAAGGAGATGAAACTTTCATAGCAGATAGCGGTATTTATATTGAAGGATAAAACTAGAACTTTTTATACTGTTGAATAAATTTAAATTTTAATTGCAAATTCACAATTATTAACCCCAAAAATAAATCAAATATGAATCTGTATTTTACATTTTACTTATCGTTTTGTCCGGAAAGTTTTATGATAGGAAAATATATTTTATCTTGCATTTTGGATCTGTATCATTATATTATGATACATAAATCACTAGTCAAGATTTGAACTTATTTCTTAGTCATTGTTATTAATATAATTCACATTACAGAAAGTATCTCTTCATGATCGTGTATCTTTTAAAAGTTTCCATAATTTAGTTTCCTCATCCAAAAAATAAAATTGGTAGAATAATAACACACTAAAAACTATCAGTGACAGGCTGGCCAGCAGACCTCTCTGAGAGAACTAGGACGGAGGCAGTGTCGGAAACAGGAAGTAGTCTGAATGGAAACTAATTTGATTAGTGACATATTCCAAAATGTGTGCTTCCATGCCAAGGCAAATTTTCACCCCCGATTCTATGCACCTTTGCAAATACACAGATTTGTGTAATGTTGTCTTACGGCATTATTGTCCTATTGTCTCAAATTTATAGTCATTTTGATGAAATATACATTAAATTGCATTTTAAACCTCAATAGTATATCATAATAGTGATTCTAAAGTGAAAGGAAGATATGGACAGAGACAGACAGGCAGGCAGGCAGGCAGGCAGGCAGGCAAGCACACAGGCATGCACGCACCCACACACAGAGACTGAGAGGGAGCAGCAGGGGAGGGGAAGGGCAAGAGGGAGAGGGAGAGAGGAGAGTTCTCCGAAAGCCTGTGCACAGTCCCCTGTATCACCATGACACAAACAAAGCCCTTAAGTTGGAGGTTACTAGAGTTTTGGGGGAGCAACTACCAACACAGTTGCTACTTTGATGAGGAGAGAATCTATGGACATGCTATTGATAAATTCACCCCTTTCCTCTCAAAAACTTGGTCATCAGCACATACTGTGGCTGGAACTATGGATCTAGAAGTTTAGATGAACCTTAGCAGAAAAAGCACAACGACGTCATGTTGTATACTGATGTACTATCTCTATAGTGCAGATGTGACCGAGAGCGTTCTACTTTCGTAACCGTATTAAAAACCACTGACACCCACATGGTGTCGTGTTGACACCCACAGAACATGCCTCGTTTGCCCAGGATAACCTTCCTAGGCTTTAACGGGCTTTTAGGGGGCTGCTTTGTTTTTCTTTACTTTTTAAACTAGGGGGTTTGAAGTCAGAATAAGTGCTGTGTGAGGATTTTCCAGTGCTATCGTTCTGTGATTACACAGCACAGCTTGGAGTCCCTCCAACACCACAAATTAAATTATTGGTTGAGCTAAAGAGTGTACGATGCCTTTAGCCTGTCCCACTAATGTAAGGGAATGAGTCACAAACTGTCAGCTCAGTTGGACCGTCAGACACAGAGATGCTGATCCATTAACTGTTGCTTGGTGACTGACTTGGTGGCTTTCAAGATCGGGAGTTGTGGTAATCTGTCACTCGGGAGGCTGGAGTAGGAGGATCATGACTTCCAGGCCAATGGACTACATAGTGACACATTGTTCCAAATAATGATGGCATAAAGAGAAAAATAAGTAAGTCTGACTTATTTCTCTGTGAGTGTGCAGAGTTAACAAGATCATCGGAGTGATTTCAAGCTGCTGAACATCCCGTTAACTTCTTCTCTCACTCATGTCGGGGACACCACAGCTGGGACTGGAAGAATAAACGCAAGCTGGCCAGGCATCTTTCTCTCTTTGTGTGTCTCTCTATGAGGCTGGCTTAAACCTTCTCATAATGATACTGGGCTCCAAAAAGGAGGATATCAAAAGGATACATCAATAGCTTTATGCTGGCTCAAGTCCCATCACCAAAAGAGGATAAACGCAAATTCAGGGTGGAGCAGGTTTGCACCAGTCTTTGATCTTAGGAAATCAGGGTTCAATAATGTCTGTTATGGTGATCTGTTTTCCCTGCGTGGATAGAATGACCATGACTGCAGGAGCAGGGACTACTATGTCAGCCTATATAGGAGCCATGCCTATAATCAAGACAAAGGAATAGGTCTTTAAAAGTGCAGTTCTAGTTAAATCTATAGTAAATGAAACTGTTAATACTGCCTAGGAGGAGAGGAGAGAGGGTCACTTGAATCTCACAGAGAATTCTAGCTATTAATTCCTCTTCCCCCATCCTGCAGTCTTGGAAGATGCCTAGGAGACGGAAGGTGGGGGGATAAGGGAACTCCCATTTTTGAAGGTTTTATGAGGTTGTCGCCTATGCCTGGATGGACTTTGAAGGAGATGCAGCTGGGGGCTTTGGAGTAACCTACCATGCTATTCAGTGTCATCAACTTGGTAGAATCTATAATCGATTTTGAGATAAAGGTCAGGACATGTACGTGGGGGACTGTCTTGATTGCAACTGAGGCGGGAAGATCTACCACTGTGGATCATACCATTCTTGGGATGGGAGCCCAGGCTGTGTAGGTGGAAAGAGAGATGAGCAGCAGCCTGCACCCTCTGCTCTTGAGGGAGTTTTAACAGAGGCTTCCAGTTCTACTGCCTTGCTTTTCCTCTTTCTCCCTTAACTTGCTTTTTAACTTGACTTGCTTTGCTTAACATGACTGTTAGAATATTTTATCATAGCACTAGGAAAGAAAACTAAGGCACCATGGTCCTCCAAGGAATATTTTATTCATACTTCTACAAGTAACTCCAATAAACTCGTTGTGTATCAAGCTGGACTTGAGCGCAGTCCTTCGGTTTGCCCTTAGTGCAACTGTTTGGAGTGGATGGGTGTTTGTTTAGATCGTCGCAGGAGACTCACACGACAAACATAAAACTACCACCAACCAGAAACACTCATGTGGGACTTGAGACTCCAAGTATTTGTGCCATGAAGGACCTGTTCCCATTTATAGGACAGACTAGGAGAGCATCTGCTTATGTGAACATAGACAGCATTGTAAGATAGAGAATAAATCTCTGAGAACCCCTTTTAGTACCTATTAAATCAAACAATACACTCTTCTATGACCGCACAGCTGATAATTATTGCTCGCTCAGCATTTATTCTCTACCTCTTTTTGGACAAGAGAAGCTGAATGGAAACTATGAGTCTCATTTGAGTCCGAGTTAGAAAATCCCCTTATTTCAGCATCACTGTTTCACTGGAAACTTAAATGGGTATTTTGCATCTGATGACTAAGTATGCAGTTTTTTTGTTTTTTTTTACCAGAGCTACTGAGCATAGCTACCGCTCTGGATCCTGATTGCCTGTGTCACAGGGATGAGTGTGTTCCTGGAAGAGTGAACGGAAAAAACTCAGGACAAACCGCTTGCCCCTGAACTTTCTAAGAAGATAATTGAAACCAGCCATAAGCTGTTTTTCAGATCCATCCGCAGTGACATCCACAGGGCTTAGTTAATGTGGATATTCCATGGTCTTCAGGGTGAGCCTTGGATTTTAGTTGAAGAATATACCCCTCACCATTTCTGTAAAAGTATCCCCAAATTATAAATTCCGAGGAAGCAGACCAAACATCACTCAGAGTTGAGTGTGTGCAGAGAGACCTTTGCAACAGCAAGACAAGACATGGAACTGAACCAGGACTGCATAGGACAGGTACGCAGAGTCACCACAGCCATTTAAATTGTTATTGTGTGTTCTATGTGTGTTCACTCCCCAGAGGCTAGCACAATGGCATGCCGACGTTATAGGAACATAGATTTGGAGCTAATAACTTTCCATTCGTATTTCAAAACTGGGGGATCCTTCTTCCGCAGTTGCTCTCACTATCTTCTGAACTATAACCTTAGTGTTGCTGTCAAAATTGGCATGGCTGCACTTTTTAAGGAGTCATTTTTTTAGAGAGAGAGAAACAGAGAAACATAAGTATTGAGGGTTTTAGCCAGATTGCAGCTTTCATGTTCAAATGCAGAGGACTAGGTAAGCCAACTCCAGGATAAAAGCAATCAGACCTCTTCCTCTTTAGCTTTCCTTCGCCTCATGGTTCAGAACACTGTTACAGATATGATAAAACAGTTCACCAACAGAACCATCCCCAAGATAGTTCATAGCTAATTTTGTAAGCACATACAGTACAAAAAGCTATTTAGTAATATTTTATTAATTCATTGATGATTTCATACATGCATTTACAATGTATGTTGGTCATAATTCACCCTCTATTCTTCCTCCTCCCCTTTCCCCTCACAGATTCATTCCCATCACTACCACACCCCTCACAATTTAATGTCACACACACACACACACACACACACACACACACACACACCCATCAAATCCAGTTTGTGCATCTCAATGATTGGCATGGGGACATTCACTATAACATGTCAACCTATCAAGGGCCATGTTCTGAAAAGAAACTTACTTTTCTTCCCCCAAGAAGACATCACCTGTCAAGAGCTCCTCACCCAGGCATAGAGACTCATGAGCCTGCTCCACCTCCCTCCTGGGATGCTGACTGGCTTAGAGCTGTACAGATCTGTGTAAGCAACCACAGCTGTTGTGAGTTCATGAGTGCAGGGGTTCTGTGAAGTCCAGAAGACATATATTTGACCTTAGTCTTCTCTGATTTCTGGCTCTTATAATTTTGGACCCCCCTTTTAAAGAAATGGTCCTGAGCCTTGAGGGAGAAGATTGTGATGTCCTATTTATAACTGAGTATTTAATTTATATTTGCTCTCTGAACTCTGACCAGTTGGGAGTTTCTGTGTTAACTACAGTACAGTTCACAGAGAAACTTCTCTGATGTAAGTGCTTGACTATTCATGGGTATAGAGATATGAATTTAGAGGGCAGTTAGATACTATGTCTCTTTATCCTTTAAGCTCCCTGACTAGGATTTGCTCTTGGCCAGATTTGCAGTAGCAAGCATGCTTTTTTCCTCTGTGAAGCAGCATTTTAATTCAATCAGAAAATAGCAGTTATCCTCTAACACTTATGTCATTATCGTGTATCATATTGCACCAAGCCAACTACTATATCTGGTAGGGATCAATCACAGTTAGGTAAAACTATTGATGACCCCTTCCACATCTCCCAGGAGCCTACATAGTAACTTCTAGCACTGAGAGAACTAAACAGGAAAGAGGAAAGTTCCTGGTCAGTACTGACTTATTTTCCCATGTCTGTGTCCTGTGCCTAATGTGTGATGCCTTTAGCAATAGACTCTTACCATCAAGCACTGGCGAGCAGAAAAGAACACTGGCATAGTCTGCATTGTTTGGAAGATCTCTAGAATGCCTCTGACTCACAACTTAAGGGGACATATCTCACACTTTGCACTATTGCTCTTGTTTTACTTTGGCAACCTATGATACGTAGGACATTGATCGTATTTAAAGGCAAGTGAATAGTAGATCAGGGGCTTAAGCAGAGAGACGGATGTAAGGGTAGGGTGGATGAGGAGGTGAGAGAATAGCTAATAGTAAGAATGTTTGAAAAGCCATATGGAGAACTACTATTTTTACAAGCATCATTTATAAGAGTTTAAATGGAAATACCCTACACAGGATCAAGGCAAAGCTGTATTCTAACTTTTTTCTACCAATATCATCAGGTAGTGAGCAAACCAGCTCAAGCTGACTGATGTTACTTTTTTTTTTCTACAACTGCTAAATGAGGAAACCGAGGCTCGGAAAGCAGAGTGGCACGTGCCAAAGTTCACTGGGTTTGCAATCAGCAACATAAGGGCCAACCCCAGAGCTGTCCATATTGATTCATTAAGTGCCAAACAGAGAAGAAACCCCACTATGTAATTAGATTGATCCTTGAAGGAGAAACATCCTTCCTTGTATCATTATCATATCCTTAATGTAGTTGTAAGACATAACAGCCACTGAACATCTGTGCTCTGCGGAAGTTCCAGTCCTTTCCATCTGTATATGCCGGAGCAAATTATCTTCACGCCTCTGAACTGATAGCTAGTTGTGCCAATAACCTGGCAACATTTGGCCCTGAAAATGAGTGCACGTTAAAAAAAAAATCCTCAAGGATTTTGCAGCCAACAAAAAGCCAGGCTTCATTACGTAGATCTCGAATCTAAATTATATTAGCATGTAAAAATATACCAACAATTATGAACTCTCTATAACAAACACCGCTCAAAAGGCATACTTCAAGGATGAGACCAGTGGAGACTTCCAGACTGACGGCTTTTGGTATAAGCATTTTGAAGCTCTTTCCATCCTCATATGAGTGCCGAGTTCAAAGAGGCCCTTTGGAAAAAGGGTCCTTGAGACTGTGTCACTCCCCCACAGTCTTCCTCCGCAGATCTGGGAAGGAACGAACACTTCTGGAACCTTCGCATCAAGGCTGGTCTCCAGTTATGCTCCAGCTTAGAGCAGTTTGCTCTGCTATGCAGTCCTCCATTTTCCCTGTGGTGCCTGAAAGAGAACCCAAAACCTGTGAACGAGGCCACTGTGATGCAAGTACGGGCGACGCCCTGGGCTTTGGGAACATCTTCCAATCACTCAGTAGCCGCGTCTTCTTGAGAAAACTTTAAACTCTTTGCATTGCAGTTTTCTCCTTGGAAAAATGAAACTGCTTAGCCGGAGTTGTTGGCGGGAGACTCAGTGAGTTGGATTTATTAATCAGCTTCCACTTTTCACGAAACACGCAGGGCCTTCTTTTCCTTAGTCCATCCAGTTCTCTGGATTTCTCAATTGGAAAAAACGCATGTTTAACACAGAAGTTTAAAGAGAAAACATTTTCAGATACGCAAGAAGACAGTTCACTTTACCAGACCTGAGGTAAAGCAACAACTTGTGAGTAGACTCTAGCGAATTAAAAACAAAGAACGTGGAAAAGTTAAACTGGCAAGAAAAGGACATCTTAAGGTGGCTGTGAAGCATTCCTGGGTACGTTTGCTAAAATTGGGGAAGTCTCAAAATTCATGAGGATGTAAACAGTGTCCTGCTTTGCTTTTTGTTTTATATGTTAAGATAGTATATTGTAGACTCACAGCTGCTACTTAACCAGTCATGAGCACAACGTCTTAAAAGATGGAAAATCAGTTTTGAATGATTGAACTTCATCACTGCTGAAGAAAATAAAATTCACATCTAACATCTAAGACACAGGTGTACCAGAAGCAGGAAACATGACACTGAAGGGGATAATAAGTGTCTATTGTAACCATCTCTGAACTGACACAAATTACAGTTACCAAGAAAACAGTCTGGAAACACTGTGGGGGGGTGGGGGGTTCATATAAAAATGTTGCAAGAGAGTCCGATACTCTGACATGTCCATGTGAAGGCCAGAGGCGGATGGATACTGGGAAGCTTACTCTACTAGTCTCTCATTGGACCTGGAGCTAGGCTGATGGCCAAGCAAGTCACAGAACGCTCTTGTCCCTGAGAAGTGGTTCCTATAGCTCTGAGATTTTTCCATTATGGCTACTAGATGTTGGCACCCTCCCAGCCTTAATAAAGACTCTTAGATTTCTCACGACTAGGTAGTTTCACCACACACATACGGTGTAGCCCCCTAGCAAAACTTGAAGGGGTGCCTCTGTCTTAATCTCTCTTTCCTAAAACTGGTCTGTCTAAGTAAGCACCAGCCTCATGTATATCCTAAACTCTCAGCCCCGTGTCTGAAGTCTGGCGGACTCTGCTCTTGTTGGTACTCACTGCCTTGGAATAACTTGCTGTCCATAAGATAGGGGCGATTAGACTTGGTGCCATTTGATTCTCTTCTTTCAGGAACACATCTTTATTACCCGGGGTTCAGCATTTAACAATGATTCGTTTATACTTCATTTGTATTAAGACTGGAGAGTAAACCTGACCTCATCAGTTCTTCGTAGAAGCAGAAGTGTAATTTTTTTTCAAAACATGTCTGCCTTATTTAGAATCCTTTTCCAACGTTGCCTGCCAACTCTTCGTTTACCTTTTGATGGAAAGAAAGTGCAACTCAACTAAAGTGAAAGTTAGCATTCTCATCTATTGTACCGTGGACCAGAAAGAGAAGAAACAAATCTATTATATTTCATTTTTATTCTGTACATTTCCACACGATTCACAATACAGAAAAAGTGTCCAAAAAGTAAGTAGAACTAGTCAATTTCTTTTTCAGAGATTAATTCAGTCTCCCAAATTAAATCCATTGAAAATCTCTGTAGAGCAACACAGTGATCAAGATTCTTTATATAAATAGGAAATGCGAGAAAATTAGGGAAAAATACTTTATGACTTTATTACAAAAAAAACCTCCTTTCTTCCCTTCCCCCAACCCACCCTTCCCACCCACCCTCCCTCCACTTCATAGTATCTGGATCCCACTTTACCTGGAAATATAACTTCCCCTTCCACTGCCATAGCTGCTACTTCCGGGGGAAACCCCACCCCGCAGCCGCCAGCTCTGCAGTGGCGTGGCTCTGGGATGTAATCAGATAGAATCAGAAAGCATGAATGAGCCCTTTACAACATGACCCCAAGCCTTCATATACAGGTAGTAGCCTCCGCGAGTGACCCACCTCCAGCCGGCGGTCCTCGGGAAGCCTGAGGAGCCTTTTCCCTCTGGAAAATCGATATACCAAATCTCTTCGTTCTGATGGCAATACCAGCCACGTAACGCTTCACAGAAATCACTTCCTCACTTTCAAATAGCTGTGGGCCCCAGAGCAATGCTGGCGGTCCACATAATCCTTGGCAATTTGGGAAAAGAGCTGAGCTAACAAATACGGGGCTTCTTTGCGCCCTAACTTTTTCCATACATGGTTTTCTGCGCTAACATTTTATCCTTTAAAGTCCCCAGACTCCTCCCACTCACCCCCGGGGGCAGACATCCTGCTGTGTCCCAACTCACAATCAGGATACCAGCAAGCAACAAGAGCCTACCTAACTGCACTGCAAATTAATCCGGTGTGTGCATGGGTTAGTGCCTCAGTCCAACCAGTGAGAAGTGTGGGATAGGGTGGGAAATGAAAAATATCAGATAGAAAATCCAGTGATCAGGAGCCATTTGAATGCATATACAGGGTACAGTGGGCATCAGACGAGAAAATGCTTTAAACACTATAATTATGAAGAACATATTGGTGAGAACTGCTCCTGAACTTCAACGAAAAACCCAAATGATGCAGGGCCTGCCGTTTCTTTGGGCTTTTTTTTTTTTTTTTCATTTAAGTAGAGGTTGCTTGTAAACTGCTCATATTTTCGGAAGGAGTGGGGTGGGGAAGAGCTAGACTTGTATCCTCAAATAACAAAATCTACTATCAGAATAGTTAAGACGAAAATACATGTAGTTTTATAGATGAAATTCTTCAAGATGATCTTACTTTCCTCAACTTTTAATCTGTGAACAAGGCCTCACATGGTGGTGCACGAGTTTAATCACAGCACTCAGGAGACAGAGGCATGAAGATCTCTGTGAGTTTGAGGCCAGCCTGGTCTACAGACAGAGTTCTAGGACAGCCAATGCTACACAGAGAAACCCTGTCTCCAAAAGAAAAAAAAAATCTGTGAGCAGTTGAGGAAAGTCTCAACTAACATCCTATCCTTTGGGAGTTCTACTACAAAGTTTTCCATTAGTGGCCTCCATTCCCCACCCTAAGTGTCACCTTCAGTCATGAGAATGAACAGGATAAACTAGGCTGCATAAACTGAAACTTCCCAGCTAACACTCCTTGAAGACGCTCTCCAAAGTTTGTCTCCTACGTTGGGTTTACATGAGGACCAAGGTTTGTTGAGTGTGTGCGTATATTCTCTGAGTTGCTGTGGGAGCCTCTACCAGTACAAGACAGAAGTCATCTAGCTGTGTCATGCCTGGGAATCTTTTCTTTTTAAATTTTTGTCTCTTCTTATAACTCTGTTCTTATCTTTTTCTTTCCTAAGTCAATAACAAGGAGTGACACAGAAGAGAAGAGAGAATGGGGTTACAAAAACTCTCTCAGAGCAGAGTTCCGGGTATGATGCATTTCCTCAGTATCAGAACACTGACTCTTCTCCCTACCCCAGGCAGAAAACTGTCTCAGGCATCACCATTATGGGCAAAAAAGAAAATGGTCAATTAAGAATATAATCCCCTTAAATAGAAATACAGAAACACTAGCCTACTGTCATGAGCTTAAGTTTTATTTAGTCACAGAGAGGAATAGAAAAGCTCTCTTTATGGCCAGAAAATATATAGGTGTCTTCAGTCTTTCCTCTAAGCCCCACTCCCAACCAAAAGGACAAGTAGAAAAAGTGTGTGTGTGTGTGTGTGTGTGTGTGTGTGTGTGTGAGAAAGAGAGAGAGAGAGAGAGAGAGAGAGAGAGAGAGAGAGAGAGTGAGAGATTGAGAGATTGAGAGATTCTATCTCTGAAGAATTTGGGCTATATTTACAATGTATAGTATTTTTTTTTCAAACCTGCCCTGGATTCCTCATAAGAATCATCTGTCAGGAGCCTGGAAGCAAATGGGCTCTAAGGTTTACTTCAGTCTAAATCTGGGAAATATTATATTTTTCCAAGTTCCCTCACAAATAAGGATTGACTTTCCTGTGATCAATGAGCTGATTTTTGATCTTCACTTAAGCACTAGAATAAAGAGTTGAAAAACATTTTGTTTCTCAAGAAAGCCCAGCTGAATTTTTCTGGATACAATGTTTAGAAACGAGAAGTCTTCCATAATAAAGCTACCAGCTCTTTGTGCCTGTTTTCATCCCTTAGAACATGGATCTCACAGTACCAATCAACCAATCTCCTTGGGACATTCTTATCCCTAACCTAGCAGTGCTTTTTTTTTTTTTTTTTTTTTTTTTTTGTCAGGATCAAATGTCCTTGTACAAATTCACCAGTCTGCTCATAGGTGTTCCTGGCAGAATATACGATCATAACAGGAGGACGTGAGCTATTCTTTCCATTTCAAGCTCAGCAGTGTCTCCCATATGTGTCTTAATGTTTAAGTATGTGATTGTGTAGGGTGAACTTTGACCCTACACCCTCCCATAAACAGATCAATCATGCTTTGAATGACAGGGCCATTCTTAACACCTTTTGGTACTGTGTTCTGAAACAATGTTACCTTCAATGGAGCAGGGAAGGAGGGAGGGAGGGGGAGAGGGAGAGAGAGAGAGAGAGAGAGAGAGAGAGAGAGAGAGAGAGAGAGAGAGAGAGAGAGACTCAAACAGAATAGAGAAGTCATCAAACCCCAGAACTAGCTTTTTCCTCATGAAATCTACCACAGTATCCAAACCTTGAACACTTTTGTGTTTGAAATTTATTTCCACTGGTAGATTCTTTCTTTCCCAATGGAGAAACTTTGTATCATGGAAATTTGAACAACAGATCTAAAACTTCATTGAAGGTAAAAGTAGACAACTATTTTCCCAGAAAACATCAATTTGGAGTACATTAGTCTGAAATTTCAAATGTTACCTAATCTGGTGGGGACCCTGTGACTGTGTGATTCTGTGCAGGTGGAGTTCACTATGCAGAGTCCCAATTTATTCAACTGGAATATCTTACCTGTATGATCCCCCCCATGGAATGATGTCAGATGTAAAAGCTCAAAACTGTCAAAAATGGATCAAATTATCAAAGCACTGACTTAAAAAATCTTATGGAAGTTGTTAATAAGCAATGTTTTAAATTACTTTATATTGCAAGCCAGATGTGTGTCTTAACAAAAAGTTGAGAAACAAGAGAGACCCATTTGCTCCCACTAAGAAAGGCAGCCAAGTCAGACACACTGGCCTCCAGGTACTGGAACGTTGGAAGCAGAGAGGAAACCTATGTCATTGTTTGGTTCTGAATTTCTTTCCTTTCAATTACCGTGCTGGAACCAGAAGCCAAGGGATTTCCCATGATGCCTTTCATGTACATTTACTGAGCTTCGAAAGATCCCTGAGCAGAATTTCCTTCTGTGATTAGGTTACAGTTAATTCTAAGGATCTCAAACCACAGCATTGTTTTTTTTTAATATTGGAAGAATGGAAAGATTTCCAATAAGGCTTTACTTGAGAATGTCCAAAAATATTCATCAACACCCAAAATGTTTTCAGAAGAATTTTGAATTTTTATCTCCTTATGTGTTCTCCTTTTTTTGAGTTCTTGAATCTGTGCTTAGTTTTAATTTTTTTTTTTAGAATGAGAACTAAAAACCACCCCCTCCAAGGTTTCAAACTTCCTTGTGTATAAAGTGATGTTTTATGAAATCAAAGTTCTCATGAATTTTTAAAGATCAAATGCTGCCACCAGACAGACAAAGCCATTTTCCAAAGGATGTAAAGAAAATAACAATGTAATTGCAGCCCCTTCCCATCACCAGTCCCTACTAGTGGCATGCCTAAAGATGGCCAAATACCCTCCAGATAAGTGCTTCCAGATGTGGAAAGTTTGTAACTCTGTATGCATGCCCACTGCACTGCTTGGAACTCACACTTCATCTTCTTTATATTTAATCAAAACCCACTGAACGTTATGCTTATTATTCCTGGTTTAGCTCCCGAGGGCTGGGATAAATAAATCTTAGCCTTTGCTTAAGTAGAGTTTCTAACTTTCACCTTAAAGCCTTAGTTTCACAGATTTTTTTTTAAAAAGAATATTAGCAGGACTCCTAGGAAACGAAAATACAAAATAATACTATTGCTTTCCTATTTAACCTTTGCTTGTGCATCACTAAAATATGCCGGCCAGAGGAACAAACACAACAGAGACTCTGGTGAACTTTCAGGACATGCTGAGATACCCTATAGTCCATACACAGACAACTTACAGAATTCAAATTATTCAGATTTTCTTTTGTTCCCTGTCTGCAGAAGACGTTTATCGGCTTCATCCATAGGTAGCTATATTTTCACTGAGCATTGCAATGAGTGATAAATATTTTGAAAAAAATGTTTAAAAAAAACACTTACAAATAAGAAGGGTTGTTGAACATATTATTTGGTGAACATAACTGAATGCATATCTAATAAGTGCTTCCTGGAGGAACATGTCATCCAATATTCAGGTTTTACTATAAAGTATTTGCTCTAATAGCTTTGGGATTGTTCTCTGTTTCCTCTTTGGGACCAGAATAATAATGTTCTGCATGAGCAGATTTCCAGTGCGGTATTCTTCGTTTATTTCTGCTTTTAGGTTTCTCCTTAAGCACATTAACAGCCTTAAAATCCATAGGTTGCCCTCAAAAGTATAACCCATATATAATCCAGTTCTCTGGGTGATGTTAAAAGCACATGTTGCTTACACCATCTAATGTGGAAGGAGTGTCTATGTCTGTGACCTCTCGGGTCACTAAAACAAAAGAATAAACTAAACCTCCCAGACTGCTTCTAACAATCAACTGTTCTATAAGGCGGCCAAGGTCAGTAGGCATGTTCTTATCCTTTCGGCAACATGGGTACCTGCCCCCAAAAGGAAATTTTATCTTGATAGATTTTTGATTATAACATCTGGGGAAGATTTAAGCAGCTATGAAACAAAGTGATAGGCGGTGGTGCCTACAATGTTGCCTGAGCCAGAGAACTGGGGGGGAGAGGGGGTGGGCAAGCCGTGAGTGATGATTCTGGAAGAAGACATTTCATCTGCTCACTGTGGAGCTCAGTCCTGAGAAGAACTGAGAGTTGCAAAGGCAGCCTTTTTGAGACATGGGCAGAGGGAGTTTATACTAAATACATATTACAGTGTGTTCAGATAGCTAATTTAAATACACGGTCTTTCTTTCCCTAACGCGAACAGAACTCAGTTGCAGAGAGCAATTAGCAGCCTTAGTTGGTGGTTATGGCGAGCCATTTTTAACGAAGATCTATTTTTACTTTTAAAGAGCATAACTGAATAAAACACCATGCTGTGCTCAATGATTTAATTAGCTTCTCCTACTGGAAGGCAAGCTGCTCCAAACCCAGACCAAACCCAAGAAACTACCCCTTCTCCCCAACAACAGCCTGCCCTAGCTGAAGAACATCAGAAAGCCGACTGGGTGTTAGTCTCCTAAACTCAGCTTTGAAGCAGTGAGGAGATCATAGAGGGAATCATTCTCCTTTACTGCCTGGAGATCTGAAAATAGCATGGACAGGCCACAGGACTCAGGGTGGTTTCATGTACCATGGAAGGCAACGTGTAAATAATCAGAAGACTTACTGGTCATGGCCTTTATGACTCTCGCAATACCCAGTGCCATGTGCAACCATAGCTTTGCAGGGATAGAAGGAAGCTCAGGAATAGAGGAAATAACAATGAAATGAAAACCCTGTTTCTCTACCAATCACTGCCTATGAGAGTTAACTATACACATGAAGGTGATTTGCATGCTTACAAAATGTCTTCTTTTCTAAACATATGCAATATGTGCGTATGGCATATATGCCCATATATGTATACAAATAAATACACTTCTATTTATGTATGGGTGGATATATGTGTGCATGTACAGATATGTGTGTACGCGAGTGAGACTTTTCTGACATGACATACAAGCAAGCATGTTTGCCCACATTGGCAGTGTTTCTCATTAGGTACTGAGGCGGGACACCAGCACAGAGGACTCCTTCAGGCTGCACGGGATACTTCTCATGGAGTTAGGACTTTCGTAAAATGCATGTGCTGCTTTCATAACTAAACTGTGTGTTCATGTAATTGACGTGTGGTAAAATGAAATTGCTACACCTTATTTTTCAGACATGTATAGCCTAAGGATTCTAGCAAACACATTTCTGAGATCCATCATGCAAAAGAGTCTCTACTAGGCCCCAGGGGAAAGGACTGACCCGTTGAGCATCTCAGAACTCAGACCAATGTGCCTGGGCAGCTTCTGGGAAAACAGGAAGAATCAGGGCACAGGGGCCTTCTACCATTTCTTACTAATTTCGCTGCAGCTGAATTCTGCCTCAGAACTCCCACTGGGTTTCAATCATCGCCTCTACAGTGGTAGCCAGAAATCTCGAGGCAGGATTCCAAGTCGTGCTGTTTATCCTTCTAGGGTAACTAATTCTCTCCTGTCTCTCTTGTGTTGGCCAATGTGGTAGTGTCAAGGATTGGGCTAATGTTTCATGATCTACGTAATACAAGGTCACAAAAATGATTACCTTTACAGCTATAGAACGCTCTCTTTTAATAACACTTCATTTTTCATGCTCCCACCAGCCTAATTTAAAGCGGAATTCCAAAGAGACACAAGAGACTGGACACCAGAGAATCAGCTAGGCTGGCTGCTCCTTGCAGAGTGCCCCCAGCAGGCTGTGTTAAGATTATTTGTTACAGGTACATATTTTTATGTCTGATAAAGTTGTGGGGCTAGCACTGTACCATTTTCTTCTGCACCTCCTGTTGGTTCCCTACACGTGACATTATATGCCTAAGCAGAGACGGGCACTCCTGGACCACACGGCCTTAGCTCTTCCTAGCGCTCAGAACTATCACCCATAACAAACAACTAAAGCAAAGCCAAACAAAATAAAATATCCTACAGGAGACAGACTTAAGGTGGATAAAATCATGAAATCCGTGCCTTCTCTGCTCATATTTTCTTGCCATCCCAAGTTTTAGAGGTGCTGTATTTTCCAGAAATGGATCATGTAGAGTACGTTGCTCCTCTGCGGTAATATCCTATCTAAATTATTTTTAGGTGTTTGAGAATAAATTTCTACAGCGCTGGGACCCTTACAGTAGTCAGTACTCCATCTACCTTCATTCTAGGGATTTACTTATCTGGGAGTTATTGAAATTGGCTCGTAACCACATCGAGCCTAAATTTTCTCTGGGCTGTTCTGAAACCTTCTCGGGGAAATATGAGATGGTGGTTGATGAAAATACGGTCCTGCATCTCAGCAGTGGCCAGCTGGATAACCAACTGCTTGGCTTAATCGAGGGGGTAGAAGGTTCCAGTCAGAGCCAGGCTCCAGTCTGTTCTAAGGATTAGGTTTGTCATCACAACATTTCCTTGACAGCCTCAACAACTGGAAAACTCCTAACAGAAACCCGGCGACTCCAACTCCTGGAAATGATCTAGTCCAGAGAGAGTTCCAGCTCTGAGATGGATGCCTAGAAACACATTATTCTTAGCCAACCCATTTCCTCACAGCTGGATACGATG
Source organism: Rattus rattus (assembly GCF_011064425.1). Lineage (NCBI taxonomy): Eukaryota > Metazoa > Chordata > Mammalia > Rodentia > Muridae > Rattus > Rattus rattus. Next base: position 103,028,326 of record NC_046159.1, on the reverse strand, counting down.
CCAAGTTTGATCTTGAAATCACTATTGGGAGTCTCTGGTAATGAAATCCCTTCCCACTCAAAGCCTCCTTACACCTAATATGGCACATCATGTCCGTCCTTTCAAGATGATGATGCGTGATTCTGATGAGTAAATTGTCCCCATTGGACTGTGAGGTTAAAGGTCACGTGCAGAAATGCAGAGGAAGCATTTTGCTGTGTTTAGGAGAAAGATGGAAGAAAGCAGAAGGAAACGATTGCATACCCCACTTATATTTCTGACCTACACTCTAAGTCGAGGAGGTTGGGTATTTTCTCCTCCTTACTACCAGGTCCCACCCGATCCATGACAGGAACAGAAGTGACAATTTTAGAAACCATTTCTGCCACAGTGGCCTATATTAAGAAATTTGTAAGAGGAGAAAATAAAGTAGGAAAAGGAGCAAAATAGATTCCCCCTAACACACAGGAAATGGTGTCATCAGACATGATCTCAGAACCTAAAAAGTCATAGGTGAAGCACAGACCAGGAAGGGCCAGGCGTCCTGAGAATCTGACCATGGTCCTGGTGAAATGTGGCCTTCCTTGGGTCAAGCCTTCCTTGATGTCCTGAAAACTGAACTTTTAGAATCACACACACAAACTCCCTTTCGCCACGGTATCCATGAGCCTGTAGCTATTAGCCTCAGCCCCAAATGCCAAAGGCTGTTCTCCTGTACTATTGTGACATACACTGCTGCTTTCATTTTTGCAATGTTTTTCAAGTCGATTAGACTGCTTTCTGTTATCACTTTACGAAGATTAGGACTAAACATCTGAGTGCTCCATTTCCTATAACCGCTGCCCAAGACAGGTTCAACCCTGCCACTGAAACAGCACGTAGAATCACACGACTCTGTAAACTAGTTATGGGGGTTCACTGCCTCCCTGGCTCATCTCTATTGCAGCAGAAGGCGAAGACGGCTGCACGCAGGCAGTGCAGAGCTGTACAGATAGCCCAAGCTGAACCAGTCCTTCCTGTCACTGACAGCCCAGCCGCCTGAGCTATCTCTGGGTAACATCTGTGAAGTACCTCAGGCACAGACAGCTCCCATACTACCTCACTGTACCCCAGAGACAGAGCACACAAGTTGACATTAGCCCCGTGGCACTTCCCAGCTCCTATGTGATGAAACCCGGGGGTGGGGGTGGGGACATGCAAAGCCACTAGCTACTCTTGGTATATTTAGTCTGCAAATGGAAGTGGTTTCATAGATATATTTCTGTAAGACATCCGGGAGGGTTTCAAAGACCTTTAGACAATGTTGTGGTTGGAAGACTGAAAATAAAGAGACGAGAGCATGTTTTCTAAGTCGATGGGTGATTACAGTAGAGTTATGAGGTACAGGGGAGAGATGGATGCCAAGAGGGAGGGGGGAGCAGTGAAAATCTTCAGAATCTTTAAAATAAATTAGAGGGGTGAACACAGAAGTCCATGCTACTTGCTGGAAGCAATAAGGATCAGATTTTGTGGAACGTGTACTCCACAAATCTCCGGTAGCCTGCCCCCTTCTCAATGGGCTATCATGTCCTGTTGTACATCCCCGTAGCCCTTAAAACCTGATAGCATTTTCTCAGAGAGAGCCTTGCGGGAGAGAGGCGGATATGGATTCCGTTAGCTTCTTCCAGGGGAGCTGCCCAGTGGCTGGGAGGGCGCAGGTGATACGCTTGATCAAGTTCTTCTTGACTGTCTACCAGGGTCAAACAGCAGTTTCCAGGTCTTCGTGGCCAATGATCTTATAGTTCTGTCGGCTTTCTAGGTAAGCAGCCAAATCCGGGTCCCCAGCCTGCTGTGCTCGCTCTTGGGGTGTCTTTCCCTACAGGGAGCAGAAGAAAAACAATTAGCTGGTGTGAGATGAGGTCCATATATAACACACAGCGATCAGCCAAGGATGCATCACTGCAGAGCCTTCTTCCATGTTTGATGCCTCAGAGAGCATGAGATGCTTTTGAATCTATTACGTCTAGAGTCAGAATCGTAGCAATGTGTGGTGGTAAGTTAGAGAGTAATGGGAAAGGGTGTGCCTTGGTAAACAAGAAGTCGTGGAATCTCCCTGAGATTGGGGAGAGACTGTGGGGAGAATCTGTGTGCAGTGAGTTTGAGTGCCAAGTACTTTTCAGAGAGGAACAGAAAAAACACTGAATGAAATCAGGGAAGCATGGGGTCGTATTTCTAGTTCAGAATTACTCTCCGCTGACACTGGGGACTGAGCAGCAGAAGCTGAGAGGAAGAGTGACAGCTCGTGGGTCATCTAGAAGGCTCTTCCTTTGCTGATTTCAACACCCGTCTTCCTATCAGTTCACTGACTTGGTTTGCACCCAGAACTGAATCACTAGCTTAAGATTCCTCTAACTTCTTCTTGCCCAACTGTGGCTGGGTCTTGCCTTCACTTGGATAATGGTAAGGCTGACATCCCTACCTTCTAAATATCCAGAAAAGTGGGGTGAAGGGAACCTCTGAGCAGATTTGTAGTAAGTCCTTTGCTAAGATAAAGCTCCACTAGGACAGTGCCTCTATCCTAAGGGTTCCAAGAGAAGTTCCACTCTCGGGTATATCCAGCTTTTATGTAGCACTGGGTTACAGAATTGGTTAGATTACAGGATTCTGACAAAGGAGAGAAGCTCAGCTATGTTACTATGTGGTAAGGTGTACAGAACCTAATTTTGCATGGAAAAGTTACAATGTTTAGTAACATGTATGATATGATTCCAACTGGTTCTAAAAACCAAGAGTCAAACGAACATGCCTACATGTAAATAGAGATTAAGTTTAATCACGTCTATCTCTAAGTGAGGGTATTTCAAGTGACTTTTGTTTTTCTTTATGTGCTTGTCTATATGCCTAGTTTTCCATGTGGGATCATAAAAATTAATCAGCTATTTATATTTTGAAAAAAAGTACACTTTTATAATTCAAAAGGGAAGGGGTCTCAAATACCTTGAGTCCATTTATCTAAGAAAATTAGAAAATAAAAGGCAACTGTCCCCAGGCTGGACCTCATGAATTCCAGGTTGTCCCTCTTGTTCTTGTGTCTCTTCCCTGTGCTTTTAGTTTCTGAACTGTGTACAGGCCCAGCCACTGTGTGATGAGTGGGCAGCAACCCTACTGTGGTCTGAATTGCTTTGGCCAAGTCACTCTTCCCCAGTGTGGCCCAGACTAACTCTGTCTACAAAGTATGTGTTTCTGGATTCAGTTAAGCACTGTAACACTCCAGTGTGATGCCATCTGAAAAGAAATGCCACTCAAGCATTTATATGTCATTTAAAATGACTGACTAAACAGGTAACACATTATCTATACACCAAGACATAGCCAAGGTGCATTTGGTGAGCTGAGGGGGAAGCTGAGGCAGCCAGGGAGCAGGGATTCCAATGGGTTGTCAAAGGAGAGGAGAATTCCATGTAATATAACTGACTCAGAAGTGAGAGGGCCACTCACAAGGCAACTTATGTCACAAGGTTTGCTGTTCAAGAAAAGCCCATGGCCCACACTGTACATACATAGATTCTCATCATTTAACTAAAGCTAATGGAGTTTACAGCAATGATCAGGCTTCTAAGTTCTATGTACACATGCCATGGCTAGGGTTACTGGCTCAAAACCTACTCCTGTTTAATGAAAGCCTCACCCATACCTTAAAAGTCTTCCTTGCACCTATAGTGATACAGTTAGTAATGGGACTTATTGTCTACTCAAAGTCTTTCAAAACTCTGTGTGCTTCTCAGAACTGATGATAGACCCCATCAATGACTCATTCCCCCCTCTGTCACCACCCATCTCCGTGTGTGTGTGTGTGTGTGTGTGTGTGTGTGTGTGTGTGTGCACGTGTCTGTCTGTCCACCTGTCTGTCTCTAGTCCTATCTCTGTCCTTGCTCAACTCCACTGAGTTTCAGGACCTGACCTCCTACACTCCACATATCAACTCTGTGTCTTGGAGATTCTCTATCCACTGACAGAGGAGAAGAAATGTAAAATTTTCAGAAAACATAAAATATCAAAAAAACAAACAAACTCACCTAAGAAAGTAACCACATTTCAAGCCTCCTTGACATAAGTAAGTGACACTGTGAGGCAGAAATCCAGGCTATGAAAGTGATAAGTGAAAGTGGACTACGTTACTCTTTGTCCCTCTTCGTCCTAATAAGGCAGTAGGATATTCTGTCAATGAATGAGGAGGGCTGGCCTGCTTCAGGCTACAAGTCAACAGTTAGTGCAACAGCTGGTCTTCTCCTGACTTCCTGCCCCCATTCCTGTCAGTAATAGTTTTTCACGCACACTTCTGTGGTTGACAGTTACAGAATAACGTAAGAAAACATGCATAGGAAGACTCTCCGAAAATGTAAAGGTAACAGGGGCTGGAAAGAAGGCTCAGCCATTCTGAGCTCTAGCAGAAGTCCCAGGTTAGAATCCCAGCACACATACAGTGGACCATAACCTTTTGCAACCCTGGTTCCAGGGAATACACTATCGCTTTTGACCTCCATAGACTCTTGAACACATGTGATACACATCCATACACTCTCTCACACATAAACACACATGCATCTTAAATAAGTACATTTGGTGAAAAATACAGAGTGATGCAGATCTATCAGGTTTAGAACTGTTAGATGTCATGGTGAGATCCCACCGTCTGGGGAGTCGGTAGGTAGGCAGTCACTTTGGCAACCATACGTCAGGCAGTGGAAACAGATTTTAAATCATATTCGATTTGGTGCTGAAGATGACCATAAATTACATTAGCGTTTACACTGCCTTGATGTGGGGCTAAAAAGGCTCCTTGGTAATCAGGCTAGGACATTCATTCCACCTCCTTCCCATTCTCTGGCTATGGGTCTCACCTCCCACCCCTGGCCTGCTGATATTTCAGCAGAACATCTCTAGTCCCATGCCCCTCTTTAGTATGTGGGGTTGATAAAGTACCACAGGCGAACACACACCCTCCCTTTGTGCTTCTACATTTAAACTGCAGTTTCTCTAAATGAAGCACTCTATTTTTTCCTCCTTTTTCCCAAAGCTCTAGGCCCTTCCATGAGCACAGAAAGGATGCCTGTGCTGTGGGTACAAGTGCAGGCCATGGTGCCTGCAATCTCTCACAGTGGGAGGATGTTTGCACTCGTTCATCCTGTTACCTTGGAGTCTGTCTGTCTCAGAGATGCTCCTGCGTCCACCAGAAGCTGGCATACAGCCCGGTTCCTTTGGCAGGCGGCCTTGTGCAGTGCAGTCTCGCCCCTAAATCAAAGATTAAGGAACCAGGCATGGGTTGGAGACAGATGAGGTGATAGAGTGAAAGGATGAGGGACTTATCCTGCTCTGTGGCTGATGCTGTGTGCTCTTTAGCCTCCTCCCTTGTGCGAAGCTGAGACCTAGGCCAGCAGTACATGCTAGGGAGGTGGCCCAGGGATGTCTGCAAACTCCTTAAGTCACTCATTAATGTACCTAACATGGTCTAACTTTAGCCGCTTGTCTAAACCGGATGTGGTTTGGGGATACTTTTTTTTAAATCACTACTATTATTAGATTTAGGATATACATCAATGATACTTAGCAAGCAAATTGTGCAGTTATGTCAAAACACTGAGGGAGAGCATGAAGGGCTCTCCATGGAGCTCACACAGTCCTGCCCTTCAAACATGGTAGAAGCCATTGTGACTTTCACGAGTATGTCCTGAGAACTCAACTTAAAGAGCCAGACTGACTTCTTTCCCTATTCGACCGATAGTGGATTAGACCTGTTAAGTGGTGAAGGGATAGCTGAGAAGCTCTGGAAGACTCCAGCAGAGCTCACAGTCTCAGATTCTCCTAAGAATGCAACAGGCCTGAGACCAGCCTCTCGTGTATGTGGGAAGTGGCAAAATAAAAGAAAAAGATCAAAAAGACAGACCCTCATCCGTCTCACGGGTGGGCCAAGGAAGAAGCTATTGAGCTCCAAGATAGAAAGATGCTCAGTGCCAGCATGCTTCATGAAAAATCAAACGTCGACCACTGAGTAGCCAACCCAGGATGTGGTGTCCCCATTCACAACCATGCCATCTCTGGATCGGTGGCTAGCTTTTCTGTGTCCAGTTCCAAGCTATCTCCCTTCTCACTTGCTTTCTCTTCTCTCCACTTCTGTTGGTAATCAGCTCTCTGGTTACCAGGTCATTTCTCTCTAAACCCACTCATCTTTATCCCTCGTCTAACTTTTTTGAAAACTCTCTGGTAGTTCCCACTCTGGCCTTCAGAGTCAATTGTTCATCTTTTTCTTATTCCCGTCAGTGAGAGAGTAGTTATTTGGGTGTCATTAAGAATAAGAAGGAAAGATGAAAACCAACGTTTTCAGTTTAGGAACCGTCCCAGAGCTCATAACTGAATGACTGTGCTTCCAGCTCTCCAGGGGTGGCACATGACTCGCTCTAGCACAGACTGACAAACAGAAGTTGTGCCATTACATGCGGCAAATGTCTTAAGGCATCGGGGCTTCATTTTCTCACAAAGCCCACGCGAGGAAAATGCCACATATGGTGGAGACAGAGATCCGTGCACTCATTTATTGTCAGCAGTTCAAGTGCTGGTGTAAAAGAACCTTGTTGCCAGGGTGCGTCAGGTAATGACAGGGATAGCATTGACGGTGCATATAATCATCACGATAGAAATTATTACAGATTTTAATCGGTGAAATTAACACTATGTCATATGCCTCGTGGACTGGATATGCCTTGACTACAACCGATTAGACTCTATAAGGAAAGGCAACACTCACGTTTCACTGTCTGCCATGTCCAGTAATTCCGCAGGTCCTAAACAACAAAAAGGGAGATTTCAAAAATACATCCTAAAACTAACTGTGGGCAGAAAATCTGCATAATTTACAGGACGAGGAAAGGTGAACCAAAAGAATAAATTTGGTGACAAGGTTAATCACAGGACAAAGCGAGAGTAAGAAGACTATCACCAGTTTCCCAAAACACCCTGGCCAATATGCATGAAACTGGAGAGCTAAGGGATGTTACCGACTGGAGGAACAGCTCAGCGGACAGGAAAACCTCCTATGAAAACAAGAGGACCTGCGTTCAAATCTCTAGCACAAATTTTTAAGAAAATGTTTATAGAGCTGGGCATGGCCCTGTGTGCCTATAACCATAGCAGTGGTAGGGAGAGCAAGGTCGATCCAGGACCTTGGTGGCCAGCCAGCCTAGGCAAGTTTAGTGAGAGACCCTGTGATTCAGAGAGTTGTAGAAGAAGACACCTGAAATCCTCCTCTGACATCCTCAGGAGCAGATGCACCCACAGGTATATGTGTGGATCCACCATGCACATGACACACAGACACACACACAGACACACACACACACACACACACACACACACACACACATACACACACAGGCACACAGACAGTGAAACTGAAGAAATGAAATTAACTGGAAAAGAATAACTGAAAATTAATTGTCTTGGTAGATAGAAAGGCCACCTAAGTGGGCTCTGGGGTCTCTTCCATTCACCAGCTACAGGAAAGGGCTTCCTTCGGTGTGATGGGAAAAGTGAAGACACACACACACACACACACACACACACACACACACACACACACACACACACACACACCATCTCATCGCTGTATTTCGGAAATAGGATAAAAGTCTACCCTTTTGAGAATTTCCATTTTCCAGATGGAATAACCGTCATGCATACAGCTCAGCTGTTTATAGATACACCATCGCATCACATGTCCTCCAAGTGTTAGACTGGAAATGTTTAATACACTGGCCTCTCCCTTTCTCAGTGTCTGGTTAGCAATTAATTCCCTTCTTCTGCAAGCGTAGTTTGGAATCTTCATCATTCTACTGTCTGACTGCTACTTCCTTCTTTGAATCCCTCACCCAGTCTATTCTGAAGGTATCAAGTTAGACCCATTTCTTCCACCCTCTGAGCTGACACCATTCTCTACCAATATGGCACCTACTCTTTATGTAGGTTCTATTTGTCATGCTTAAGTAAGATAACTTATTAGTCACATCAAGGCCATCCAAGGCCAGTCAAGATTAACAATTTGACATGACAATTGTAAAACTATTTTAAAGTCCCCAGCTTAGTTGGTTCTCTGTACATCAAGACTCTACTAAACCTCTTGGAGCTTTCTCATATGTATTTTTTGTTGTTGTTTTGTTTCTTATTACTATGTCCTCCCTTGGTACTGAGGATTGAATCTGGTCCTCAGCAAATGCTCAAATGTTTAAAATTGATGAATGAATCTGCTTAGGAGTTCCAAATATGGTCCTGGTACTAAGACAGTTGAGTCTTTAGAGACATGATCCTTGTGACTTTTGACCCATGTTGGTAGAGAGTATTACCACTGAAAATTATTATGTATGACGTGAAAGGAAATAAAGAAGAGTTTATAAGTTTATACCCATGACTGCTACTGGCAGGTAGTTGGTTGAGAGTCAAGAATCCTTGTCACTCCCCTAAAGAGCTAAGTAACCTTGAATCTTCCTGTGGGATGCAGCTGGCATGCAGAAATCATTACTAATAAAGGCACATATAATCAAGCTTCCATATGTCCCATTTGTTAATTACTCTGAAATGTTTGGATGGTATTCATGGCCTTCCTCATGGAGCTCCCCGTCCTCAATGTGCTGATGAAGTTCTACCTTTATGTCTAAGCTAAACTAACTGCAAATTTCTTAGGCCTTCCCCAATTCTACGCCTGTTTCCCAATCTTCCTATCCATAACAGCCTTCCCTCTCCTAACCCTGTGCCTAAATCTAGATGTTCCTCAAAGCCCATTTGTGGCAATGTTCTCCAAAAATGTCCAACGAAACATTTGCCAAATGAATTCTAAACCTTCTCTGAGTCCTATGCTACATACCGGTTCTACCTTAGGGTATGTATTTCTTTTAAAATGTCTGTCTTGCTTTCTTAAGTGAATTATTCTGAATCTCTGAAAGGTGAGACTCACTTTATTGTTTCCATTTGCCTCTAAATTATATAAATGCTATATCAAGAATTCTGTGGATCCTGCAGTGGTAACATTTACCCTTCCCCTTGAGTTTTCACAAGTCAATAACAATCTAATGTACCCCTTAAACTCTTCATAAAATTTAGAGTAACAACCGTAGTGCTTTGGGACACACCACAGCTGACCAAATTAAGTCAAAACACTGCAACATCCGTGAAGGAAGGTGACATAAAAGGGCCACTTCACTCTCTCGTAGTCGGAAGGCACTTTTTGACTCATTTCTGGAGATCCACATACTCCAGGCTTGTTCAGTTTCTGACAAGAAAGCTGCAACAAGATCAGGAGCAGGAGGATCACAACCCCTCCAGTTCCATCTAAAGAGCTCCTGCTACCTCCAGAGAGCACTTCAAGCCAATGATTTAGGGAGGAATCCCAGACGGCTTTCCCTGGCAGCTCAATTGCCATGGCTGCTGCCCTCTGCACAGTGACTGAGGCAGCAAAGACCTTGCAGAGCCTTTCCCTCTGTTCTTCACTGAGAGGAAGCCACAGTGTGCCCCAAGACTTGCTGGGTCTATGCCTCTATACTGGTAAGGGACCCCAGAGCATTTTAACGGGGCTCAGACAGCAAGAGTTTAACAATCTAAAGATGAAGATGAGGAAAAGGACTTCGTTCCTCATCATAGCTGACCATAATCACCACCACTGAAGCTCTGAGTGACCCCACAATGATTATCCAGCCTGCTTTGGGCACCACTGTGGCTAACCAGGGTTCCTCTAATCCCCTGTAGCTGGCAGAAGTAAGAGAAAAAGCCAGCAATGCTGGGAGCTGACATGGTGCTCTTATGACATATCTAAAAGGACTTCACTTCAGTGTTTAGGGAATGCCTCTGAAATGATTGGTACAATCAACCTGACGTCTGTGATCCTCCATCACATAGATCACAGGATGGTTAAAGAACATTTAAGACACTGGCAAGCAAATCGTCAGTGCAAGTGAGGGAAGGGTAGCAGGCAGATCACTCCAGTGGGGAGCAGAGATCTGTTTAAGGCAAGGCCTGTGGATCCTTTCCCCTAATGGGGCTTCCTTCTCTGGCCTCAGTGGGAGAGGATACTCCTAGTCTTGTGGTGACTTGATATACCAGGGTGGGATGATACCCAGCCCCCAGCTCCTTCTCAGAGGAGAAGGGCAGGGAGGATAAGGGTCTGAACAGGGACTGGAAGAGGGTGCTGTGACCTAGATATAAAGTATGTAAATAAAATAAACAAACAAACAAACAAATAAATAAATAAATACTCTATTTAAAAAGAGTTCTGGCACACATCTCATCTTTAAAGCCAGTCCTTAAAGCAGTGTTCTCAACCTATGGGTCTCGACCCCATTGGGGGGCTTCACATGTCAGATATCCTGCATATCAGATATTTACAATACAGTTCCTAACAGTAGCAAAATTACAGTTATGTAGTAGCAATGAAAACAATTTTATGGTTGGGGTCATTACAACAGGAGGACCTGTGTTAAAGGGTTGCAGCATTAGGAAGGTTGAGAGCCACGACTAGCTTCAAGGATTGTTTTTGCACGGTAACAACAGCAGAGAAGTACGTGATAAAAATCATCTGCACTAGATCTTAGGGAAAGGCTGAGAAGCAATGGCAAAAACCATCTGAATACAGATGTTTATCCCCTCCTGGTTTGTCCTGCACCGACCTGTGGGGAGCTCTGCTTTCACACTGTGCTGGCCTATTCAGTAGGTCACTGTGCTGACCTATTGATGGGCAGCTCGAAGAATGGGTGGCTGAAAAAGATAAAATTAATCAATGGAACCCACACCAACTTTCTTTTGGAAGATAAAATACATTTAAAAGGCAGCACCTGTTTTTTGCTGTTGTCCATTTGAATCTTAGAGAAAAAAATGATTAAAAAAGTAAATGGAATTGTACTTTTCCAATGTGTATCAATGATTGAGAGCTGGACTTGGGATTTATTTTATATAAACAAATATCCCCACTATGGATGCTCTAGGACCCTTCCTCCAGGGAATCTGAAATAAGAACATGAAACTATCAGCAGATAATTCACAGTTTTCCATCTACACAAAGGCATCTGTGGTGGTAGAAATGATAACGTGCCCCCCCCATCTCAGGCATTTTCATACGTGGTCGCCAGTCGCTGATGTTACTTGGGGAGGCTTAGGTGTTACATATTTGCTGGAGAAAGTGCGTCGCTGAGGGCAGACCTGGAGACTCACAAAGCCTCTGTCTGCCTCTTCCAGTCTCTTCTCTCTGCCTCTTACAGTCCAGGATCTGAGCTCCCAGCTACACGATCCATCATCTGCCATACCTGCTCACGTGAAGGCATTTCACTTCTATGATGGTCTCTAATGTCATGGTTTTCATCACAGAAACAGAAAAGTAATTGACAGAGAATCCTTGCATCTCTGTCTCCCCTCGTTGGCTTTTTTTGTTTGTTTGTTTGTTTGTTTGTTTGCTCTTTTCTTTTCTTTTTAATCCCACAACTATCCTGCACCAGAAGTATGAAGTCTTTATTGAAAGAGTAGGGTGAAATTCCTCTATGAGATCTTTGCCTATCTTCCAGACGCTGTCGTTAGAACTCAACAGAGACACTAGCAGGCAGCTGCCATGTCTTGTGTCTCCTTATCCATGCCTTGTGTCCATGGCTGCTTGAACACAGAGGCAGAAACTATATCACACACAAGCATGATTTGGGGCAGATAACCGAGCCTCAAGTGACTCCTATCCAAAGGAGACAAGTAATGTTCACTGTGTAGAGGTATTACAATTTACATTTAATATCTAGAACCATACATTTTAGCAGCAATGAGTTACTACATATATTTAATTTTCAAAAGTGTCTGGGACAGAAATATCACTTTAAAAAATCAAATGGTGGTGAGTCCCGGACCAGCGGAGGATCCCTGCCTTCAGCAGCTCTCTGCTCCCAGGCCCCCTGGAGGGGAGTTCTTGCCGCCTGGTCCGGCGGGTACTCCTGAGGCAGCAGAGCGGAGGAGACCACCAACGCTGCCCCACCCCTGCCCACATCCCTGGCCCAGGAGGAAACTGTATACGGCCTTTGGGTACCAGAGGAGGGCCCAGGAGCAGCAGATCCACTGTGTCTGAGACACCGCACCTGAAGGGACCGACCGCATAAACAGTTCTCTGCACCCAAATCCCGTGGGAGGGAGAGCTAAACCTTCAGAGAGGCGGACACTCCTGGGAAACCAGAAGAGACTGCACGATGCACACAGTACTGATCCCAGAGGAAAACAAAAGCTATCTGGAACCCTGGTGCACGGAACCTCCCGGAAGGGGCGGCGCAGATCTTCCTGGCTGCTGAGGCCGTGGAGAGCTCATAGGCAACACCCCGCGAGCAAACCTGAGCCTGGGGACCACAGGTAAGACAAACTTTTCTGCTACAAACGACTTGCCTGGTGAACTCAAGACACAGGCTCACAGGAACAGCTGAAGACCTGTAGAGAAGAAAAACTACGTGCCCGAAAGCAGAACACTCTGTCCCCATAACTGGCTGAAAGAAAACAGGAAAACAGGTCTACAGCACTCCTGAAACACAGGCTTATAAGACAGTCTAGCCACTGTCAGAAATAGCAGAACAAAGTAACACTAGAGATAATCTGATGGCAAGAAGCAAGCGCAGGAACCCAAGCAACAGAAACTAAGACTACATGGCATCATCGGAGCCCACCTCCCACCAAAGCAAACACGAATATCCAAACACACCAGAAAAGCAAGATCTAGTTTCAAAATCATATTTGATCATGATGTTGGAGGACTTCAAGAAAGACATGAAGAACTCCCCTAGAGAAACACAGGAAAACATAAACAAACAAGTAGAAGCCTACAGAGAGGAGTCACAAAAAATCCCTGAAAGAATTCCAGGAAAACACAATCAAACAGTTGAAGGAATTAAAATGGAAATAGAAGCAATCAAGAAAGAACACATGGAAACAACCCTGGATATAGAAAACCAAAAGAAGAGACAAGGAGCTGTAGATACAAGCATCACCAACAGAATACAAGAGATGGAAGAGAGAATCTCAGGAGCAGAAGATTCCATAGAAATCATTGACTAACTGTCAAAGATAATGTAAAGCGGAAAAAGCTACTGGTCCAAAACATACAGGAAATCCAGGACTCAATGAGAAGATCAAACCTAAGGATAATAGGTATAGAAGAGAGTGAAGACTCCCAGCTCAAAGGACCAGTAAATATCTTCAACAAAAATCATAGAAGAAAAACTTCCCTAACCTAAAAAAGAGATACCCATAGGCATACAAGAAGCCTACAGAACTCCAAATAGATTGACCAGAAAAGAAACACCTCCCCACACATAATAGTCAAAACACCAAACGACAAAATAAAGAAAGAATATTAAAAGCAGTAAGGGAAAAGGTCAAGTAACATATAAAGGCAGACCTATCAGAATCACACCAGACTTTTCGCCAGAAACTATGAAGGCCAGAAGATCCTGGACTGATGTCATACAGACCCTAAGAGAACACAAATGCCAGACCAGGTTACTGTATCCTGCAAAACTCAATCAACATAGATGGAGAAACCAAGATATTCCATGACAAAACCAAATTTACACAATATCTTTCTACAAATCCAGCACTAAAAGGATAATAAATGGTAAAGCCCAACATAAGGAGGCAAGCTATACCCTAGAAGAAGCAAGAAACTAATCGTCTTGGCAACAAAACAAAGAGAAGAAAAGCACACAAACATAACCTCACATCCAAATATGAATACAACCGGAAGCAATAATCACTATTCCTTAATATCTCTCAACATCAATGGCCTCAACTCCCCAATAAAAAGACATAGATTAACAAACTGGATACGCAACGAGGACCCTGCATTCTGCTGCCTACAGGAAACACACCTCAGAGACAAAGACAGACACTACATCAGAGTGAAAGGCTGGGAAACAACTTTCCAAGCAAATGGTCGAAGAAGCAAGCTGGAGTAGCCGTTCAATATCAACAAAGCCAATTTTCAACTAAAGTCATCAAAAAAGATAAGGAAGGACACTTCATATTCATCAAAGGAAAAACCACCAAGATGAAC